>NC_090364.1:5250895-5576688 GCF_035084215.1 Heptranchias perlo
GGGAATGTCAATGGATGTTATTTATGTGGACTTCCAGAAGGCATTTGATAAAAGTCCCACATAAAAGACTTAGCTAAGATAGAAGCCCATGGAATCGAGGGAAAAGTATGGACTTGGTTAGGAAGTTGACTGAGCGAAAGGCGACAGAGAGTAGGGATAATGGGTAGGTACTCACATTGGCAGGATGTGACTAGTGGAGTCCCGCAGGGATCTGTCTTGGGGTCTCAATTATTCACAATATTTATTAACGACTTAGATGAAGGCATAGAAAGTCTCATATCTAAGTTTGCCGATGACACAAAGATTGGTTGCATTGTAAGCAGTGTAGATGAAAACATAAAATTACAAAGTAATATTGATAGATTAGGTGAATGGGCAAAACTGTGGGAAATGGAATTCAATGTAGGCAAGTGTGAGGTCATCCACTTTGGATCAAAAAAGGATAGAACAGGGTACTTTCTAAATGGTAAAAAGTTAAAAACAGTGGATGTCCAAAGGGACTTAGGGGTTCAGGTACATAGATCATTGAAGTGTCATGAACAGGTGCAGAAAATAATCAATAAGGCTAATGAAATGCTGGACTTTATATCCAGAGGACTAGTGTACAAGGGGGCAGAAGTTATGCTGCAGCTATACAAAACCCTGGTTAGACCACACCTGGAGTACTGAGAGCAGTTCTGGGCACTGCACCTTCGGAAGGACATATTGGCCTTGGAGGGAGTGCAGCGTAGGTTTACTAGAATGATACCCGGACTTCAAGGGTTAAGTTACGAGGAGAGATTACACAAATTGGGGTTGTATTCTCTAGAGTTTAGAAGGTTACGGGGTGATCTGATCGAAGTTTATAAGATATTAAGGGGAACAGATTGGGTGGATAGAGAGAAACTATTTCCGCTGGTTGGGGATTCTAGGAGTAGGGGGCACAGTCTAAAAATTAGAGCCAGACCTTTCAGGAGCGAGATTAGAAAACATTTCTACACACAAAGGGTAGTAGAAGTTTGGAACACTCTTCCGCAAACGGCAATTGATACTAGCTCAATAGCTAAATTTAAATCTGAGATAGATAGCTTTTTGGCAACCAAAGATATTAAGGGATATGGGCCAAAGGCAGGTATATGGAGTTAGATCACAGATCAGCCATGATCTTATCAAATGGCGGAGCAGGCACGAGGGGCTGAATGGCCTACTCCTGTTCCAATGTTCCTACACGAAACTTGGAAATGTAGTAAACAATGAGGAGGATAGCAACAGACTTCAGGACATAGACAAATTGTGAAATGGCCAGACACATGGCAGATGAATTTTAATGCAGAGAAGTGTGAAGTGATTCATTTTGGTAGGAAGAATGAGGAGAGGCAATATAAATTAAATAATACAATTTTAAAGGGGGTGCAGGAACAGCAAGACATGGGGGTGTTCGTACACAAGTCTTTGAAGGTGTTAGGACAAGATGAGGAGGCTGTTAAAAAGGCATAAAGGATCCTTGGCTTTATAAATAGAGGCATAAAGTACAAAAGCAAGAAAGTTATGCTAAACCTTTATGAAACACTGGTTAGGCCACAGCTGAAGTATTGTGTTCAATTCTGGGCACCACACTTTAGGAAGGATGTCAACGCCTTAGAGAGGGTGCAGAGGAGATTTTCTGGAATGGTACCAGGGATGAAAGACTTCAGGTACGTGGAGAGACTGGAGAATCTGGACTTGTTCTCCTTGGAGCAGAGAAGGTTATGGGGAGATTTGATAGAGGTGCTCTAAATCATGAAGAGTTTTGATAGAGTAAATAAGGAGAAACTGTTTCAGTGGCAGAAGGGTTATAACCAGAGGAAACAGATTTAAGATAATTGGCAAGAGACATGGGGGGGAAAGAAATTACGCAGCAAGTTGTTATGATCTGGAATGCGCTGCGTGAAAGGGTGGTGGAAGCAGATTCAAAAATAACTTTCAATAGGGAATGGGATAAATACTTGAAGTGGAAAAGTTTGCAGAGCTACGGGGAAAGAGCAGGGGAGTGGGACTAATTGGATAGCACTTTCAAAGAGCCAGCATGGGCACAATGGGCCGAATGGCCTTCTTCTGCACTGTATTATTCTGTGATTTTATGAACTGATGTACCCCAGAAAATACTTTGAATGCAGCATTCAGATACCTCTCATTTTTGTGATATCCATTTCACTCAGGAGGATAACAGAAACAAGCACAGACCTTTGCCACTCTGACCACAAGAACATAAGAAATAGGAAGAGTAGGCCATATGGCCCCTCGATCCCACTCCGTCATTAAATAAGATCATGGCTGATCTTCTACCTCAACTCCACTTTCCTGCCCTATCTCCATATCCCTTGATTCCCTTAGTGTCCAAAAATCTATTGATCACAATCTTGAATATACCCAATGCCCTCTGGGGTAGAGAATTCCAAAGATGCACAACCCTCAGTGAAGAAATTTTTCCTCATTTCAGACCTAAATGGCCAACGTCTTATCTTGAGACTATGACCTCCAGATCTAGACTCTCCAGCCAGGGGAAACAGCCTCTCAGTATCTAACCTATCAAGCCCTCTAAGAATTTTCAATGAGATCACCTCTCATTCTTCTAAACTCCAGAGAACATAGGCCCATTTTACTCAAATCGTTCCTCATAGGACAACCCTCTCATCCCAGGAATCAATCCAGTGAACCTTCGTTGGACCCCCTCCTAGCAAGAGGTGCATACACAATACAGTAAAAGCTTTCTTGCTAATTTCCCCCTCCATCATTTAAGATCGGCAAACTTCCCTCCAAAAAGGACTACTTTAAATTTTGCTATGTCACTTATTTACTTATGCTCCGAAGAAAGATGGTAGAGTTCCTATAGGGCAATTTGTATTTAGACAGCAAAAGCAAACTGACTTATTTACAATCTTTCCACAAGAACATTATCTTCATTATATACTCACACTCCACAAGAACCAGCAATTCTCATCATATGGTTCCATACTCCTGACTATGCTGATTATACATATGCCAAACCAACAGGCCATCCTCATTATGCACTCACACTCCACAATGGCTAGCCATTCTCATTAAACATTTGCAGACTTGCAGCCTGTCTTCATTATATACATATTTTCCAGACAAGTCTGCCTTGACAACACATACATACTCTATACAGATTGTCCTGATTACTTTCTGTTGTACATCACTTCAGCCACAAGAACACTTCTACATGGGATGTTGAGGGAACGCAAGGTTTAACACAAAATTATTGTGCCATATATTAATGGGCGAGTTTTGGGTGGACTGTTGGGTTGACACTTTTGAAGTATCAAAACCATTCCACCTCCACAGAATCTCGCTTTCTATTGCTTAATTGGGTAGTAATTCACCCAGACCATTGTGGTCTCCCTCTTGGAATAAATGTGGCAGAGGGAATCGAATCAACAACAACTTGCATTTACTAGTAAAACATCCCTAGGCACTTCACAGGAACTTCATCAAACAAAATTTAACACCGAGCTACACAGCTAAACCAGCCATTCACAATCTATATCAATGATTTGGATGAGGGGACCAAATGTAATATTTCCAAGTTTGCTGATGAGATAAAACTAGGTGGGAATGCAAGTTGTGAGGAGGTTGCAAAGAGGCTTCAAAGGTATATCGACAGGCTAAGTAAGTGGGCAAGAACATGGCAGATGGAATATAATGTGGAGTTATCCACTTTAGTAGGAAAAACAGAAATACAGAGTATTTTTAAATGGTGAAAGATTGGGAAATGTTGATGTTCAAAGGGACCTGGGTGTCCTTGTACATGAGTCAATGAAAACTAACATGCAGGTGCAGCAAGCAATTAGGAAGGCAAATGGTATGTTCGCCTTTACTACAAGAGGATTTGAGTACAGGAGTAAATATGTCTTACTGCAATTATATAGGGCCTTAGTGAGACCACACCTGGAGTATTTTGGTCTCCTTACCTAAGAAAGGGTATACTTGCCATAGAGGGAGTGCAATGAAGGTTCACCAGACTGATTCCCGGGATGGCGGGATTGTCAAAGGAGAGATTGAGTCGACTAGGCCTGTATTCTCTAGAGTTTAGAAAAATGAGAGGTGATCTCATTGAACCATACAAAATTCTTACGGGGCTCAACAGGGTAGATGCAAGGAGGATGTTTCCCCTGGATGAGGAGTCTAGAACCACAGTCTCAGAATAAGGAGCAGGCCATTTAGGACTGAGATGAGGAGAAATTTCTTCACTCAGAGGGTGGTGAATCTTTGGAATTCTCTACCCCAGAGGGCTGTGGAGGCTCAGTCATTGAGTACATTTAAAACAGAGATCAATAGATTTCTAGATATTAAAGGCATAAGGGATATGGGGATGGTGCAGGAAAATGGCATTGAGGTAGATGATCAGCCATGATCTTGTTGAATGGCAGAGCAGGCTCGAGGGGCCGGATGGCCGACTTCTGCTCCTATTTTTTATAAGGAGATATCAAGGAGGTAAAGAGGTTTTGGGAAGGAATTCCAGGGCTTTGGGACTAGGCAGCTGAAGGCACAGCCACCAACAGTGGAGCGATAAAAATCGGGGATGCGCAAGAGGCCAGAACTGGAGGAGCGCAGAGATCTCGGAGGGTTGAATGGCTGGGGGAGGTTAGAGATAGGGAGGGGCGAGGCCATGGAGGGATTTGAACACAAGGATGAGAACTTTAAAAATCGAGGGGTTGCCGAACAGGGAGCCAATGTGGGCCAGCGAGCATAAGGGGGTGATGGGTGAATGGGACTTGGTGCGAGTTAGGATACGGGCAGCAGAGTTTTGGACGAGCTCAAGTTTATGGAGGGTGCAACATGGGAGGCCAGCCAGGAGAGCATTGGAATAGTCGAGTCTCGAGGTCACAAGAACATAGATTAGTTTATCAGTAGACGAGCTGAGTCGAGGCACTGATGGGCGATGTTACGGCAGTCTTGGTAATGGAGAGGATATGAGGTTGGAAGCTCAATCAGGGTCAAATCGGACACCAATGTTGCAAACAGTCTGGTTCAGCCTCAGACAGTGGCCAGGGAGAGGGAAGGAGTCGATGGCCAGGGAACGGAGTTTGTGGAATAGCAGATTCAGTAAGGAACAGAATCTTTACAACTAACGAAAACAAGTAAAAATTTTTGCTCCCAAGTGCAATAAACTGGATATTAACCACTTCACATAGAATGTTCCTTTTATACATTAGGCCAGGGATTATTTTATTCAATAGTTAATTTTTCTTTTGATAAAATTCAAGTACGTAGGGTGTTTTCATGCTCCTAATATGCCACTTCTCTCCAGGCACAATTCCTATTAAGGGATCTGTTGCTAATTAAGTATTTACTTTGGACGGTCATTTCAACACAAAATATTACTTTCAGAAATTAGTTAATTAGCTAATGTCAGTATTGTTGTGCAACCACGTACAAAGTCTAGAAATTGTCAATTTTAGTTAGGCTCTGTGCAAAAAAATGCTCTTGCTTAAATCTACTTGAATATTTGTCAGGAATCTTACAACACCAGGTTACAGTCCAACACCTGACGAAGGAGAAAGCCTCCGAAAGCTTGTGATTTTCAAATAAAACTGTTGGACTATAACCTGGTGTTGTAAGATTCCTTACATTTGTCCACCCCAGTCCATTACTGGCATCTCCACATCATGGCTACTTGAATATTAGCAATTTACAGCCGTAATCAAGAATAATGGTATTTCAGTGATAAATATTATGCCAGCATAATTTGTTCACTTTATTTTCAATATTATATAATTATCCTTTCTTTTGTAAATGACCTGTACCATTTTACCTGGCAAGTGCACAGGCTCTGAATAAGGTTCACTCCCCCAGCAAGGCTGGTGATTAAAGCAAAGTTTAACCTGGGCTTCCAATAAAGTTTGAGGTACATATTCTTTTTCATTCAGGTTACTTTGTTCCTCACTTACTCAGGTCATACAGTAATTTTAATCAAGAGGGAGATTTGTTGACAAATGTCAGCCAATGTTGCTCTTGATCTGGTTGCTATAAGGTATGAGAGAAGTGTGTCTGGTGGTTGATATTGGTTGTCAGCCTTTTGCTTAGTTCAAAACCAGACTGGTTGTTTTTATTTAAAAACAAGACATGAATGTGCATGAATTGGTGAACTTATGCAAACACAACACTTGATCAGCTGCCATTCAATTTTTTTAAAAATGCACATCAAGTCTATCAGTATCTGAAAACAAAAGGGTGTAGACTAGTCCTGATTATATCCAAAGCACCGATCTACTTTGCCACGCTGTTGACGGACCTGGAGCACATTTTGTTTGTGTTTGAATGCATGAGGCTTTATCCCGTCCTGCTGTCACGTATCAGTTACTGGGCAGCCACCAGCAAATCGAGTTACAAACCAAGTTCCCCCCCCCGCCTCCGCCTCCTTGCTATCTCTTGCAGTCAGCATTTCATTGCTCACAGCATCGCCTGCCGAGATTGGGGGCTCAGCAAAGCAGTTGCAGCGAAGCTCACACATAAAGCCCCATGGCAGTGCAGGTTCAAAAGGATACGTGGAAACAATTTCAACCTCTGAATAAAACACGGGGGGGGGGGGGGGGGAATGGCCAGGAAGGCAATAAAAAGGCGGCCTCCACACGGTGAAAGGGGCCGCGGGTCTCCGATGATAAATAACCCCCAACGCCTGACAAAGGCCGAACGCCCTCCCTCAGACCTGACAGGACATATTTGAACTCGAACCGCCTCAGCAAACAGTGGACACGGAACTCGATGCCCGCCCCCCCCGGGTCTGAGTACCTACCGAGTGCCGCTCACCGCACGGCCATACCTGACAGGAGAGGGGGGGGCCCAGCTCAAATTTTCTATTCCGGCCGCCGTTTAGTTTTTTTTCTCCCCCGCTTCACTTCCGATGGACGGTTTAAAATTCCGCGCGCTCGCAACGCGCATGCGCCGACGCACGAACCCAGTCTCGAGGACTTCGGGTGCTGCGCGTGCGTGTAACGGCTAAAGTTTACCGCGGTCGGACCCAACAGCTGCGCAAGCGCGTTGCTATAGCGATTAGCCGTTGGTTCAGAGAACCATGGAACCGGTTGCAGCGCGGAAGGAGGCCGTTCGGCCCATTGAGTCTGTGCTGGCTCTTTGCAAGAGCAATCCAGCTCGACCCACTACCCCGTAGCCCTGCATTTTTTTTTTCCTTTCAAGAACTTATCCAGTTCCCTTTTAAAGGCCATGATTGAATCTGCCTCCACCACCCCTCGGGCAGTGCATTCCAGATCCTAACCACTCATTGTGTGAAAAAGTTTTTCCTCATGTCACCTTTGGTTCTTTTGCCAATCACCTTAAATCTATGTCCTCTGGTTCTTCCGCCAATGGGAACAGATTCTCTCTGCCTCGACCCTTCATGATTTTGAATACCTCTATCAAATCTCCTCTGAACCTTCTCTGTTCCAAGGAGAACAACCCCAGCTTCTCCAATCTATCCATGTAACTAAAGGATACATGGATACTTATGCCTGGAATCATTCTAGTAAATCTCTTCTGCACCCCCTCTAAGGTCTTCACATCTTTCCTAACATGCGGTGCCCAGAACTGGACAAAATATCCAGTTGTGGCCAAACCAGTTCATCATGACTTCCTTGCTTTTGTACTCTATTTATAAAGCCCAGGATCCCATGTGCTTTTTTAACTGCTTTCTCAACCTGCTCTACCACCTTCAACAATTTGTGTACATATACCCCCAGATCTCTCTGTTCCTGTGCCTCGATTAGAATTGTACCCTTTAGTTTATATTGCTATGAGAGGTGAAAGGTAAGTGATAGGTCATTAGGAAAAAGCACAGTTGCAATTGTGTCCAATCTAAAAATACTGCCCATTCTTGTATATGTATGGAGGGTAAAGTACTACCTGGTTTAGCTAAAAGGTTATCTTCATAACCTGTACACTGGTACAAAAGTGACTACACTTCAAAAGTACTTCATTGGCTGTGAAGTGCTTTGGGGCATCCTGAGGTTGTGAAAGGCGCTATATAAATGCAAGTTCTTTTTTTTCTTTTACCTGGGAAAAACGATAATCAGTACGTCTCTAGGAGACCTGGTGTACCTGAAGTTGGTGAGGTTGAACCCACCAACTACTCCAAAATAGTCCCGCTCTTCCTCCTTGGATAATGGCTACTTTTGCTGTCTCTGATCTTAAATGGAATTTCCATATTTTCACTGCTACAGCTGCGCCAAGGAACTTGATTTCTTCTTTCCCCATAGCAGCTTTCAACTCTCCATGAAGCCCAAGCCCATCCAATACTTGAATACTGCCTTCCCCTGCACCCCCCTCCCCTTCCCTCCCATATCTGGGCAGAATCTCCGAACACCCATTTACATTCCTGGACTGGATACAAGAAAAAGCTCATTATCTGATAAGCAAATTGTCTCTCAATCACGGCTTTCCACTTCTCTCTCCCTTGCAACCTTTTTGAATTTCCATTTCTACAACAAAGTGTTTTCTGAGATTTCTGTCATGTTCCTGTTAAGCTTGAAATATACTGTCATACACACTGTTCCTCATCCCTGCACCTCATTGTGATCACATCAAGATTCATTGCACCTTGTGCACTAACCCATTCTTTCTTCTGACCTCACAACTGTGCAACTCTTTACCTCTCTCAGTCCTCCCTCCTGCAATCTATAGGCTTTTAAAACTTAAGCTTTGACATTACTTAAGCACGACTTCTTGATTTACCTTGTCTTGTCGGTGAATGAGCTTGCAATGAAAGCTTTTATGCCTTGGCCAAATGTGATACTGGAAGACGTCAAATCAGCATAGATCACAAGGATAGAAGCATATTTGCACACTGCCATATGTCTCCCAAAGTGCATTGTGACCACCACTCTCGAGCTTGATGGTAGTTGCTGCAAGTTGCTGCCCATCGGATTCAAACCCATAATGTCACGGCTGATAGAAGATTATGATTAGAGCTGCCTAACAGTTACCAGAGTGAGGATTGGACCAGCTCAGAATCAGTCTGGCTTGAGAAGCCTTGTGCAGAGGTATAATGTACCAACTTCTACACCTCGCACTGCAATTGAATTTTGTACACACAGCTGAACATCTGTGTTGAGCTGGCATTTGCCGCTGTGGAATTAAGGCTTCCACTTAACTCTCTGCGCTCCTCCAATTCTGGCCTCTTGTGCATCCCTGATTTCCTTCGCTCCACCATTGGCGGCCGTGCATTCAGCTGCCTGGGCCCTAAGCTTTGGAATTCCCTCCCTAAACTTCCCTACCTCTCTCTCTCTCCTTTAAATCGCCCCTTAAAACTCTTTCGTCAAGCTTTTTGGTCACCTGTCCTAATATCAGTGTCAAATTTTGTCTGATAACGCTCCTGTGAAGCACCTCGGGGAGTTTTTACTACATTAAAGGTGCTATATAAATACAAGTTGTTGTTGTTGTGAGAGTTTTAAGGACTGAGGAGGCCCAAAAATGGAAATGCTGGTCTAGTCCCACGAGGGTACGCACTTCTCTGAGACTGCAGTTGAGACGTATCGTCAAACAGGCTATACACTAGGAGTGTCGCATTGCATCACATCTGGCCGAGGTTTGTGATGTCACTGGGTCTGAAATGGAGAATGAGGGAAAGAAAAGTTCTGTTCCCGGCTCCTTCATTCTTCACTTCAGTGTTGCGGGCAAAAAAAAAAGAAAAGAAAATATTTGTGAATCCAGCCTATTCATAATTAGAAAATGGATACCTTCTTTTAAAACGTTGTCCCAACACCATCCAGGTGTTCACAAGTATCACTGTTATCGATTCATTTCAAATATTTCAACTTCAAAGGCTTGCCAGGACAATGGGACTGTGACAAAATTTGAATTTGGGGATCTCTTGTTACGTTATTGTGCGATGCAATGAACAGTGCCGGCAAAGCTATCACTTACCTGAACTGTGCATTAGGAGCCAATTAATATTCATAATCTCCATTAAACGAGGAAACAAGAAACCGAAGATGGCTAAAGGAACACGAGACGGACCCTGTAATATTATTAGTGCCTGCTTACAGCACAATGCTGCACCAGGCGCAAAGCCCTGGGACCTGCTTGTTTTCTTCTAGAGATTGATCATTACAAACAATGCTTTCAGAAATTATTATTTTCCTAAGGGCACAAAAGAATGCTATTCTTCCTTTACCCTGGCATACAAGTAAGGACAAATAAAATCCTAATTTCTATCTGATAGCTGTGATTTGCCCCTTTTTCTCTTCTTTTTTGTATCTGCACAATTTGAATTTTGTGCCATGCCTGTGGCTTTTGCACTTTTCTTTATTTTCTATTCCTATCCACTGAACGTCACACTTCCCTTTTAAGAAGCAGGCAACCTATTCCTGGGCCTCTTAGTGTGCGAGAGTGCGTGACTCCCCCTCCTTCCCTGTGGGAAAGAACCTGAGCTCCGCTTGATGCCATCCCCGTTGCCACAACTGAGGTCTTGTCGTGTGATGATTGGCAGAGACCAGCCCATGTATTGGCACACAACGCCAATCTTTATGCCATGCCAGATTATAAAAGGCTGGTTACGCAAATGACAATTGGTTTCTTAAGTTACCATCGTGATTATGCCATGGAAAACAAAAGTCCCTCCAGGTCTACATGTGTTTGGCCTGATGTAAATTATTTTAGGAGATTTTGGTTTGCTGTACAAATGCTGTGTGTACTGGTATTGGGGGGGTGGTGTTTATATGTGGGTTTTGAGCATGATCAGTATTGCTGACACAGCTGTGTTCACCTTTTGTGTTGCTGACACCAAGGAACCCTTACAGGAGCAACCATGAGTATCAATCAGCGAGCAACATCTAGAATTGTTTCTCGAGTCAGCGCTGCTTTGCTCAGATACTCCCAATCTTTATATACTATCAGTCAATATCTCTCAGCAGCAGCGAGAGGGCTTCTGTGTCATCACCACCTTTTCCACTATCGGCCATAACTTACTTACCTTAAAACATTCTGGGACAGTCAGGAAATAATTAAGTGTTAACTTTCTTGCTGATCCTATTCCATGTGTACTTGTGAAGGATTTTACGAAAGCATTTAGTATTTTACTGAAAACTAATTAATTTACTGATTCTAAAGAGAATGGAACGTCCAGTCAAATAGTTGCACTCCCCAAAGCTGTTGGCTTGCTTTGAGCACCCTTTCTTCGCATTCCTTTTTATTTTTTACATTCCTTTCCTAAAGACAATGGGCGCTAAATTGGGCTGTGTAGCGCCCGTTGTTTCAGCGCTACACGGCCTCTCCGACATCCAAGACGGCATCTTGGATGCACATGCACGTTTCCTACATGACGTGCGCCAGACGCCATCTTGGTATAGGAGTTTGCGCAGGCGCAGATAACAAACGCTGGAATCATGTAAAGTAGGGAGAAAATGGCTTCAATCAGTGTGTAACGCTGATTTAAAGTGATAGACACCATTTTGGGACTTAACGCTCAACTCAACGCACAGTCTTAACCCCGACCACCTGAACGTGTCTCCGAGTGCCTGGAGGACCCCACACCAGCGCTATTTAAACGGACCATGCAGGATTTACAGGTTAGTGGCTGGATTCTTGCCTTTGGCTGCCGAGACATTTGTAACCATTTTTGGAGGTCTCCTAGACTTGAATACTAGGATGCAGGGACATAGCCTAATATTTAGAGCCAGGACGTGCAGGAGTGAAGTTAGGAAATGCTTCTACACGCAAAGGGTGGGAGACGTTGGAATGCTCTTCTGCAGATAGCAGTTGATGCTACCTCACTTGTGAATGTTCAATCTGAGATTGATAGATTTCTGTGAACCAAGGGTATTAAGGCATATGGGGCTAAGGCGGGTATATGGAGTTAGGTCACAGATCCACCATGATCTCACTGAATGGTGGAACAAGCTCGAGGGGCTAAATGCCACTGCCACTTGCTGCCTCTTGATTTTTTTTTTATTCGTTCACGGGATGTGGGCGTCGCTGGCGAGGCCAGCATTTATTGCCCATCCCTAATTGCCCTCGAGAAGGTGGTGGTGAGCCGCCTTCTTGAACCGCTGCAGTCCGTGTGGTGACGGTTCTCCCACAGTGCTGTTAGGAAGGGAGTTCCAGGATTTTGACCCAGCGAGAATGAAGGAACGGCGATATATTTCCAAGTCGGGATGGTGTGTGACTTGGAGGGGAATGTGCAGGTGGTGTTGTTCCCATTGCCTGCTGCTCTTGTCCTTCTAGATGGTAGAGGTCGCGGGTTTGGGAGGTGCTGTCGAAGAAGCTTTGGCGAGTTGCTGCAGTGCATCCTGTGGATGGTACACACTGCAGCCACTGTGCGCCGGTGGTGAAGGGAGTGAATGTTTAGGGTGGTGGATGGGGTACCAATCAAGCGGGCTGCTTTATCTTGAATGGTGTCGAGCTTCTTGAGTGTTGTTGGAGCTGCACTCATCCAAGCAAGTGGAGAGTATTCCATCACACTCCTGACTTGTGCCTTGTAGATGGTGGAAAGGCTTTGGGGAGTCAGGAGGTGAGTCACTCGCCGCAGAATATCCAGCCTCTGACCTGCTCTCGTAGCCACAGTATTTATATGGCTGGTCCAGTTAAGTTTCTGGTCAATGGTGACCCCCAAGATGTTGATGGTGGGGTATTCGGCGATGGTAATGCCGTTGAATGTCAAGGGGAGGTGGTTAGACTCTCTCTTGTTGGAGATGGTCATTGCCTGGCACTTATCTGGCGCGAATGTTACTTGCCACTTATGAGCCCAAGCCTGGATGTTGTCCAGGTCTTGCTGCATGCGGGCTCGGACTGCTTCATTACTTGAGGGGTTGCGAATGGAACTGAACACTGTGCAATCATCAGCGAACATCCCCATTTCTGACCTTATGATGGAGGGGAGGTCATTGATGAAGCAGCTGAAGATGGTTGGGCCTAGGACACTGCCCTGAGGAACTCCTGCAGCAATGTCCTGGGGCTGAGATGATTGGCCTCCAACAACCACTACCATCTTCCTTTGTGCTAGGTATGACTCCAGCCACTGGAGAGTTTTCCCCCTGCGCCACCTTCTCCTGCAAGAAAGCGAGGCGTGTGCCTGGATGATGTGCCTGTCATGGTTGAATAGCTGCCAGTGTGTGTGGCCTGTCAGTTGTGGTGGGCAGCTTGAAACAGTGGTAATGTGTAAGGGCAGGAGGAAGCATCTGATTGGAAGAGTTGAGTACTGATGGAAAGAATTTATTGGTATGTGGGTGATGGGGGTGTAGTGCGTGGTGCAGTTGATAGGAGACGCCACTTGACAGTTGACCTCACTCACCTTGCCCACTCATGTCAAAGCACTGAACTTCTTCCTGCACTGCATCCATGTTCATGATGCTGTGCACCTGGCATTGACTTCGTCCCCCGCTGCCTCCCACTGTCTTTTGAGTATATGTCTGGAGGGCCTCTTGCCCTCTTGCCCCCCCCCCCCCCCCCGCCACTGCAAATATAGGATGTCCCTCCTTCTGTCCATCTCTTGCACCCAAGGTCTCTAGTGCATCAGCAGAGAACCTTGGTGCATGCGTTCTCGCAGGCGTACCAACTCAGATCGGCAGATTGGTGAGGTCTGGTGTGCAGATTGGAGGATGTGGGATTTAGTAATGCGCAACCTTTATTCAATGTTTGAACATAACTCATCAGCGTGTAAACATAGGGATGGGATCTGCATCTGTGATGTCTGATGTCTGTTCAGACTCCATGAAGACAGTAGACTGTTATTGTCAGCAAATAACAGGTACCAGCTACCTTTAAGAGATTTCGAAGCAACATCTTCCCTTTAAGAGATGGAGCTCCCTCTGGTGGTGGAAAGTGCAAATTGCATTCATTTCACATGCAGGGCCCGGAAAGGAATGCCCATTGCAGGTAAGTGCTCCATTGGGACCAAACTTGCGTCTTGCCTGCCCAGGGTCCGTCGGGCGTGGGGTGTTAACATATCGGCCAGAACGGACCCGAAACCAATTTTTCCCCCAATGACATTTGCTGTGGTATGAATCCACATGCAGCGGTGCCCCCTTAGTACACAACCAAGCAGAGATTCTTTTGCCTTAGCTCAGACAAGTGCTACAAGCTATTCGTTAAGAGCTACACTTCCAAGCAGTGTCTTGTTTGTGGGCCACCTTCAGGAACACTTCAAAACACTGCATCAGAATAATGGGACATCTATTTTTTCCCACTACTGCTCACACGAGAAGCTCCTGGTTTCAGTCATATCTCAACAACAATAACTTGTACTTACATCGCACCTTGAACGGAGCAAAACATCCCAAGGCGCTTATGGGCAGTTGCTGAGTGGAGGCCAGGCACTTTGCTGAAGGAACTGTATAACAACTAATTCTCTTAAAAACTATAGATCCTGTAATTTTAATGGAGCCCTTTGGCTTGTTCTATACATATTGGCATTGCCTTGCCTTTTACCTTCTTTTGCTTGTGAGCAGGAAAAAGAGAGAGAAGGTCATCGTCTCTCCCTAGTGAGCAGGAAAAAGAAAATATAATTGGCAAAAGAGCCAGACGTGACATGAGGAAACATTTTTTCTGCACAGCAAGTTGAAATGATCTGGAATGCACTGTCTGAAAGGGCGGTGGAAGCAGATTCAATAGTAACTTTCAAAAGGGAATTGGATAAATACTTGAAGTGAAAAAAATTACAGGGCTATGGGGAAAGAGATGGGGAGTGGGACTAATTGGATAGCTGTTTCAAAGAGCTGGCACAGACACGATGGGCTGAATGGCCTCCTCCTGTGCTGTACCTACTATGATACTCTGACTCTCCTAGTGAGCAGGAAAAAGAGAGATCCGAATTATAGTGTACACATTGTTTCTTGGTTAGCTTATTTCCTATGAAAAATGTTTGAATTTCCTGACTGTCCCATCTTTTAACCTGTATATAGTGTTTACCATCCATGATTGTAGGTACTGCAGACTTGTTTGGTTCCTACATCTGCTTTCCCTGATCTCTTCAGGACCAAGCTTAGACATCTGAGGTCGAAAAACTTTTGATGTGCTTGATATTGGTAGTGATGTTGGGCTGCATGCAGTTTACTTTAAAAGGGTGGTAAACAGGGACGCAGTCATGGATACTGAACATTATCAGCAGGCAGCAATTAAAGATTTTGCATCAGGAGTTCCCTTTGTGTGATACAATGTCCCTCATTTCTCAAGGGGATAGCATGGTTATCTGAGATGTTTCCCTTCAGAGCCATGTGTTATTTGGAGCTCCTGGCTTTAGGCCAGAGATTCCTTGTTACCAGAATCCAGTCTGTAATGACACCGATGCTGACAGAGCAGCCACAATAGTAATTTTAGAGATCATGGCAGATAAGTAAGGGTTTTCCACAATTATTGCATCAAATTTTGTTTGGAGATTGCTGAATGATATTTTTGTAAAAGCCCATTTATGTAGAGAGCCTATGCTTAGATTGCACATCTTGATGAATGATACAGAAAACAATAGGTATTTAAGTACTTTTAAGCTGGATTTCTTTTGGCTCATTTCTCGTATTTTCTTCTCTATGTAAGATCCACACCTACAAGTAGGAGTATCTAACAACCTGGTCCCAGATCCCACCAGCAAAGCGATAATGGGAGATGTACATGGCCAACATGTTAGGGATATGTCTTGTGTCTACTTGGTATCTCTATGGACATCTTTACCTGAGACTAGGAATTGCCTTATGGGAATCTTAGAGGTGAATCTGAGTCATAACGGCATGAAGACCATTTGGCCAACCAGCTTGGCTATTTTTCATTGTTCTGAACTCACTTTTCCAGCCTTCTTGCATATCCCTCAATTCATCCTCTCTCCAGTTACACATCTAATTGTCTCTTGAACTCTTCCAGTGTAACACATGGCAGACTGGTCAATAAAGTAAAAGCCCATGGGATCCAAGGGAAAGTGACTAGTTGGATCCAGAATTGGCTCAGTGGAAGGAAGCAAAGGGTAATGGATGACGGGTGTTTTTGCAACTGGAAGGCTGTTTCCAGTGGGGTTCCGTAGGGCTCAGTACTAGGTCCCTTGCTTTTTAAGAACATAAGAACATAAGAAATAGGAGCAGGAGTAGGCCAATCGGCCCTTCGAGCCTGCTCCGCCATTTAATAAGATCATGGCTGATCTTATTAAATTTGTGGTACATATTAATGATTTGGACTTGAATGTTGGGGGGGCTTGATCAAGAAGTTTCGAGATGATACAAAAATTGGCCGTATGGTTGATAGTGAGGAGGAAAGCTGTAGACTGCGGGAAGATATCATTGGACTGGTCAGGTGGGCAGAAAAGTGGCAAATGGAATTCAATCCAGAGAAGTGCGAGGTAATGCATTTGGGGAGGGCAAACAAGGCAAGGGAATACACAATAGATGGGAGGATACTGACAAGTGTAGAGAAATAAAGGGACCTTGGAGTGCATGTCCACAGATCCCTCAAGGTAGCGGGACAGGTAGATAAGGTGGTTAAAAAGGCATACGGGATATTTTCCTTTATTAACCAAGGCATAGAATATAAGAGTAGGGAGGTTATGCTAGAAATGTATAAAACATTGGTTAGGCTTGAGTACTGCATACAGTTCTGGTCACCACATTACAGGAAAGATGTCATTGCACTAGAGAGGGTACAGAGGAGATTTACGAGGATGTTGCCAGGGCTGAAGAATTTTAGCTATGAGAGAAGATTGGATAGGCTGGGGTTGTTTTCTTTGGAACAAAGGAGGCTGAGGAGAGATTTAATTGAGGTATATAAAATTATGACAGGACTAGATAGAGTTGATAGGGAAGACCTATTTCTCTTAACAGAGGGGTCAGTGACCAGGGGGCATAGATTTAAAGTGACTGGTGGAAGGATTAGAGGGGAGCTGATGAGAAATTTTTTCACCCAGAGGGTGGTGGGAGTCTGGAACTCACTGCCTGAAAGGGTGGTTGAGGCAGAAACTCTCAACTCATTTAAAAAGTACATGGATGTGCACTTGAAGTGCTGTAACCTGCAGGGCTACGGACCAAGTGCTGGAAAGTGGGATTAAGCTGGATAGCTCTTTTTTGGCTGGCACGGACACGATGGGCCGAATGGTCTCCTTCTGTGCCGTAACTTTCTATGATTCTATAAATATATTATCCTAATACGTATCTGATTAATCGCTTTGATAGAATTTGCAGCTGCAGAAATAACAAATGAGCAGAAAGTTTGAAATCAATGAGCGTGATCTGTTTGCCTGGACAGCATTCTTGATTTATGACTATAATACGGGAATTACTCTGATGGCTTTCACTGCCCCTAGGACTTTGAAAACTCTGCCTGCAAATGGATGGTTGTGGAGCTCCCACAGATCATGATGCAGAATCTTCAGTGCTTCTACAGAGAGGTGAAAAGTAATATTGCACAAATCAAATTCTTTCCCAGAAGATGGACCATTGACATACTATGACCATAGTCCTAATTTGTTAAAGGGGGATTCACACAGATTTTCCGATGATCGGTACAATCAGTGGGAAGTCCACGATGCTGCTCGAGGATAAAAGACAATTAAATGTGTGGGTAGGGGGAGAAAACCTTCAAACAGTTGCTGCTTTTATCGCACACTGATTTAATTCTGTGCTGAGTTACACACAATGTCAAAATATTAAACCTGAAACATGATAAATGCGAATTATTCCAAATCATTCCACATGATGTATACAGACAAGTCAAACCTTAACTGAAAAGAATTCACAGCTATTATGTAGGAGAAAATACATGATAAATGACTGGCTTCTTCACACAGCAGGTGTTGTATTAGATTTTTTTTTAACAACCCACTTAAAATGATTAGTGAGCTGCAAGTTGGCAAACGTTTTAAGAGATTTTGCTATCGTTCCATAATTATAAATGTGAAAGCCAAAAATAGTAAAACAGATGTCCAATACAGAGGAAATCTGGTGGATATCCAGGGGGAAGATACGAGGGAAAACTCGGTGTGAAGTAGAACTGCGAGATAAATCGATGCTGAAAAATTAACTTTCTTTTAGAATTACTTTAATGGATGTGGAAAGGGAATATATCGAGACCACAGTGGTTGAAAAGGAGGTCCAAACATAACCTAATGGCAAAGCAGAGTTATTTTAAAAGTTACCAAAGGAAACAAAAAGTAGTACTTACTGGGAATTATACTAAAGTCAGTTAAGGCACAAGAGAATAATAGAACAGCGGTGTTACAAATTCAGATCTGCCATTGATACCTTCTGGGTTCAGTGATGTCAGTCGCTCCCGTAAGTGGATCCCACACCTCTTACGTGCTGGAATAGATTCACACTGCCTGATATCTACTCATACGATAGCACAACCTGGGCTTATGCTATCGTATGTTATTTGTGTCTTTTGCAAGTGCATCTTACCCCAACATGTCTCTCCAATTTTTTCGGAAACATTTGGTAAGGTGACACCAGATATCAGTCATAGAAACATAGAAAATAGGAGCAAGAGTCGGCCATTCGGCCCTTCGGGCCTGCTCCGCCATTCAAAATGATCTTGGCTGATTGTCTAACTCAGCACCGTGTTCCCACTTTTTCCCCATATCCCTTGATCCCTTTAGCATTAAGAAATATATCTATCTCCTTCTTGAATACATCTAATGACTTGGCCTCCACTGCCTTCTGTGGTAGAGAATTCCACAAGTTCACTATCCTCTGAGTGAAGACATTTCTCCTTATCTCGGTTCTAAATGGCATACCCCGTATCCTGAGACTGTGACCCCTGGTTCTGGACTCCCCAGCCATCGGGAACATCCTCCCTGCATCTAGTCTGTCTAGTCCTGTTAGAATTTTTTATGTTTCGATGAGATCACCTCTCATTCTTCTAAACTCTAGTGAATATAGGCCTACTTGACCCAATCTCTCCTCATACGTCAGTCCTGTCATCCCAGGAATCAGTCTGGTAAACCTTCGTTGCACTCCCTCCATGGCAAGAACATCCTTCCTCAGATAAGGAGACCAAAACTGCACACAATACTCCAGATGTGGTCTCACCCAGGCCCTTTATAACTACAGTAAGACATCCCTGTTCCTGTACTCAAATCCTCTTGCAATGAAGGCCAACATACTATTCGCCTTCTTAACTGCTTGCTGCACCTGAATGCTCGCTTTCAGCGACTGGTGTACAAGGACACCCAGGTCTCGTTGCACCTCCCCTTTTCCCAATCTATCACCATTCAGATAATAATCTGTCTTTCTGTTTTTATAACCAAAGTGGATAACCTCACATTTATCCACGTTATACTGCATCTGCCATGTTCTTGCCCACTCACCCAACTTGTCTAAATCACATTGGAGCCTCTTTGCATCCTCGTCACAGCTCACAGTCCACCCCAGCTTTGTGTCGTCTGCAAACTTGGAAATGTTACATTCCGTTCCCTCATCCAAATCATTGACATATGTTGTGAATAGCTGGGGCCCAAGCACTGATCCCTGCGGTACCCCACTAGTCACCGCCTGCCACCCGGAAAAAGACCCGTTTATTCCTACTCTCCATTCCTGTCATTAAACGGCTTTATTTCATAGCACGTAGAGAGCAACAGTTATGATCAGACTCAATTCAATCAGAACAGCTATTAATGAACATACTACTCTTCCCCACATCAGTGGGTTGTTTGGCTTGACTTAAACAAAATAACCACTGACTACCCTCCTGTATTCTTCTTCTGAGCCTAGCCAAAGCTCTGTTTTCTAAACCTGTCTGACTTTGCTGGATCTGACTGTCAGTGAGCGGTTCGACCTCTGATTTTTAACTCTCTGTGTTCGCAGCCAGAAGGGAAGGCCTGCCAGACAACCCCTGTCGAACACTGCAGACCAGAGACTTCCCAACACAATGGGTTTGATACAGTCTTTGGGGAAAATAGCTTCAATGTCTAGTTTCATTAGCATATTAACCACCTTTCTTTTATGTGCTTTACCCCCTAAACTTGTGTAAAAACACTTTGCTTTAACAGTCCAACATTTAGGGGGTGATTTTAAACCCCAAGAACGGGTGGGTTGGGAGCGGGTGGGAGTTGAAAATAGTTGTTTTTTTGGGTGGCAACCACAAAATTTCTTCCCAGTGGGAAGCCTGTACTTTTAGGCGCCGGCGTTAAACCCGGAAATAAAGCTGGGTTGCGGTCGCGACCCAAAAAACAACTATTTTCAACTCCCACCCGCTCCCAACCCACCCGTTCTTGGGGTTTAAAATCACCCCCTTAAAAGTAACCACTGATCCAAATCCTTTCTGTGGATCCCAAAACTTGACAGGTGGACTGCAGACAATAGCAAGGGTGTGGGAGGTAAAGAGATATCCTTTGTTATTTGTAAAATAGATAAGAGCGTTAAAAAAAAAATCCTGTTAGGAATACGACTAATTGAAATTTGGATCAATTAGGAAATGGCGGACATGCTGAAGTCTTCACATAACACTTCACAGTGGAAGACTTGTTGGACAAATTCCAGATCTGTTCACTTGTTCAGGAACCTTTAATACAGGTAGAAGATCAGTAAAGCGTGCTGTGAAAGAAGTTTACATTGCACCTGAGCTAGATGGGATGCACTCTAGAATTCTGCAGAACATCAGACTTTGGATTACATCAGACTCTGTACAAATACAAGGGTTGCATCTGAGGATTGGAGGATGGCTAATATAATCTTGATAATCAAAAAATAAATGAAAAATTAGTTTATCTAATTATCCTGCTTAGAAAGTGACATGTTTAAGCTTGAAATCAATGTATTTCATAGAGCTAATGAATCATGGGTACTTTCCCAGAGTTGCATTAAGAATTATTGGGGCCCTGGATACCTGGAACCCCATATTTGGAGGGAGCACTTGCGGGGGCCCCACATTTGGCTTGGTCCCTGAGAACAGATCCTGTCGGCCCGTGTGTTAATCTGCCATGATCTTTCCCCTGTGTAAACATTCTGTTGTACATAAATTACTCTAGCATTTATATAGCTACAGCAGTGCTAAGAGATGGTGCATTTGCTCTGTGTATTAATGGCATGGGATAAATTGTACCCATGCTCCAGCACTCTGTGGTGCCACAGAATGGTGGGGCTAAGATTACCAAGTTATATTTTTAAAAATTCATTCTTGGCTGTTGGTGTCGCTGGCAAGGCCGGCATTTATTGCCCATCCGTAGTTATCTTGGGAAGGTGGTGGGACCTCTTCTAAGGTTTGATATAATGAGTGGCTCGCTAGACAACTTCAGAGGGCATTTAAGAGTCAAACATGTTGGTGTGGGACCAGAATCAAACATAGGTCAGAATGAGTAAGGACGGCAGGTTACCTTCTCTGAAGGATATCAGTGAACCAGTTGGGTTATTAATGACAATCTGACAACTTCATGGGTACTTTGACTGATAGCAGATTTTTTTTATTTTCAGACTTTTTTTAAAACTAAATTCTAATTCTCAAACTGCTATCAAAAACAAAATACTGCGGATGCTGGAAATCTGAAATAAAAACAGAAAATGCTGGAAAAGCTCAGCAAGTCAGGCAGCATCTGTGGAGAAAGAAACAGAGTTCACGTTTCAGGTCGATGATCCTTTGTCAGAACTGGAAAAAGTTGAAGATTAAGCAGTTTTTAAGCAAGTACAGAGTCAGGGAAGGGGAGGGGAGGAAAGAACAAAAGGGAAGGTCTGTGATAGGGTGGAGGGCAGGAGTGATTAAATGACAAGAGGGATGATGGTGCAAGGCACGGAGGGTGGTAATGGGACAAGTAAAGAAACAAAAGATGGGTCTAAAGGAACTGTAAATGGCAACATCAGAACCATAACCAGCACCTGCTGTCCGAAAAAATGGGAGCAGTGGTTATGCTCTGAAGTTATTGAAATCAGTGTTGAGTCCAGAAGGTTGTAAAGTGCCTAAATGAAAGATGAGGTGCTGTTCCTCGAGCTTCCGTTGAGCTTCATTAGAACAGTGTAAGGCCGAGGACAGAGAGGTCAGAGGGGGAGTGGGACGGGGAATTAAGATGCCAAGCGACCGGCAGGTCAGGGTTACGCTTGCGGACTCAAACTGCTATGGGGGATTTGAACTCGCGTTCTGTGGATTATTAGTCCAAGACTCTGGATTACTGGTCCAGTGACCTAAGACGGCACTGACATTGTATATTCAGGTAAGGGGTTGTTGATATGTAGAAAGGTAAGGCAGAACTGAGCATTAACTTTTGATTACATGAGCTGGGTTACACAATAATAGGAGGTAGTGTTTGAATCTCAGATTTCATTCATTGGAAAATTGATAAACCTTGGTTCAAAAAATAACTCTACCTAAAAATCTGCAGCAGACATGCACTTCCACTGCCATCTTTGATTCTCTAAGCTGACAGTGATTTATGGGAATTTATGACTTGAAAGCTCAGAATCCCTAATGGTGACGATGCCTGTTTAAATTTATTTGCAAGGCTTTTTCCCCTGAGGCAAGTGGAGGTTAGAAATAATATGCAAAGCACAAAATTACTTTTACATCATGTGACATGCAGAGACCAAGCTCTCCGAATGTGTGTTTAGAAACTGGAGGAGCAAGAATGGTGTGTGCTCATTCCCAACAACATATCACACAGGTAAGTCATTAATTTGACAACTTTAATTAATTCCTGACATTGTACAAGGTCTTTCCTCTTCTCGGTTTTATAAGGAACTAGAAGAGTTTTATTTTGAATATTTCTATATCTTTATCTTTTTTTTAAATTTCCTCATTTTCAATTCCTTTCCCACACGCAATCAATCGCTTTCTGGCACCAGCCGTCTTTCACTACAACAACAACAACTTGCATTTATATAGCGCCTTTAACGTAATAAAACATCCCAAGGCGCTTCACAGGAGAGTTAACAAACAACATTTGACACCAAAGCCATAGAAGGAGATATTAGGATAGGTGACCAAAAGCTTGGTCAAGGAGGTAGGTTTTAAGGAGCGTTCTTAAAGGCGGAGAGAGAGGTAGAGAGATTTAGGGAGGGAATTCCAGCTTTTAGGGCCAAGACAGCTGAAGGTACGGCTGCCAACGGTGGAGATGCGCCAAAGGCCAGAATTGGAGGAGCGCAGAGATCTCGAAGAGTTATAGGGCTGGAGAAAGTTACAGAGATAGGGAGGGGCGAAGTCATGGAGGGGTTTGAAAACATGGATGTGAATTTTAAAATTGAGTCTTTGCTGGACTGGGAGCCAATGTAGGTCAGCGAGCACGATATTTCTAAACAGTCAGAAGCAGACACAGAGCACGCACACATCTGATTGTTAAATCGTTTAGATTTTTTTTTCAATTTTCTCTCCTGGTATAAGTGCTGACATGTGGCCCTGTTGGGCCAACAGCCCTTCAATACATTGTCATGTGCAAACCTCGGCAGAAAGTGTTGACAGGCTGTTCATCTTCTATCAGCTGAGCATGATCCTGCACACGGGCATTTTTCATGGCTAGTGATAAGAAGTGTGAAACTTGGCTGTTTTTTTTCTTCCCTCTCTAGGCCAGGATACTGAGGTCATTTGCGACCCCCAACTGAGGCCCAAGCAAATTCAGCACAGTCCAGGACATGAACTTGGGACCTTCTGGTACACTGTCAATGTCTTTGCCCACTGGAATGTTGGGGAAGTTTATTAAACAAGAATATGTTTATCTTTATTAGTGCAGATTAACTCTGGTGACACCTTCGTCTTCCAGATGTCAGATTTATTGGGCACAATTTTAAAAGGGTGGGGGGCGAGGGGGCAATCAAAATCGATGTTTTTGGGAGCGGGCAGACATCCCGGCTGGAACCCGCACATTTTTGAATGATGCTTAGGCAAATCTATGTGCGTGCGGACAGCAGCCACCAGGAAGTCCCGCCCCCACTTAAATCAGATAATTAAAGGAGCAAATGTACTTCATTGAGGTAGTTAAGGTAGTTTATCTTTTGTGTACTGGATAGTTAAAAAGATTTTAAAGTTGCCTGGGCAGCTTTCCCACGGCTTCTGATTCACATCTGGTGAAACCAGGCAGAAAGGGCATGATCAGTGAAAAATAAATTAAATTAAATTACATTTCTCATTGCAAACAAATTAAATAAACGTACCTGATAAAACAATGTTGTCTGGAACCCTGCCCCCCCCCCCAACTCTGATCCCAATGTCCGATGTCTGCCCTCTGATCCTGATGTCCGATGTCTCCACTCTAATCTTTGTTCCTCTCCCCCCATTTCTAGCCTGTCAATCCGGCTGGCTGCCGGCTGCAAAACACGCAAGAGGCTTTGAGTGACCTCATCGCAACCCATCTCTTCCCTTCCAGGTTTGGTGCCCGCAAATCAACCTCCCCACCGGACTCTTCCCGCTGGCATAATAAAATTGTGCCCATTGTTTTGCAAAGTCTTCCACAAGGTAAGATTTTCCATGAATTTATCCAAAGCCTAAATTAAGGGATTATTACCTGCACGTTGGTACAAGTAAACATTTACATCACACCCTTTTGCAATCTGAATTCCTTCCCGATTCACAGCTGTTTTGAGTTAAGCATAGTCTCAGACTTGTATACTTCAATTTCACACTGCATTATATCTGTTATTTTTGAATCAATGTAGAATTTTCTAAACCAATTTCACTTTAAATGTTGTGCTAATTCAAGTTTGGGACAGCAAACTGTTTGTGCCTCCCTTAAAACTCAGTGTTGGGACCAATCACTCCGAGCCAGATACAGGTCACGGCTCCGATTTAAAAAAAATGTTTTCAAATTCTATTTCTGTAAGTTTTTTTCCCCCAAGGCTTATAGGTTCAAGGGTGATGTGCACTTTTCTATGACCAAGAGTCTGGACAATTAATTTGATCCCAAAGCCTCTGTCAATACTGGGGAACGAGTTGGGGGAATGGGACAAATTGGCTAGCTCGTTCAAAGAGCTGGCATAGGCACGATGGGCCGATTAGCCTTCTTCTGTGCTGTAAGATTCTATTAATACAACAAAAATCTCTCAAAACACTGATAAATAATCCCAAACACTCTATTGAAAAATGGACCACCAGCCTCCCCAATGGTTCGGTGGGCAGATTCACTGCCTTCTGTGGTAATGAGCTATACAGACCAGGAAGATATCGGGGGTTAAATTCGATAACCCCCGAATCCGGACACGGGGGTCGCAGTGCACGATTAACCTGCGCCCAGTCATTGAGATGCAGGCAGCAGTTAAATTTGTGCTGTCTGGTCGTTTACCTGATATCTGTGTGCAACCAGGCCTAGCTGTGCTACTGAATGGCTGCTCACCAGCAGAGGGGCCCCGATATCGCGCGAGTGGCAAGCACCTCTTAAAGGCAGCTTGCACCTCTTATTTGCAAAATATAAAATACGGGTCCGCACGGGGTCTGAACGGAGATCAGCCATCGCACACGTAAAACACAGATGCAGGTGCTGTCCCTATGTTTACAAACTGTTGAATTATTTTAAAACATTGAATAAAGGTTGCACACTACTAAATCCCACATCCTCCAATCTGCATGCCAGACCTCACCAATCTGCCGATTTGAGTTTGTACCAGGCCTGCGAGAGAGCGTGCACCAAGGTTCTCTGATGATGCACTAGAGACCTTGGTGCAAGAGGGGGACAGAAGGAGGGGCATCCTATATCCACGGGGGGGTAAGAAGCCCTCCAGGCATATGATCAAGAGGCAGTGGGAGGCAGTAGGGGATGAAGTTAATGTCAGGCGCATAGCACCACAAACATGGGTGCAGTGCAGCAAGAAGTTCAATGCCTTGACACAAGTGGTCAAGGTGAGTGAGGTTTACTGTCAAGTGGCATCTCCTACCAACTGCACCACTAGCCGCATCCACTGCTTCACGCACTACACTCTCCATCACCCACATACCAACAAACTCTTTCAATCAGTACTCAACTCTTCCAATCAGATGCTTCCTCTCACCCTCACACATTACCACTGTTGCAAGCCGCACACCCACAACTCACAGGTCACACACGCTGGCAGGCACATCGCCCAAACATCCTACTTTCTTGCAGGAGAAGGTGGCGGATAACAGGAGGCAGCAAGTGGCAGTGACTCCATGGAACATGAACCTGCTGCCCTCTCTCAGGATGACAGCATTCCTGACCCACCCCTGCCACTCTGCCAGTGCCCTTGCTGTCGCCTGTCAGTCAGTCAGCCCACTCCCTGTAGGGTATTGAAACTTTATTATAGGAAGAAAGGAACGGGAGTAGGCCATTTAGCCCCTCGAGCCTGTTCCGCCATTCAGTGAGATCGTGGTTGATCTGTGTCCTAACTCCATGTACCCGCCTTAGCCCCATATCCCTTTGGTTATCAAAAATCTATCAATCTCAGATTTAAAATTAACAATTGAGCTCACATCAACTGCCGTTTGGAGAAGAGAGTTCCAAACTTCTACCACCCTTTGTGTGTAGAAGTGTTTCCTAACTTCACTCCTGCAATTCCTGGCTCTAATTTTTAGGCTGTATCCCCTAGTCCTGGTATTCAAGCATAGGAGACCTCCAAAAACAGGTACAAATGCATCAGCAATAATCCAGCAACTAACGTGTGAATCCTGCATGATCCCTTTAAATAGTGCTGGTATACTGTTTACGACCTGTTCAGCTGTGCAAGGATAAGACAATGTTTTGGCTGGAGCGTTGAGTTCCAAAATCGTATCTGTCCCTTTCAATCAGCATTGCACACTGATCTAACGCATATTCTCCTTACTTTAAATGCTGTCGGTGTTCGTTATCTGCATGTACGCAAATGCTTTTACCAAGGTGGTGTCCGGCGCACGCCACGCTAGAAGCGGGCATGCGCATTCGGGCCTCCATTTTGGGTCCTCAGGAGGCTGCGTAGTGCCTACAAAACGAGTGCTACACGGCCCAAATTACAGCCCCCCATGTTTGATTGCTGGTCTGTGCGTGAGTTACCTGATCTCATCTGGGATGGTGTTGGGAGCACTACAAATAGTCTCCAGACTATAAGGAAGGGAAAAGTTGGCTGGGTTCCTGCTTCTTATTGCTGTCCAATGAACAGCAAGAGGGTCGGTAACCAAAGGACACAGATTTAAGATAATTGCAAAAAGCCAGGGGGGATCTTTTTACTCAGCGAGTTGTTACAATCTGGAATGCATTGCCTGAAAGGGCGGTGGAAGCAGATTCAATAGTAACTTTCAAAAGGGAATTGGATAAATACAGGGCCAAGGGGAAAGAACAGGGACTGGGACTAATTGGTAGTTCTTTCAGAGAGCCGGCACAGGCACGATGGGCCGATTGACCTCCTTCTGTGCTGTATGATGCTATGATTCTATCTGTGAACAATGGCCAATGGCCACGAATTTACTTCGGCTTAGCTATAATATCCCTCAGTGGAGAATGCCATTAACACTCACTCACAAATGAAGAATGGCTCCTAGCCAAGATACTGGAGGGCTGCTAGTGACGGTCGAACTGTACCCCAGCAAGATTCAGTGCCTTCAACAGAAGGCAGGTAAAGGGAGGAAATCGGAGGGAAATTGGAAGAGCAATTCCCCCCCCCACTCCATGACACCAGTAAAACATTTCCATTTCTCACATCAGCTTTTCCTGTGGACTATCTGACACAGGCCAGGTAATGGGAAATTTAAGTCTCTTCTGTGGTGTGCTGTGAGAGGCTGCTGTCAAACACAGCCTCGATATTGCAGTGTCAGTGCGTTGTGCTGCTGTGTGATCTTGGCATCGTGTGTAGTTAGAAGTGAATTGGTCTTAGGAACTACTTTAAACAGAAAATTGTATTCGAACTGCTTTGGCAAGTCTGAAAAAATTCTTATGTTTGTTTAAAGACGAGCTTTACCAGTTTTGAGAATATGAAAATGTTATTTAAATTAGAGTGTGCACAGAGCAGTGTTCTGTTTGAGTTTGTTGTGTCAACACTGTCCACTGTAAAGTGCAATTCAAATGATTTCATAAGAATCCTCAGAAGATTATGAAATGCGATATCTAATCATTTGCGGTCAGAGATTTTGCAACAAACCAATTTTGTTTAACTTAGCGTTGTTATGTTTTGGATTGATTCCACAGTATGTAATAGCGTTCGAATCCAAGAGAAGGTACAGGCACAAATTTCTTTATAGAGAAAAATGGTACCCACTAATGGGAGGAACATCAACAAGTCTGGAAGAGTTTGGGTAAATCGTGATGCAATAACAGATGTTAATTGCGAATGTAAGACTTCATTTCTTACACAAATTCTTAAGTGAGAATTTAGTAGTAATAACATTTTAGGAACAGGATAAGACCATTTGGCCCAAAAAGTCTGCCCCTTTTCTGTAAATCATCCCTCACCTGCCTGTCTTCTCACCACATTCCATCCTGAGAAAAGCGAGTAGAAAAACTTCAAATGTGTTTGTTGCTGATTTTTTTTTTATTCGTTCATGGGATGTGGGCGTCGCTGGCGAGGCCGGCATTTATTGCCCATCCCTAATTGCCCTTGAGAAGGTGGTGGTGAGACGCCTTCTTGAACCACTGCAGTCAGTGTGGTGAAGGTTCTCCCACAGTGCTGTTAGGAAGGGAGTTCCAGGATTTTGACCCAGCGACGATGAAGGAACGGCGATATATTTCCAAGTCGGGATGGTGTGTGACTTGGAGGGGAACGTGCAGGTGGTGTTGTTCCCATGTTACTGCTGCTCTTGTCCTTCTAGGTGGTAGAGGTCGCGGGTTTGGGAGGTGCTGTCGAAGAAGCCTTGACGAGTTGCTGCAGTGCATCCTGTGGATGGTCCACACTGCAGCCACTGTGCGCCGGTGGTGAAGGGAGTGAATGTTTAGGGTGGTGGATGGGGTGCCAATCAAGCGGGCTGCTTTATCTTGGATGGTGTCGAGCTTCTTGAGTGTTGTTGGAGCTGCACTCATCCAAGCAAGTGGAGAGTATTCCATCACACTTCTGACTTGTGCCTTGTAGATGGTGGAAAGGCTTTGGGGAGTCAGGAGGTGAGTCACTCGCCGCAGAATACCCAGCCTTTGACCTGCTCTCATAGTCACAGTATTTATATGGCTGGTCCAGTTAAGTTTCTGGTTGATGGTGACCCCCAGGATGTTGATGGTGGGGTATTCGGCGATGGTAATGCCATTGAATGTCAAGGGGAGGTGGTTAGACTCTCTCTTGTTGGAGATGGTCATTGCCTGGCACTTATCTGGCGCGAATGTTACTTGCCACTTATGAGCCCAAGCCTGGATGTTGTCCAGGTCTTGCTGCATGCGGGCTCGGACTGCTTCATTACTTGAGGGGTTGCGAATGGAACTGAACACTGTGCAATCATCAGCGAACATCCCCATTTCTGACCTTATGATGGAGGGAAGGTCATTGATGAAGCAGCTGAAGATGTTTGGGCCTGGGACACTGCCCTGAGGAACTCCTGCAGCAATGTCCTGGGGCTGAGATGATTGGCCTCCAACAACCACTACCATCTTCCTTTGTGCTCGGTATGACTCCAGCCACTGGAGAGTTTTCCCCCTGATTCCCATTGACTTCAATTTTACTAGGGCTCCTTGGTGCCACACTCGGTCAAATGCTGCCTTGATGTCAAGGGCAGTCACTCTCACCTCACCTCTGGAGTTCAGCTCTTTTGTCCATGTTTGGACCAAGGCTGTAATGAGGTCTGGAGCCGAGTGGTCCTGGCGGAACCCAAACTGAGAATCGGTGAGCAGGTTATTGGTGAGTAAGTGCCGCTTGATAGCACTGTCGACGACACCTTCCATCACTGCTGATGATTGAGAGTAGACTGATGGTGCGGTAATTGGCCAGATTGGATCTGTCCTGCTTTTTGTGGACAGGACATACCTGGACAATTTTCCACATTGTCGGGTAGATGCCAGTGTTGTAGCTGTACTGGAACAGCTTGGCTAGAGGCGCAGCTAGTTCTGGAGCACAAGTCTTCAGCACTCCAGCTGGGATGTTGTCGGGGCCCATAGCCTTTGCTGTATCCAGTGCACTCAGCCGTTTCTTGATATCACGTGGAGTGAATCGAATTGGCTGAAGACTGGCTTCTGTGATGGTGGGGATATCGGGAGGAGGCCGAGATGGATCATCCACTTGGCACTTCTGGCTGAAGATGGTTGCAAACATTGATGTATGATGCTCTTGCTTCGGTATAAAATTTGTACTCCCAATACCTTGACGCTACAAGTAATAATTTTAAATTCAGACTCTTGTCGGATCTTGCAGCCATTGATAAAATCAATAGGCATGGAAAACATTGCACATAGGAAAGCGGAAATAAACACAGAACATTCTAGAAATGCATAGCAGGCTTCTTGTAACTCTATAGTTCTCATCATCTCCACCCAAAACGTTAACCTCTTTTCAAATGTTGTGTACTTATTTTTAGTCTGGTGGGAAATTGGAAGTTGGGTGGGAAACTGGTGTTGACTGTGAGGACAATAGCCCCATATGAAAGATTGCCTCCCTCTGCCCAACTGTACACTCTGGGGTATGTTCCCCAAGTAGATGTCACAGAAGACCAATATTGAACCAATTGGGTAAAGTTTCGGAATTATTCCATAATCATGAGGCAGGAAGAAGGTCACGTAAGATTTGGAAGAAGGTCTAAATATCCTATCATTGCCCACCATAGGTTGAGACCTTGCGGTGGTAGGCAGGATAGATAATAAATTGGGCGATGGAAACAATTTATCCAGTCAGGAAAATCTGCAGAGATTCAGGTCAAATGCTATTTTTGAATAAATACAGGGGCAGAAAGTGGATTTGCCTTGAAACTGTTTATCTCTCTCCAACAACAATTTTGCTCTGTTCTGTTAGGCAGAGACCTGTCACAGGCATTTGGTTAAGTCCTCACTTTGAGTGCAATCTGTCTATCTCATACAAAGTCCACTATTGAATGAAAAACTAGTAAATTGCTAGTGGCGTTGCCCACAGTCAGTTGGGGAATAAACCCGCGACCTCTACCACCTAGAAGGACAAGAGCAGCAGGTACATGGGAACAACATCACCTGCATGTTCCCCTCCAAGTCACACACCATCCCGACTTGGAAATATATCGCCGTTCCTTCATCGTCGCTGGGTCAAAATCCTGGAACTCCCTTCCTAACAGCACTGTGGGAGAACCTTCACCACACGGACTGCAGCGGTTCAAGAAGGTGGCTCACCACCACCTTCTCAAGGGCAACTAGGGATGGGCAATAAATGCCAGCCTCGCCAGCGATGCCCACATCCCATGAACGAAAAAAAAAATAAAGGCCCAATTTTAACCATGCCTCCTTGGTGGGAACATGGCAGGCAGGTGGTAAAAATAGCAGTTGGGTGCTGCCTGCTGCATTCCTGACGCACTCCCGCCCACCACCATTTTAACTGCCCGGTTTTTAACTAGAGTCAGGGTGCCTGCAACAGGCAGGTGAGGGCCTTATTAATATTTAAATGTCAGGGTCATGTGGCGCATAGCACTGAATCAGCCAGTGAAATCTGGCGGCAAGCAGGATCATGGCCAGAAGAGGCCCAGAAACGTCAGCATTTTAAATCTTTTTATTGTTTCCTTGTGGGCCAGGAGGAGTAGGAATGCTGCAGGCTTCCCTCTTCTTCCCATGACTGTGATCGACAGGACCCCTACCCTGACACCCCCCTTCCCCTCCCACCCCTCACTACTTACCTTATGCTGCGGACCGTTGCCTTGGGTCCCTGGCAGAGATCTTCTGCTGCCTGAAATCTGCTCCCGTCCTCCAGCCAGGAACTGGGTTTGGTGAGAGTCCGACTGTTCACGTGGAAGTGAGGCCCGGGAGTTAAAATTGTCCGGGCCCCACATGAAGACATTGTGTGGGTTTCCCACCTGTCCGATTCATACCCTGAGTTAAAATCGAGGCTTCAGAAACTCACTTCACAGAGCCACCTAGTAGCCAGAGCCGACAGGTACATTGTGACAGTTGACAGTGAAAAATTGAGAGATAAATGTTGACATAGCAATTTATAATCGAAAATGTTGACACAAAAGCATAATCAAGAATTGTGACAACAGGAAATAAGATTTGTGGACAAAAAGTGCACACCCTATGCAAGATTTAGAATATATTGATATGTGTCTAAAATTTCAAAACACAAGACTTTGAAAACATGGAAAGCCACAATCAGTTTTAAATGTGAGCTACATCACGTAGTGTGGTGGTGCAGTGCACGGCACCATGGACTGGTAGGATGCAGACTTGACTTCCACTCCACCACTGAATTCTTGATCCTAGCTGCATGGTGGGGAGGTGCTGAACAGAGGTCAGAAATGTCCTGTGTGGTGGGAGAGCCATTCCCAGGACACTTCTGTTCTTGTTGATTCAGGAGTCAAAAGTAAATGGTTATATTTTAACTATAAAATATGGGAGGAAAGAGCCTTTACTTTTGGGTAGTCTCTGTTTCCAACTCCCCTGTGTGCAATGAATAACTTGAGACAGACGCAATAAATGTGTGTCGAGTGCTAAAAGGGGCATTGTTAGTGATAGAGTCCCTTGTCAACAATCTGACAAATACAGGTATACGCTCCGAGGTACTCCTGAGGCAGAGAAAAAGGTGTATGATTCATAGACGTTTCCTACATTACAACAGTGACTACACTTTAAAAGTACTTCATTGGCTGTAAAGCACTTTGGGACGTCCTGAGGTCATGAAAGGCGCTATATAAATGCAAGTCTTATTCTAGCCCTATGCTATTGCTCCTTTTGCACTATTTCGACAATATAAAAATGATTTTGGTGAGGCACTGGGACAATAAATTGAGATCCCACTTAGAAATGCACAATCGCTCTGGTAATACAGTACATATATAAGAAAAGTCAAGGACAAGAAAAGACCATTCAGTTCATTGAAGCTCATGCCGTAGGTACTCTAACTCTCCCATTACAACATCTAGTTTCCTTTTTGAATGCTCCTAATTTATTTGCCTCTATTACTATTATATTGCCAGGCAGATTTTTTCCGATTGTTTATCACTCTTTGAAGCTCCTCTTAATATCTGTTTTAAAGTGATTTCTAATTTAAATGATGACCTGCATTCCTAGTGTAACGTGAAGTCATGTTCTGGGTCTACCTGGCAATGAGACATACAGACAAAAGGATAGCGAGTTTAATTTCTGGTGAGTTAGCTGCTCTCGGCCTTGCCGGCGGGGCTGCAACAATTGGCCTGAGCATTTTCGGGTTGGAAAATTGGCCAAGATTCCTACACCTGAACCCTATTCAATGATCCCTCTGGAAAGTGTGTTTGTGCGAACTGTGATCGAGTGCCCCTTGTCAGGATGGCCAGCATTTGTATCACCCCTTTATGTTCTCAACATCAAATCAACCTTGTCAACTAAAGGCAGTTTAGCGGACTTTTATAGTTAGGTTCACAGAGACAAAAAAAACCCATCACAAATCGATGTCTCTCCTCCTTGAAAGCCTTCCCCAGATCTGAAACATTGGGTTATATAACCCCCTAGCTTGTTTTACTGAGTCAGGGACACCTGTTATGACATATTGGGAGCCTAGCTGGCTGCCACCGTCCACACTCCATGGTACTAGCGCCCTAAAATGGCAGGAGTGGATGTACATCTCATCACAGAATGTACAGTGGAAGGCGGAGTTGGGTTTGACTGTGATGCCCATTGAATAATATGCCAATCCTCACTTTCTGGGTTCACACGTGAAGAATGTCCACTTGGACTGCGGGCACGCTGGCACCTGTGGAACTCTAAGCATGAGTCACCACCTTCAGGATAAATAAAGAAATGCATGCGTGCTAAAAATATATAGATTTTCAGATTGATTCTGAGTTGTTCTTAAAGAAAGAAAGACTTGCATTTATAAAGCGCCATTCACGACCTCAGGACGTCTCAAAGCGCTTTACAGCCGATGAAGTACTTTTGTAATGTAGTCACTGTTGCTGCCAATAAAGCAGCCAATTTCCACACAGCAATGCCTCACAAACAGCAACGTGATAATGACCCACAGATAATCTGTTTTAGTGATGTTGGTTGAGGGATAAATATTGTCCAGGACATTAGGGATAACCCCCCCTCGTCTTCTTCGAAATAGTGTCGTGGAACCTTTTAAGTCCACCTGAAACAGACAGGGCCTTGGTTTAACATCTCATCCGAACGACGGCACCTCTGACAATGCAGCACTCCCTCAGTACTGCACTGAAGATATTTGTGCTCAAGTCTCTGGACTGGGACTTGAGTTCACAACCTTCTGACACAGAGGCGACAGTGCTACCCACTGAGCCACAGTTGACGCCTTCTTGAGCAGGAACTTAAATAAATCTACAGTTATTGATTGGTGTCAAACCATATTTCAGTGTAGGGGTGTCGTTTTTGTTGATTCATTTGTGGAATAAAGGAGTTTGATTCACTTCCATTCTAGCCTGGAACCACTTGCAGTATTCCCAGGTGTGTGTCAGATACAGATCCTCACGGAATCACCTGACACTTGTTTTGACTGAATGAACGAGTTCAAACCAATCCCGTTTTTGTTGAAAGCGTCAGTCATTTTGGTTGCACTGCTTGGGTGAACTTGTTGCTATTCACTTAGGATTCTCTTTTAGTCGGGTAAGTGATAAATCATAGACCAGTGTTGACATTTCAACTTGTTTGTTCACGTAGGTGATGATGATGGAGATTCCTGCATAGTTAATCGATGCTTACTTTGTATCAACATTCAGCAATTCTATTGTTTTTTTTCTTGATTAGTTTTCCAGACTTCAATGTTCAGTGCAGTACTGAGCATCCATCTTACCTATATATGACCTCTCTCATCCAGTCTACAGCCACATGTCATGGAAAAATCTTGATGTGCTTTTTGGGGTGTGAAAATATTTGCTATGTCTGTAAGCTGCAAATCTTCCTGACTACCATAAATCTCCTGTCACCCCCTCCCCCCTCAAAAAAACTAGAAATATTTGCTCACTGTTTCTTTTTCCATTCAGTAAAACACAGCCAAGAACAACGAAAAAACAATCAAAAAACAACTAATCAAAATGCTAAAAAAACAGTTCAGACTCCTTTCAAGCGTCATGTTGGGTTCTCACTTCCACTATCTACCCCTAAAAATTAAATTTATTTCATCATACAGATATAACATATTAAAAATTTTATATCTGTGTGTATTTCCTATCAGCTATTTCCATTATGAATTAATATGTCCACATTTATAATGGAAACTATCCATGAAAACTTGTCAAGCTCTAATTACATCCTCCCGCCAGTGGACGTGCTGACTTTCTAGGTCACCATCATCAACGTCCTAAGGGGTTATCATTGACCAGATACTTAACTGGACCAGCCATATCAACACCCTGGTTGTAATAGCAGGGTAGAGACTCTGGTACTCTGTGCTGAGTGGTTTACCTGCTTATGGCCTCCTTCTGTGCTGTAATCATTCTATGATTCTATGATCCCTCTCCACCATGTGCAAGACTCAAGTCAGGAGTGAAATGGAACACTCACCATTCACTTGGATGGTTAACAACACACCAGAAGCTTGACAACATCCAGGGTGGAACAGTCTGTTTGATTGGTGCCACTTCTGGTAAACTCAGTATCCTTCTCCTCCTCCACCACTGATTGGCTTACTATGGCTGCAGTAAGTACTACTTTGCCTCACTTTCTGCAGCCTAAACTTCCTACTGCTCCAGGGGCATCATGGAGGGTGAGGATAATCAAAAGCTCATTTTCTCAATCCCTTTCCCCCATCCCTTCACCTCAAAAGCCAAGTGCAAAGAGCTAATGGACTTCTTCACCTCTGAGCCTGAGAGCAACCATGCAGCTGTCGCTGCCACTTCCTCCCTTTGCTCCCCCCCTCCATCTCCCTGAAGTCCCTCATCCATTCTTGTCCTGAAGCCCTGCCACTCTGCACTTGTTTTCCCATTCGTCATCATCTTCTAATTCATTCCTTTCAATGTGTACTTCTGTGCTCCCATCCTCTCTGATATCTTAAGACTACTTCTAAATCATAGTAGGTACAACACAGGAGAAGGCTATTGGGCACATCATGCCTATGTCGGCTCTTAGAAAGAGCTATCCAATTAGTCCCATTCCCCTGTTCTTTCCCCATAGCCCTGTAATTTATTTTCCTTCAAGTATTTATTCAATTCCCTTTTAAAAGTTGCTATTAAATCTGCTTCCACCGCCCTTTCAGGCAGTGCATTCCAGATCATAACAACTTGCTGCATAAAAAAATGTTTCCTCATGTCACCTCTGCCGATCACCTTAAATCTGTGTCCTCTGGTTACTGACCCTTCTGCCACTGGAAACGGTTTCTCCTTATTTACTCTATCAAAACCGTTCATGATTTTGAACACCTCGATCAAATCTCCCCTTAACCTTCTCTGTTCCAGGAAGAACAATCCCAGCTTCACCAGTCTCTTCACATAACTGAAGTCCCTCATCCCTGGTACCATTCCAGTAAATCTCTTCTGCACCCTCTCTAAGGCCTTGACACCTTTCCTAAAGTGTGGTGCCCGGAATTGAACACAATACTCCAGCTGGGGCCTAACCAGCATTTTATAAAGGTTTAGCATAACTTCCTTGCGTTTGTACTCTATGCCTCTATTAATAAAGCCCAGCATCCCATATGCTTTTTTAATTGCCTTCTCAACATGTCCTGCCATCTTCAAAGATTTGTGTACATATACCCCCAGGTCTATCGGTTCCTGCACTCCCTTTAAAATTGTACCACTTAGTTTATATTGCCTCTCCTCATTCTTCCTACCAAAATGTATCACTTCACACTTCTCTGCATTAAATTTTATCTGACATGTGTCTGCCACCTGTCAGTCTATGTCCTCCTGAAGTCTGTTACTATCCTTCACATTGTTTACTACATTTCCGAGTTTCGCGTCATCTGCAAACTTTGAAATTATACCCTCTATACCCAGGTCCGGGTCATTAATATATATCAAAAAGAGGCCGTCATTAGTGTGAAGTGGGGTGGAAGCGCGAGCAATTTTTTTTATTGGTGCATAACAAGTCAACAAAACATAGCGGCTTTTATGGGCTTTAATCTGGATTACTCCCCAGTGGAATTTAGGAGTGTGGGATAAAATGTAACAGTGCTTTGTAAATCTTAATGCACCAAATTGCTATGCATTCATGCACAATTAGCCTATGCACTAGCTCTGATGCACAAAGGAATGTTATGCCCTCAGTGCTTTTCAGCTTATTGAGATGATTCTATTAACTCTTAGAATTCTTGGACAATAACCTGACTGGTTGCCCATTCTCTCCCCAAAACCCTAACCCACCAAATATCTAGCCTCCAAGTACGCTGATATCAGAAACATGGCTTTCCAATGGCAAATGTGAAAAATATTCTCCCAAGCCCAACTGGATCCTTGACCTGAATGTGATCCCAGGGAGCAGATCAGATTTCCTTTTGTCCCGGGGTGAATTTGAACCTTGATCTCGAGAAGTGAAGGGCAAATGGTGGGATCCGGCATTTAATCTGCACCCTCAAATTCTCGGAAGGATAAGTGTAACATTGCGGTGGTTAAAGATCACCTCTCACCCCTCTCTCCAAGTCTATATTGATTTCATTCTACAAGAAGAAAGCATTGTGTTACTGACAGTGGATTATTGGATGCGCACAGATCTCTGCCCTCTTGGCTATCACCATTTCAGATTTAGATGGATTGGACAATTGTTTAACCATGAACTGTATTAACTGAACTGACAGACATGCCCCTGATAACTTACGAACTGGCAGAGACATGGCTTACTCACAGAGATGACAGACACTTCCATTCATGGAGCCTCCCTAGATAGGAGTGCAGGTCAGAGATAGGGCTATAACACTACAGGGATACATCTAGCAAGGCTCCAAGCCAGGATCCTCACGGTGCAAAAATTGCCTGTACATTCTTTACTCTGAACTCACGTGGTAAATAAACAGGAGTGCTACGGGTCCTAATAAACCAGGCAGGCACAAGACAAACTATTAAAGTGTGTGGATTATGCGTACGTCTGTGTCTGATTGTGGACATGGGATGGGGGGCTAATTGATTTGACAAAATGTTCCTTTGGTCATGGAAAGTAAGTACATTGTTACTGAAATAAAAAGAGAGAAAAGAAAGACTTGCATTTATATAGCGCCTGTCACACTGTCAGGACGTCCCAAAGTGCTTTACAGCCAATGAAGTACTTTTTTTAAAAATGTAGTCACTGTTGTAATGTAGGAAATGTGGCAGCCAATTTGTGCACAGCAAGATCCCACCAAGAGCAATGAAATAATGACCAGATAATCTGTTTTTTAGTGAAGGTTAGTTGAGGGATAAATATTGGCCAGGTCGCTAGGGAAAATTCCCCTGCTCTTCTTCGAAATAGTGCCGTGGGATCTTTTACGTCCACCTGAGAGGGCAGACGGGACCTCGGTTTAACTTCTCATTCGAAAGCTGGCACCTCTGACAGTGCAGCACTCCCTCAGTACTGCACTGGGAGTGTCAGCCTAGATTTTGTGTTCAAGTCTCTGGAGTGGGACTTGAACCCATGACATTCTGACTGAGGCGAGAGTACCACCACTGAATAATATTCTCAATAATGAAGTTTTCAATGGAAAGGAAAACTGTGGTATGTCTTATGGACGGCCAATCCAATATCGCCCATTTTATGTCCCCACTGAAGTTGAACATTCCACCCAATATCAGGTAAGTTGTTTCCAGGTATCTGATGCTGCAGTTTAGCTGGTTTCTAGGGGACGTGCCCTTGGTTTCTGCGCCTCGTCTTGACTTCCCTCACTCAGAGGAGAATCACTCAGGCTTGCCTGCCTCCTCTCTGGCAACTCGCCGAGATCAGGAACTCAGCAGTGTATGTAAAGCAGCATCTTACCGATCGGTGGCTTTGCACCTTATGATAATGAGGCAGACCATTAACACAGTCATGCTAAATGGACAACACCGACAACAAAACCTGCGCCATTTCAGGACAGAATCAAAACTCCTAAGGTACAGCTACACTTGATTGAACTTATGCAACAGAGATAGATATGAAACTGATAATAGATCTGCTCCCCATATCAATGTATGAGCTTCTGTTAAAACCACTAATGAAGTGATTCAGTCCTCTGGGAGGAAGCAACTGTATTAGGTAATGTCTTGTAATCACAGTTGTAAGGCTAGCAATATTGAGACAGAAATTCCTTTTTGATTATTGCAGCAGGGGGGTTCGACAGGAAGGAAGCAGTTTTGCTATAATTTCCTTTCAACTCTATTCAGTCCATTATCGGTCTCCCAGGACGCAGCTGCAGACAGGGTCAGTGAGCTCTGTGCGTTGAAGTTGCACGTTTTCTTTCTTGTGATCTGACATCATCAATTAAATGACTCCATTTTGATTTCTGCCTTGATTTTACTTCTTTCCAGCCTCTTGCAGATGTGCTTTGATCTTCTTCATTTTTCTGAGTTTCCTCTCGTGGGCTCTTGGTTCTGTGCAGCATCTCTCAACAACTGAATTGATGAATGCCATGTACACCACTGTTTCACAAGGTGCAACTGATAAAATGCATCATGTGTAGTTACTGGATTGGAGTATTGGGCCACACCGAGTCTCAACCCACGATCACAATGATACGAAGACTGAAGTTCACAATTTACTCTGGTAGCTTAAACACATTGGCCTAGGATATGAAGGCCACATTGCTACCCTATGGTGATCTGGAATTATGGTTCCCCCTTAGGAGTGGAAATGTTTCTATATTCTCACAGTTGACTGTGACCTATTCTGTTTATAGAACCGTTGTCCAATCGAAATTGCTGACTATCCACAGATGTGGCTATGATGATACTGATTTAGCCACACACAGTAATTTTAGTGGAAAATGCCTTACACATACTCACACAATACAAGTAAATATACTTCACACATGTATATTTACTTATCAAACAGCGATCACCATTCAGTAACCAAGGAAGAAAAGCACTCACAGTGATCAAAAAAAACTCGCATGCTCTGCTTTTCGTCTTACAATTTTACTACCAAACGCACAAAAAGGTTAAAGTTCACATGCATACACGTGCGAATATGGGTATTGGGATCACATGCCCAACAACGGGGTCTGTTACTCATTTCTTATTTACTAATCAGAAATGGAATTAGCCACATCTGGATTCCCAGTTCGCCACATGTGGCTAGTGTCTAATGTATTGGACAACACTGGTTTGTAGCACACATTTTATTTGTGATCTAAGACATCACAAAGACTGAATATGTGAAATATTTTCACAATTCCTGGACCATATGTGCAGTATCCATTGAGAACATTCACAGGATGCAGCTGAATAATGTAGTTGCTTATTTTTTTATGTACATTTATGAACTGGTACTGTTAATTAGAATTAGCAAACAGTTCCCGAGTTTTGGTGACGAGATTGAAAGACATCTGCTGTACGTTGCCGGGCTCAGTCTGGCCGTGCTGTTCACCAAGGAAGGATTATTTTGTTTGTTGTGTGTCACACAACCATTGGTTATTTTTCTTGCTGCTGAAATGCAAGGCATAATTTTGCTGTCTCAGCTAATAAAGAAGAAAAGAAAGACTTGCATTTATATAGTGCCTTTCACCACCTCAGGACATCCCAAAGAGCTTTACAGCCAATGAAGTATTTTTGAAGTGTTGTAACGTAGGAAACGTGGCAACTAATTTGCGCACAGCAAGATCACACAAACAGCAACATGATTATTACCAGATAATCTGTTTGAGTGAAGTTGGTTGAGGGATAAATATTAGGAGAACTCCCTTGCTCTTCAAAATAGTGCCGTGGGATCTTTTATGCCCATCTGAAAGAGCAGACGGGGTTTAACGTATCATCCGAAAGACGGCTCCTCTGACACTGTAGCACTCCCTCAGTACAGCGCTGGAGTATCAGCTTAGATTATGTGCTCAAGTCTATGCAGTGGAAATTGAACCCTCAGACATTATGACTCAGAGGCCAGGGTGCTACCAACTGAGCCATGGCTGACACGGTCGAGACCATTATGATTCTGATAGTTTATTTTAAAAAGTCTTGCAGCAGGCAAATTATATTCAGCAACATTCACCTCTAACTTGTTACACAAATGATCTTACGCCCAAATCAACATTCACGTTATACACCTTACACCATAACCCCTCACTCAAACGGTAATATCAGTTCTGAGCAAACACGGGGTTCACTTCACTGTGATGCGTGGCTTTCCAAATTCCAACAGATGTCACTTGTGTTATTTAAAATTGAAACAGACAGCGCCTCCATAACCTACTCGGATTGCTTTGATGTTTTCATCTTGACAAATGGGATGTGCAAAACAGCAACCATTTCTGAGAACTCAATTTTGCTTTCTAATATAGTGTTTTTGGTTCCTCATGAGTCTGAAGCTCTGGATATGTCTTCAGTGAGCTACGTTTGTTATTGTAGATTGAAGATGGAGACCACCATTACCGGAAGCACTACTGCAGTGATTGGAAAGTTAATTATCATTGATCTCTGACCTCTAATGTGATGGGGTAGTGCAATTTGTTCCCTGAATTATAGACAATTTCTGTCAGATTTAATACCAGGGGCTGCTTGTCTCCTGAGCCGCACATGGTTTCGTTTTCTCCCCTTTAAATTTGTCTCAATTATGCTAATTTATTCACCAGTACACTCCATGTAAAGGTTCTGAACAAGTGGAAGGTACAGAGTCACTAAGTTCCCTGAGAAACAAACCAAGAGTGAGATCAGGAAAATGTGAAACATACGTTAGAAGAACTGTTTATATCTGATATATCTGAGGTTTCATTGGCTGCGATCTTGCAATTCATGTTCTTGCTTCCTGAGAATGGTGAACCAAACCTGTGAGAGATCAAACGTAAGCTTTTTTTTGGCATTTGTCAATGTCAATGTTTCAGAACTAGATGCTGCACAAAAACACAAGCTTTTAAAAGCCACCCCAAAAGTGGTGGAGTTTTTTCTTCATTTTCTTCCTTTCTCTCTTATCTCTATCGATCCCCAGAGAGTTATATGTGAAATTAACCTCATCTCACTAGAGTGTTCATCAGTCCACCTTGTGGAAGATAGAGGAAACACAAGTGACGAATATGTGAGATTACAGTATCCAGTTCATATAACAAGGGATTTTCACCGTTACAACCAAATCACACTTTTGTATGAATAGATCTTGGGCAGTGAAGGTAAACTCCTGATTGTAAGGGAATGCAGAATATACTTACAGGAGAGACCAGTGATGCTGAACCTGACAGAACATCTAGTACAGACCTGACATTTGTAAAGCACCCATCAAAGCTGCTCTTTCACTCACGAGTGTGTTTTGAAGTTGGGAAAGTGATCCTGCACTGGAAAGTTTTCGTCTCCCTTCAGGCTAGTTGGGATTAGTCACTTTATTCTCTGCAGGAAGCATGAGTGTGAATGTTGGAAGACTTGAACTAGGGCTCCCAGTTTGTAGAGTTGTTCAGATTTTTACCAATGTTATTCAACGACTAATGGTGGAAATTTATGCCATAGGTGCAGAAGATGAGTAACCAAATAAGGAGAGGTATCACCAGTGGAGGATGGTAATTGATTCTATGTCCCAGATATTTTGCTTTTGCATAATTGCTGTGCATCTCCATCTCTTAAAGGACCCATCTTGTCTTCTATATTCCATATAATTCTTGTATAGGTAAATAAATTTGTTCAAATGCCTCTTGTTGCTGTCCTTCTATTGCCTTGTTCCCTCTTCCGATACTCATTTTAGTTATCCTTAATTGACAATTGACCAGGGTTGAATAATGGCCCTCTGGTCAAAAAAGTAAAAGTACATGGGCTCCAAGGGAAAGTGGATCCAAAATTGGCTGAATGGCAGGACGCAAAGGGTAATGGTTGACGGGTGATTTTGAGACTGGAAGGCCGTTTCCAGTGGGGTCCTGCAAGGCTCGGTACTAGGTCCCTTGCTTTTTGTGGTATATATTAATGATTTGGACTTGAACGTGGGGGGCTTGATCAAGAAGTTTGCAGATGTTACAAAAAATTGTCCATGTGGTTGATAGTGAGGAGGAAAGCTGTGGACTGCAGGAAGACTGGTCAGGTGGACCGAAAAGTGGCAAATGGAATTCAATCCAGAGAAGTGTGAGGTAATGCATTTGGGGAGGGCAAACAAGGCAAGGGAATACACAATAAATGGGAGGATACTGAGAGGTGTAGAGGAACAAAGGGACCTTGGAGTGCATGTCCACAAATCCCTGAAGGTAGCAGGACAGGTAAATAAGGTGGTTAAAAAGGCATACGGGATACTTTCCTTTATTAGCCGAGGCATAGAATATAAGAGTAGGGAGGTTATGCTAGAAATGTATAAAACATTGGTTAGGCCTCAGCTTGTGTACTGCATACAGTTCTGGTCACCACATTACAGGAAAGATGTGATTGCACTGGAGAGGGTACAGAAGAGATTTATGAGGATGTTGCCAGGCTGGAGAATTTTAGCTATGAGAAAAGGCTGGATAGGCTGGGTATGTTTTCTTTGGCACAAAGGAGGCTGAGGGGAGATCTAATTGAGGGAAGACCTATTCCCCTTAGCAGAGGGGTCAGTGACCAGGGGGCACAGATTTAAAGTAATTGGTAGAAGGATTAGAGGGGAGCTAAGGAGAAATCTTTTCACCCAGCAGGTGGTGGGGGTCTGGAACTCACTGCCTGTAAGGCTGGTAGACACAGAAACTCTCAATTCATTTAAAAATACTTGGATGTGCCCTTGAAGTGCCGTAACCTACAGGGCTACGGACCAAGTGCCGGAAAGTGGTCATTAAGCTGGATAGCCCTTTTCCGGCTGGCACAGACACGATGGGCCGAATGGCCTCCTTCTGTAATGTAACTTTCTATGATTCTATTCCTGAGATCCACTATCCAACTGACAATGGGTGGACAGCATCTCACTTGTGGTGAACGTAGGATATCTTATGGCGATGGATTGAAGTCAGATAATATGAAACTTGCCAACATTCAAAATATTTCCTTTTTTTTTCTGTTGTTGAAATAATGAGCTGGAACCCTTATGGAGTGAGTAGAATCAGATTTAAAAAGAATGAATGAGTCCAATTTTTTAAAAACAAAAGCCTTGTCAAATTCACGTGTACACCGTGCATTATCACGAAGCTGAAGGAGTGGGTGCAGAAGTTTTTTCCAAGATGCTCTCATTTCTTCACACTCAGGCTCCGAAATGTAGGTCAAATATAGTGGAACAAAAGTGTTCCATAGTCACTGATTTTACACCTTCACACAAATCGTTCTTGCTCTTGTGGCCCTGAATGCAGTGAAAGTGTTCTTTATTCACTGGCTAGGTTTATAAACAGTTTGTAGATGATTAGTTTAGTCATCTGATTAGTACCATGACAAATCAGTGCACGATACCATCTAGTAAAAATATTGACTGAAATGCTAAGGACTCCCCAGAGGCACCAGCATTTTTTTTTTGGCAAATTGTCAAACCCCGCAATTCAGTCAGTGGCTTCTCCCGAGTCAGCTGAAAGGTATATGGTGCCACACAGCATTCACAGTGTTAAAACAGGCGTTATGATTAAATGACTCTTGTTTATTCTCATATAACCCGGCTTCCTGCAATAACACCCTGCCCGAAGATGCTGGTGAATCAGCTGCATTTTTGTTACTTCTTGGTCTGTGTAATGTTCGCTCTTGTTCAATGCAATAAATGCATTGAGCTGCTACCCTGCTATTGACACACCCTGCACTCCAACACCTTTACTTTACTAAGATATGCGATTTTAAGACTTGTTGTGCACTTTGTAGGAATTTTACACTATGCAGCCTCAGTAAAGTAAGTAATTTAAGGAATAATCCCCTTTTGTGTTATCCAGCATTGGGACCCATTTTTTCTGAAACTTTACAAAATCATGTTATAAGAAGGCATATTATTGCAGTGCGATGAGAAAAAGGGATGGGATACCAAGCTTCTTCAGAGAACTGATTCCGAATGCCATTAAACCGAGGCTCCGTCTGCCCTCTCAGGTGGACATAAAAAATCCTATGGCATTATTTCGAAGAAGAGCAGGGGAGTTCTCCCCGGTGTCCTGGCCAATATTTATCCCTCAACTAACATCACTAAAACAGATTATCAGGTCATTATCACATTGCTGTTTGTGGGAGCTTGCTGTGCACAAATTGGCTGCCACATTTCCTACATCACAACAGTGACTACACTTCAAAAAGTACGTAATTGGCTGTAAAGCGCTTTGGGATGTCCTGAGGTTGTGAAAGGCACTGCAAATCTTTCTTTTCTTATTGATTCCAAATGGCAGCTTTGGTAATTTCAGGGGTGGCTGAGGTCAGTGCCCATTTTGTTTTGCTTTTTTTGTTCGTATATATTTTATTTTTGCATTTTCTCCTCTGTAGTCTCAGCCACCACACACCTTTCTTGGTTGCAAGGACAGCAGCTTTGGCAGAGACTTGTATTCGGGTCGCTGAGAGATGCGACTGTCATTGTGATTTTCCCTCCTTCCCTGTGGCAATGGGGTCCGGTTGTTGATCAGTAAGCTGTGATAATGTTGACTAGTTTCATGTTGACAGTTAAATCCCTGACATATTGGCTAACTGACCAGTGACCAGCAGCCTGTGTGTCTCAACAGCAAAGAAAGAAGGAACCTGAATTGAAATGGTGCCTTTTCAACCTCAGGACGTCCCAGAACTCTTCACAGCTGAGGAAGTACTTTTGAAGTGTAGCCACTGTTGTGATGTAGGGAATGTTGTAATGTTGTAGTGCAGGTGAGCTCCTGATCAGGTACATGATATCATTACCAGGTCAAGACTATCAATGGTGAGATTCCCTACGTCACGTACCTCTGCCTCAACCTCAAGAAAGTGCTCTACCACCACATTCTGCAGGAGTTTTCATTGTTCCATGTCTCCTGTGTGACTGAAAGATTGGGAAATTTCTTTCCTGTGGATTCACCTCTGCAAGGAACCACGCTGAAACAGACTTTTTCTAGGGTTTGTAGTGACATGCTCAGGGGTGGCGTTAGGGCCATGCAACCACGGAGCCCCGAGCCAGTCAAGGGCCCCAAGCTGAAAATCTGTGCGTAGAACTAGGAGGCGGAGCAAAATGCCGGGATTGTTATCGGCTAGTCAGAGATGGAGGCGGAGCTTCCTCAATCAGCCGGGTCAGTGGGCAGGTCTCTAAGCTGCAGTCGGAGAGCGGAATAAAAACAGAAAATGCTGGAAATACTCAGCATGTCAGGCTGCATCCGTGGAGAAAGAAACAGAGTTAACGTTTCAGGTTGATGACCTTTCGTCAGAACTCATCGACCTGAAACGTTAACTCTGTTTCTTTCCCCACAGATGCTGCCTGACTTGCTGAGTATTTCCAGCATTTTCGGTTTTTATTTCAGATTTACAGCATCTGCAGTATTTTGCTTATGAGTCAGATCCGGAGCCCGGAGGTGCACGAGTTGCACGTGCTTCAACGGAAGAGGTGAGCTCAGTGCGAGGGTGCAGCGGCAGAGATCATGAACCTTGTGAAACCGAGCGGCTGGAGCAGAAAACTAGAGGAGAAAAAGTTGAGGGGGGAGAAAAAACAGATAAAGGGCAAATTCCATGAGCCGGGAATCCTGGCGCAGAGCATTGAGAAAGGAAAATTGGGCGGGGTGTAAAACAGATGGCCGACCCGCAACCGCCCGTTCCCCACCTGTGGGAATAGTTAAAATCTACCCCTTAATGCATTTGTGTTGTACATGTGCAGATTTGACACCAGACTAAGTAGGCAGTATTTATTACCGTTGTCTGGTAAAATGTAAGGGCCCCCAAATTGAACCTTTGCTCAGGGCAAGTCAAACGCTGTTCCTGGACATACAGATTATTCGTATGAATCACACTGATTATTGGCATGAAGCCCCATAGGTTTACAAGTCACTGTAATTGGGTTGAGTCAGTGATAAACAGGGTGGGTAGTCATTGTTCCAGTGGGATGGTAAAATATTCCATCCAAGTTAGAGAAATGCCTCAGCACTTTGCAGCGTGTGAGCTTCCTGATGGATATCACCGAGTTTTCAGAGAGACATTAGTCTGTGTTATCTACTTAGAATTACATAGGATGTACAGCAAAGAAACAGGCCATTCGGCCCAACGGGTCCATGCCGGTGTTTGATCTAAATGAGCCTCCTCCCACCATGCTTCATCTATACCCTATCAACATATCCATAACCGGACAAAATTATGGAGAGAAACCTGGAGGACGGCAGAAGCAACTGCTAAAAGGCAAGGGTTGGGGTCGAGAGCCTTTCTAATATCATACACTCCAACATCAGTAAGGAACAAAAGTGATTTTAAAAGCTGCCTGGCATGTGGTAGCAATTACTGTCACAAGTTCTTAGAGAAACATCATTATGGCTGTCAAACCTGGTACAGAGAAGCTCAGCTGAAGTCATTAGTCAGTGTTCAGCATGGCTTTGCATAGTTTTTCATCCTGACTGTCATATGGGGTAGTCTGAGAAGAGAAATTCAATAACAGCCAGTCTTTCTGTCAACAAACCATGATTTCAATCTGCCAAATTCTCTACCACTCTTGGAAAGTAATTAGAGCAGCTCAGCAGCTGCCATTTTAGCATACGCAGAGATTTCTGCTCATAGGTCATAACGGGCAGAAGGAGGATTGCAGGAAGTGATCAGATCCAGAGAATTGTGGGAAGATTGATAAATCTACATTACCTGTGTTCTCAGGGGTCACTCCAAGACCTCCAATTTAGTTGGATTTGGAATGTTGGACGTTGGTTGTAGACTGCTGAGACCCAGTTCCATTCTCTCGTCACCCCTGTGCTCACTGATCTACATTGGCTCCCAGTCGAGCAACGCCTCGATTTTTAAAATTCTCATCCTTGTGTTCAAATCCCTCCCTATCTCTGTAACCTCCTCCAGCCCTACAATCCTCCGAGATCTCTGCGCTCCTCCAATTCTGGCCTCTTGCACATCCCTGATTTTCATCACTCCACATTGGCGGCCGTGCCTTCAGCTGCCTAGGCCCTAAGCTCTGGAATTCCCTCCCTAAACCTCTCCACCTCTCTACTTCTCTCTCCTTTAAGATGCTCCTTGAAGCCTCCCTCTTTCACCAAGCTTTTGGTCACCTGTCCTAATATCTCCTTATGTCAAATTCTGTTTGATAACGCTCATGTGAAGCGCCTTGGGATATTTTACTACATTAAAGGTGCTATATAAATGCAAATTGTTGATGTAAAGCTGGGGGGCGGGGGGGTCGCTGCATGCCTCACCCTAACAGAGTCGGGGGGTGGGGGGGGGGAAGAGGGAAAATCAGAGGCTGATCCAATCCATGGCACTCCCATGGACTTTCCTAATGACTGAGTTAGGACAGCCATGAGCGTAGATCGACTGACTGCTCTCTTGGATGGGGAAAGGCACATGGTGAGGTGGCTTAAAAACTGGGAGTAAAATAAGTTATAAAGATTTCTAATTTGTGTCAGGTTTGGGGCTTCATTTTTTTTTAACGTGAAGCAGACATTGCCAGAACTAGTATAATTTCTTTTTTGGTCTTGAGATGCTGGAAAAGTTTACAGCAGTGTTTTCGCCACAACCATCTCCCTCCAATTATCACTGTATTTGAAAGAATATTTCAGTAACTCCATGGAGTGACCTCATCTGTCCGTGCCAGTCCCTCATGCGAAGGACATTGTGGAAGCGACAGATGGGTCTGATTTCCTCAACATCTGCAACGCGCCACTTAGAGTCTGGTGCCTAAGAATAGAATAGAATCATACAGCACAGAAGGAGGCCATTCGGCCCGTCGTGCCTGTGCCGGCTCTTCAGAAGAGCCATTAATTAGACCCACTCCCCCCCTGCTCTTTCCCCATAGCCATGCAAACTTTTCTTTTCCAAGTATATATCCAGTTCCCATTTGGAAGTTACTGTTGAACCTGCTTCCACCGCCCTTTAGTGCATTCCATATTACAACAACTTCCTGTGTAAAAAAAATCTCATCCCCTTCCCCCCCCTGGATTTTTTGCCAATTATCTTAAGTCTGTGTCCTCTGGTTACCGACCCTCCTGTTAGTGGAAACAGTTTCTCCCCATCTATTCCTTCAAAACTCCTCATGATTTTAAACACCTCTAGCAAATCTCCCCCAAACCTTCTCTGCTCTAAGGAGAACAATCCCAGTTTCATGGTCCTATTGCCTGGCGCCAGCCCATATGTGAGGCAGGTTTATTGAATTTAATTTCATAACCTGCCATGGTGGCATTTGCACACTCAGTCTCTGGGTTACTGGTCCTGTACCACAAACATTACACTACAGTAACCGGGGCTGAGAGGGGTGCTCCTGCTGTCAGTCCCCATTGCACGGGTGTCACACATCCAACAGCAACTCCAAAGTTAACTTGTGGAATTAACTGGCTTCCCAGGAAGTGGTGGCTGACATTAGCAAATGCAGCAAGTTTACTTTGGGGCTGCTGCAGTGCTACTATCCCATTAGACCCAGTATAACATCAGCTAGTGTGTGAGATGGCGCTCGCTCGCTAGAGAGGATGCGAAGCTCTTATCCAATGGAGAATTGACTGAAAACAAGCAAAGCATTGTAAATGGCTTGTTTATGTTGCAGATACCTGTTTGCGCATTAGTCCGAGTGTGTGTGTGTGCGTGTGTAGGTGTGCATGAGAATCTCTTACAGATCCATACCTGGTTATTCAGTGGTGTCTGATACGCCTGAGTTCTTAAGTCAAATAGAGGAGCCACCTGCGTTCTTAGTATGAGTTGAGTTTTTCTCATTAGTCTCTTCAGTCACTTGGGATCCCTCTCATCACTCACTGGGGGTAATTTTAACTTAGGGCGATGGTATAAAATGGGCGATATCGGATTGGCCGCCCATGATGCGCCCACCCAATTCTCCCTCCCTTGACTTCGATCGGGTATGGTGTATAATGAACGGCTAATGAGTGCCCATGCTACACTATCGGCCAAAGTTAAAATTACTCCCATTGTTTCCCTTACGTCCACAACCTTCAGACCCCGATGGTCTTATCCATTTAAACACTGTACTCCTTTTTTTAATATCCCTCTATCTCCCAGCAGTGATTGATCCTGAGTTCAATCCAACTCCCAACCCATCGGGCAAAATTAAATGGGTTGTGGCTTTCTTTTTGATCACAATCGTGCTGTTCCATGTTGTTAAGTGGTGTTATCACAAAGGTTTACTTTTCAAAAGGTCTTGGTTGCTTTGCCCATGATGTAAGAAATCAGTGAAACTCAATTCTGCCTTTAAATGTTACATCAGTTCAACTGTGTGAAATTCAATCTCATATTTTTCTTTCCGTAACGCTACTCCAAATGTAATTTAATTCTGGTCATTTGTTCTCATTTTCCACTCCACTATTATTTTCTCCTCCTCTTTAGACCCCTTCCTCCCACTCCCATTCCCCAGTACCGTGCTATTCCCACAATGGGGGCTGTCCTGGCCAGCCTCCGATCTCCCACCCTTCATAAATAAGAGTGCAATATCTAAGGGGCATGTACATTATTCTCATTACTCGTGACTTAGAAAGATAATAGCATCCTGCCAATAAGCCAGTAATGTCTCCAGGCCGGCCTCCCACCTTGCACCCTCCATAAACTTGAGCTCATCCAAAACTCGCACCAAGTCCCATTCACCCATCACCCCTATGCTCACTGACGTACATTGGCTCCTGGTCTGGCAATGCCATGAATTTAAAATTTTCATCCTTGTTTTCAAATCACTCCATGACCTCACCCCTCCCTATCTCTGTAACCTCCTCCAGCCCTACAACCCTCTGAGAACTCTACATTTGTCCAACTCTATCTCTGGTGCAAACACCACTTGCTTTACCCCACCATTGGCGGCCGTGCCTTCAGCTGTCTAGACCCTAAGCTCTGGAATTACTTCCCCAAATCTCTTTGCTTCTCCACCTCTCTCTCCTCCTTTAAGACTCGGCTTAAAACCTACCTCTTTGATAAAGCGTTTGGCCACCTGTCCTGATGCCTCTTTCTTTGGCTCAGTGTCGGTGTTTGCCTGATTACGCTCCTGTGAAACGCCTTGGGGTATTTTACTATGTTAAAGGAGCTATATAAATGCAAGTTGTTGTTGGAGGTCAGGTGATCTGGTCAAGATCATTTTTCTTCGCCAATTTTCCTCAGGAAGCCTTCACATCCTGAAGGGGGCAACTCATGATGGGAACGATTTCATAGACACAGCCCTCCAGTGACTTTACAAAGCGGTGAAACTTCACAGGTGAGCATGGATGGTGAATGTTGACGGGCTGCTCAACTGCGGAGCCATCACAGCCAAGCCCGCTCCTGTCTCCATTGGGTGTAATAATTTTTTTCTCATTGCTTTATGTTGTGGCAATATAAATGTGTGTGCAAGATTTCCTCTCTTCGTTATTCTTTTGGAATCAAGTTACAATTCCGCTAGAAATACCAGAGGACATCTTCACAAACACATTCACAATGTGGCTACACATGCGACCAGAAGAATTCTTATCCCTTCCCCACTACACTCCCTCCCACAATCCAGTGACACATGGTACTTTCCAGTATGGAGCACTGGGTAACCATCTGGAAGGGGATTCCTGGTTGATTTTTCCCTCCCATGCTCAAGGACGCTAAGGTCAAGTATAGCATCTGCTGATGCCTTGGCTGAGATTGGCCAATTCAACACAGGTTAGGGATCAAACTAATACCTTCCTGGTGTACCTGGCTCACTACCACATCATGTGGCCTAGGACCATTTCAGGGGACTGCAGGAAACATAACGTACAACCAGAGCGAAAACGTTTATGTCCATCCAATGCTAGATTTGCGCTCGGCCAGAAATGGTAAAGGAGAATTGCGCGCGAAGTTACACATATCGTGCAAACGAGATAACCATAAGCTGGGAGCAACCCAGATCCAGCACTAGGTAGGTGAAAGGTTAAGGCATTAACATAAGAACATAAGAACATAAGAAATAGGAGCAGGAGTAGGCCATACGGCCCCTTGAGCCTGCTGCGCCATTCAATAAGATCATGGCTGATCTTCCACCTCAACTCCACTTTCCTGCCCGATCCCCATATCCCTTGATTCCCCTAGAGTCCAAAAATCTATCTATTTCAGTCTTGAATATACTCAACAACTTTCAAACACACATATATGTATAAACACACAGAGATAGATCCTTGCCTGGTGTCAGTCGTGGCTCAGTGGGCAGCACTCTTTCCTCTGAGTCAGACGGTTATGGGTTCACAGTCTCACTCCAGAAACTTAAGCACAAAATCTAGGCTGACATTCCAGTGCCAATACTGAGGGAATGCTGCACTGTCCGAGGGGCTGTCTTTCAGATGAGATGTTAAACAAAAGCCCTATCTGCCCTCTGAGGTGGACGCAAAAGAACCTCATGGCACTATTTGAAGAGGAGCAGGGGAGTTCTTCCTGGTGTCCTGGCCAATATTTATCCCTCAAATAACATCACTAAAACAGATTATCTGGTCATTATCACATTGCTGTTTGCGGGACCTTGCTGTGTGCAAATTGGCTGCCACGTTTCCTACATTACAACAGTGACCCACACTTCAAAAGTACTTAATTAGCTGTAAAGTGCTTTGGGATGCCCTGAGGTCATGAAAGGCGCTGTATAAATGCAAGTCTTTCTTTTTACACATACAGATCCACTTGTATATGTACATGCACGAAGGAACACAGATTTGCGCATAGACGTTCAGAAGCAATGAATCCTTCTCAGACTTGTTGATAAAAGCAACTGTTGGACCAGTTCCTTGAGGCTGCACTAGCGGTGCAGGAAACCAATTATTATGTTGTTATAAGTGTTGGGAAAAAAACAATTAATTCCATTACTGCAGAGTAGAATGGAAACCATGAATGTTTTGTGGTTCCACATAAGCCGGTCAACTCCTTTGCTGAAGGTTCATGTCACGCTACACGTTACCCCACCAGCGAACAAATGTTATCTGTTTTTAATATAACGGGTCAGTTGCTGTCTTTTCTATGTTTCTACCTCTCTATCTCTGTTTTTTTTTTGTTTGTTGTTTTTTTTGGTGATTTGTATATTCTGAGACCTGGCAGGTAACACCTGTCTGTCTGCACACTGATTGCCTTGGCAACGGGCAGTTGAAAAAACTGTCTGTTATCACCAGCATTGTTCTGTGAATTATAAATGCGACTTCATTTCGAGGACTTCATTTCCACATCGTTCACCTGAGGAAGGAGGTAGCCTCCGAAAGCTTGTGAATTTAAAATAAAATTGCTGGACTATAACTTGGTGTTGTAAAATTGTTTACAATTTGCTGAAGAAAATATACTTGAAAACATTGACAGGAATATTTGGCCTCAGAATAAAAATCATTCATGAAAATTCTCTTGGCAGAAGTTCAACACATCACACAGACATACTGGCGTTGTTGATGTTTATTGTGTCCATTTAGCCAGAAAATATTATTCAGGAACAATCTCAAAAAGAGAGTTTTGTACTGAGAACATTAATAGGAAAGAAAGACTTGCATTTATATAGCGGCTTTCATGACCTCAGGACGTCCCAAAGTGCTTTACAGCCTATGAAGTACTTGTGAAGTGTAGTCACTGTTGTAATGTAGGAAACGCTCCTACATTATACAATATCCACTCCTGTGCAGCACCTAATTACATTTCAGTAAGTGACAGCATCTGTAGTCCTGCCCTCTGTTGATTCAACACAGTAAGTAACATTTCGATCACACCAGTCCACTGGAAATCACCAATGTTTTTTTTTGTCGACAATTTTGGATCTAGTCAGGAAAAATCATTACTCCAACATGTGAAGCAGATGTTTTATCAAGAAGTTTTGGATCCAAAGGCACTGCCTGGTTAGTGTTAACCATTTAGACCAGAAGTTCAGGTCACAGTCTGTGCTGAGTTTGTTGTTCTCGGCCAGGGTAGCGATTAGGATGCTTCAGCCGTGGCTCAGCGGGTCGCACTCTTGCCAGTGCATCAGAAGTCATGGGTTCAAGTCCCACTCCGGAGGGCTGTGGATGCTGAATCATTGAGTATATTCAAGACTGAGTTCAATAGATTTTTGGACCCTAAGGAAATCAAGGGGTATGGGGATAGGGCGGGAAAGTGGAGTTGAGGTAGAAGATCAGCCACGATCTTATTGAATGGCGGAGCAGGCTTGAGAGACCGTGTGGCCTACTCCTGCTCCAATTTCTTATATTCTTATGTCCAGAGACCTGAGCACAAAATCTAGGTTAACACTCCAGTGCAGTACTGAGGGACTGCTGCACTGTCAGAGGTGCTGTCTTTCGGATGAAACGTTAATCCAAGGCCCTGTTTGCCCTCTCAGGTGGATGTAAAAGATCTGATAGCACTATTTTGAAGAAGAACAGGGGAGTTCTCCCTGGTGTCCTGACCAGTATTTATCTCTCACCCAACATCACTAAAACAGTCATTATGACATTGCTGTTTGTGGGATCTTGCTGCGTGCTGCTGCATTCCTACATTAGAACAGTGACTATGCTTCAAAAGTACTTCACTGAAAAGCACTTTGGGATGTCCTGAGGCTGTGAAAGGCGCTATAGAAATGCAAATCTTTCTTTGCCATGGCTCAATTGCTGTATCTTGTTCACTTAACAGTGGGCATCTGGATATCTCCTACAGTGGGCAGGAGAAGCTGTTAGATGTGGTGGAGGTTATCCCCTGTGACATTCTGGGGCTACTGTGTAATATGATACTGCTAGGTTGATTTTGCCGACTGTGAACGCTCTCTCCAGACTCTGTCCCCACGATCAAAGTGAGTTGGAATCAGCACATCTGCGCACTGTAATTACCACTGACTGTGTAAGGTAGGCTGAATTAGATTCTAACATTGAATCAGTTATGGCTGTATCCAAGATAAACTTAACTCCAGTCGCATTACCTTTATATATGAAATCTTTTTTTAAAAATGTGACTGCTGTTGAGGCCTCTAAGGAAACTAAAAGGGGCTGCCAAGAAAAATATAATTACGGTAATTGGTTACAATTGTGAAAGTGAAAGCGATCTAGCCTCTTGTGACTTGCCAAGTCTCTCATGAAAGGAAGCAGATAATTACACTACAGGTTAGCATATTAAGCAGAGCTGGGGATCTGAACTGCTTGTAGCTTTATTGTATAGTGGGACTGGCAAAATAGTTAACCCTCTCCTGCCTATAGGTACAAATTTCCTAATATGGCTTCCCAGGATCCTGGAATGTGCCGAGCGACCTGCATTCAATCCACCCCTTCCCGATCGCTGTCAACATCCAGCCAATAATATCTCTCAAAACGTCAACTGTTCCAAACTGCATGCTGCACACGTGAGAGGCTGAAACTGATTCAGAACTGATTATAAAAGTACAGAGAAAAATAAAGAGAAAATAAGAAAACAGATCATCAGCTAATGACAGAGTTTGCAAGTTCTGACAGCAGAACTGGGACCTTATCAAAGCTGTGTTGGAAATTTCAATCTATACTGTAAAGTTTATTGCTAAACTGTTAGTTTTTCTCTTTGTGTTAAACTGCTCCTTCGAATGAGACCACAATTTTTGCCAGATAATGGAAGGAGAGCAGCTTGTTACAACATTTTTGTCTCTCCCAGGAGAAAACATGGTTAGGTTGGGGAGGGGGTGGCAGGGTGTGGGTGGAGGCGGGGGGAGGGAGGAAGCATCTAGTCATGATGCTCCGGCCATCACGAGTGTGGGGCAGGCTTGATGGACCAGCTGGTCTTTTCCTGCCTGTCAATTTCGTATGTTCATACTATCATACGTGGAAAAGTCAATTGTCAGATTGACAGCAAAGAGAGCAACGAGAATCGCACAATATAATTTTGTGATTTATACCCCCGGCCCCCCCACCCTGAACCGCCCAGGCTTCTCCAGTATCATCTCGCCAAAAGTTTGTCTATAGATGCACCATTACAATATAGATGAAATCAGGAGCTCCTCATATAGAGAATTTACAGGTATGAAACCTATTCCTACCACCATGGAACTCTGTGTTGGTGTTTCAATAACGCTCTGAGAACCCAAATATCTACAAGAAATTGAGCATGTCACTGACGCACTGTCTGGGCAGTCTGTGTCTATTTGGAGGGTTAGGGTTAGAAGCTAAAGTATGAAAAGTGATAGTTCCCCAGGCCTGCAGGTTAAAGCAATAAAGTACCAATCAATCATTTTTCAAATGGAGAGAGTTCTGATTCAACCGGCCAAGTGGCAGCTAGTGATTCCCAGGAAATGACATGACTGTTTGTTGCTCAAACTTGCCTTGGAAGAAGCCACCAGAGATCTGATCTAAGACTCCAATCGTAATCCAGGTAGAAGCCACAATACCTCCTCGAGGGTTATGCAGAGGGAGGATTTCCTACAGGAAGAAACTGGATTATTTTCTATCCAACAATAAGTACCTCAGCTCAGTAAAAGCAAAATGGGACACACAAATGATCGATTACACATACATGGAAGCTACATAAGTAAACCATGTTAGAGCAAAAGAGGGAGAGGAAACATTTTCCAAAGAGATACCGGAAACAGTACTGCAGGAACTGAGCGAGGTCAAGCTTGAAATAAAGACTGATAACTAGCGATGTGAGATTCAGGTATGTAACAGAAGTATAGTGCTAAGAGTGATGGAGTAGAGCATGGTAGGGTAGGTTACAGTAGCCTAGTGGTAATGGTACTGCACCAGCAACCCCAGAGGTTGCAAAATTCAAATCTCACCACACGCAAGTTGTGAAATTGAATTCAATAACATCTGGCCATTTGTGGGCTAGCACCAAATTTGTCATTAAAAACTCAACTGGTTATTAATGTCTATCGGGTAGGGAATCTGCCGTCCCCATCATGTGACTTCAGGGAATGAACCTTGGAAGTGGGTGTGAATAAGAGTTGAAGTGCTAGTTGGGCCAGCTCCTCTGCTTTTAACAGACCCCTGAGAAGAAAAACTTTAGGGGGAAAAAAAGGCTTCATTTTTGGAAGTGAGACAGCCCGCTGTCAGCAGCTCAGAGCGAAGTCTGTTCGCAGGCTTTTGTTTGTAAATCGTGCTTGCTCAGACCCAGGCAGGCTTGGGGCACCTTTGGTTCTGCAAATTTGATTTTGAGAGGTTCTTGTTACAGCCTAGGTGGGCCGTTGATCAAGGTGTTGTTGTCACACAGTAGCGGTAATTGTCTTTCATTGTCTGTTGCATTTCACACGCCACCCCAAGCATAGCAGAGTACAGGGTAATAGAGTGTAATTGGGAGACAGCTGGATGGTAACTGAGCAATTCCATTCTCATGCTGTCAGTCAAATACATTCTTATTAAAAATTATAGGCGCTGTAAAGATACTGGGACAGCATTGCATGACTCACTTTTACACAAGTCGGTGCAGAAATTTTGTTTGGTATTTATTAGACAGTCCTTTAGGCACGAACTCTTCCTATTGCTTGAACTTTATTGACCTAAGCAAGGTGAAGGAATACACTGTTGAAAAAATGCACCACTTTAAATTTTATGTCATTTTCGAGGATTTCCAGGTAAGGTGTAGTGCAGGCTCGATGGCCCACCAAGCACTTTCAACTCAGGTGCAAGTGCAGACCTTCCCTATGTCATACCAACAACAACTTGCATTTATATAGCGCCTTTAACATAGTAAAATGTCCCAAGGTGCTTCACGGGAGCAGAATCAGACAAAATTTGACACAGAGCCAAAGAAGGAGACATTAGGACAGGCGACCAAATACTTGGTCAAAGAGGTAGATTTTAAGCTGAGTCTTAAAGGAGGAGAGGGAAGTGGAGAGGAAGAGGTTTAGAGGAGGGGGGGGGGGGGAATTCCAGAGCTTACCACCGAATACCACCCAGAGACAGCATCAACTTTTCCCAGTTCAGATATACTGGGCTAACGGGTATGTTGTGCATCCCCTACATCAAGCTGACAGTGAATCTTAACTGGAATCCCAGAAAAGTGCAGATAAGAACGTGAATAGACACTGGTGTCATCTTTGTTTCTCAAAGATGGTTTACGGCCTTTCAGAAGAGGTTTGTTGTTTGTCCCAGTCTGTACCAAATTTCAGGGCAATTTTGTGCTCAGGTTTTGAGTCCTTTGGAAACTGGATTCAAAATCTTCTGACTAAAGATTTTAAACAGTGCTCAGAGGAGACCTTTAACCTCAGAATTAGGCCTCAGAGATGAAAGGACAGTGTTACAGCTTGCTCCATCCCAGTTCCTTCCCCTGCCAAAGCAGCAATGAAATTAGTGTGATGGCTTTTCTCAAACGTGATGGAGTATCAGCAGTGCACTCCCAGTGGGGCAATACTTCTCCCATGGGTGTTGCAGTTTTACATTTTGGAACACATGAAATGATAATTTCCTGCCATGAATTCTCATGTTGCTGAATGATTGTCACTCAGTGTGGAAATCGAAACAGGCTTGTAATTCTGTTTGGTTGCCCGTTCTGTTTGTAAATATGAATTTCTACCTCGCAGGCCAGATACTGCTCATTACACCAATTCTTTAGCATGTTCTGTGCTATCACTGTAATCTGTAATAGCATTTGTAACGTTTGAACTGCTATCTTCTGAACAAGATGAAACAGACCCTCTCATCCTGATTGAGATGGATCATGCTGAGGGTCAGGACTCAATCTAATGGCTCGTTCCACTTATTGTCAATTCCACTCTATCCCCACCCCACTCCCCCTCCCCCGACCTCTGGTGGGGACCCATGGATCGGAGATAGGGCTGTAAACCAGGGGTTAAATTTAAACCGCCCGATGGGAAACTGACAGGATGGGGTCGGCTGCCTGATTTTACACCCTGCCCGAGTTTACTCTCCATTGAAGTCAATCTGGAGAAAATTCGGGCAGATTGTAAAACCGGCAGTTCACCTAATCCCGTCTGTTTCCCATTGAGCGAGTTAGGTTAAAATTAACCCCCACTGAGTCTCCAGCAATGCTCCCTTCAAGAGCAGCTCCCCTCTGGCTGCATAGGATCAGTTAATTCACCCAACTGACTCTAGCTGAGGTGCTCCCAAGGGGTGATGTTACTTAGTCCAGGTGCCTATTCTTGATCTATGAGCCTAGACAGTGAGTGTCAGCTCCCAGTCCTGTCCTCTCTCGTGCACGCCTGCACACGCACATTATATTTCAGGAATTATTGGAGAGTGTTGGAGTAGAGGAACAGGAGTAGGCCCTCGTGCCTGCTCTGCCATTCAGTTAGATCATGGCTGACCTACACCTCAACTCCATTTTCCTGCCTTTGCTCCATATCCCTTGACACCCTTACCTACAAAAATCTATCGATCTCAGCCTTGAAAGCTCCAATCACCCCAGCCTATCTCGGGGGGGGGGGGCGGGGGGGAGAGTTCCACATTTCCACTACCCTTTGTGTGAAAAAGTGCTTCCTGATTTCACTCCTGAATGGCCTTGATCTAATTTTAAGATTATGTCCCTTTTGTTCTTGATTTCCCCGCCAGAGGAAATAGTTTCTCTGTATCTACCCTATCGAATCCTTTTAACATTTTAAACATCTCAATCAGATCACCCCTCAATCTCCTATACTCAAGGGAATACAAGCCAGGAACCTGACTGATGTTTGTCTTCCAACCCAGAAGCTAATTATAGTTCCCAGTTGCCTGAGATAATCACAGACCAGGAATAAAACCTGGAACCTTATGTTCTGGCTTAGTACTACACACGGATACTATTGGGGCCATTGCAGCATGAATGGTTAAGGCTACGCATCCATGTACTCACAAATACAGATGTTAAAAGTGACAGTCAAAACTAGAAAGAGCTTTGAGAAAAATACTTCAGTGATATGGAGATGGATTAAGTAAGTGTCAGTTTTAAAATTCTCATCCTTGTTTTCAAATCCCACCATAGCCTCGCCCCTCCCTATCTCTGTAACCTCCTGCAGCCCTACAATCCCCCGAGATCTCTGCGCTCCTCCAATTCTGGCTTCTTGCGCATCCCCGATTTCCTTCACCCCTCCAATGGCAGCCGTGCCTTCAGCTGCCTAGGCCCGAAGCTCTGGAATTCCCTCCCTAAACCTCTCTACCTCTCTCTCCTCCTTTATGACACACTTTAAAACCTACCTCTTTTTCCAGCTTTTGGTCACCTGTCCTAATATCTCCTTATGTGGCCCGATGTCAAATTTTGTTTGATAATCGCACCTGTGAAACATCTTGGGGACGTTTTACTACGTTAAAGGCTCTATATTAATGCAAATTGTTTTTGTGTTGCAAAACATTGTAAGAGATTCCTTGGCACCAGAAAAAGACACTCAAAGCTAAAGAGGTTTGCCCTGCATGAGAATAAATTTTAAATCCTACCTCAGAATTAGGATAATTTGGAAGCAGTGCTGAAAAATATACAGCAACGTTGAACAAAATGCCAACTTCAGCAGTTGCATCGAGGCCACATAGAGTTGTCCAAGTATCTATGAAAAGCTGAGAGGAGACAGTGACTCAGCTCCTCGCTCGAGAGGTAATTAGCAGACTCTGTGGGACGGAGGATCATTCTCTGGATCCAGCTCCCAAAACCCCGAAAGGTAAATCATCATCCAGCAATTTCTAATTCCTGCGGCATTTGTTCCTTTCAAGTAATTTCGTCTTGGCTGCTCTGCGTCTGGAGAAATTGAGTAATGGGTAAAAGGAGAGGAGTGACTGGAGAACTGAATGTAGTATACACATGACTGCAAACAATGCGTTCAATAAGCTGTGCCAGCATTGGCTCAGTTGGTGGCACTCTTGCCTCAGAAGGTTCCGGGTTCGAGTCCCCCTCCAGAGACCTGAGCACAAAATCTAGGCTGAAGCCCCAGTGTAGTACCGAGGCAGTGCTGCACTGTCGGCAGGTGCCGTCTTTCGGATGAGGTGTTAAACCGAGGCCCTGTCTGCCCTCTCAGGTGGATGTAAAAGATTCCACGGCCACTATTTCGAAGAAGAGCAGGGGAGTTCTCCCCGGTGTCCTGGGCAATATTTATCCCTCAACCAACATCACTAAAACAGATTCAAAAGCAAAGTACTATGGATGCTGGAAATCTGAAATAAAAACAGAAAATGCTGGAAATATTCAGCAAGTCTGGCAGCATCTGTGGAGAAAGAAACAGAGTTAAACTTTCAGATCGAAGACCGTTCGTCAGAACTAGAAGAAGTTGAAGATATATCTTCCTTTTTTCTCAACCAAGGATTCCCCTCCACTGTCGTTGACAGGGCCCTCGACCGTGTCAGTCTCATTTCCCGCACTTCTGCCCTCACTCCTCCCCCCCCCTCCCAGAACCATGACAGGGTCCCCCTTGTCCTCCACCTTCCACCTCACCAGCCTCCACATTCAATGCATCCTCCTCCTCCTCCACCTCCAGCACGATGCCACCACCAAACACATCTTCCCCTCCCCTTCCCTTTCAGCATTCCGAAGGGACCGCTCCCTCCGCGACATCCTGGTCCACTCTTCCATCACCCCCAACCCCCGCTCTCCTCCCCACGGCACCTTCCCGTGCGAGCGCAGGAGACGCAACATCTGCCCTTTCACCTCTGCCCTTCCCACCATCCAGGGCCCCAAACACACCTTCCAGGTGAAACAGTGGTTTACTTGTACATCTTTCAATTTAGTATAATGTATCCTCTGCACACAATGCAGTCTCCTCTACATTGGGGAGAGCAAACGTACATTGAGTGATCGCTTTGCTGAACACCTCCTCTCAGTCCGCAAGCGTGACCTTGACCTGCCGGTCGCTTGCCATTTTAATTCCCCGTCCCACTCCCCCTCTGACTTCTCTGTCCTCGGCCTCTTACACTGTTCCAATGAAGCTCAACGGAAGCTCGAGGAACAGCACCTCGTCTTTCGATTAGGCACTTTACAACCTTCCAGACTCAACACTGATTTCAATAACTTCAGATCAGAACCACTGCTCCCATTTTTTCGGTCAGCAGGTGCTGGTAATGGTTCTGATGTTGCCATTTACAGCTCCTCTAGACCCATCTTTGTTTCCTTACTTGTCCCATTACCACCCTCCTTGCCTTGCACCATCATCATTTTTGTAATAATCATTCCTGCCCTCCACCATAGACCTTCCCTTTTGTTCTTTCCTCCCCTCCCCTTCCTCCTCTCGCCATCCTGGCTCTGTACTTGCTTAAAAACGGTTTAATCTTCAACTTCTTCCAGTTCTGAAAAAAAGTTATCAACCTGACACCTTAACTCTGTTTCTTTCTCCACAGATGCTTCCTAAAAACAGATTATCTGGTCATTATCACATTGCTGTTAGTGGGAGTTTGCTGTGAGCAAGTTGGCTGCCGCATTTCCTACGTATATTTTTGGACTTTAAGGGGATCAAGGGATATGGGGATCGGGCGGGAAAGTGGAGTTGAGGTCGAAGATCAGCGGTCGAAGGCGCTATATAAATACAAGTTTTTCTTTCCTTTCTTAAGTATTACTGACAATACAGGCAGTCTACGCAGTTAGTGTAAACACCACTCAATACATACAGCAACCTGCAACTTACATTACAAGCTCATGGTTCCCTTGCACTGGTCAGCTCTGATGAAGGGTTGGCGAGGACTTCCTTCGCAGAGCTCGCGCCAGCTGAGAGCTGGTGTGAGTCCTGCTGTGTGCCCAGGAAATGCCCTAGCCTTTGCCAGAAGTAAGGTAATCAGTCCTGTAGGGGGTCAATTGCCTTATGCTGACAGAGTTCCAGTTCCCAATGGAGCCCAGGGTTTTTCAGCGCCAGCTCCTTCTCAGCCTGGGAATGGCCTCAGAACATAAGGAACAGGAGTAGGCCATTCAGCCCCTCGAACCTGTTCTGCCATTCAATTAGGTCATGACTGATCTGTATCTCAAATCCACCTACCTGCCTTTGCTCCATATCCCTTGATACCCTTACCAAATGAAAATCTATCGATCTAAGTTTTGAAAGCTCCAATTGTGCCCCAGCATCCACAGCCTTTTGGGGGAGAGAATTCCAGATTTCTACTACCCTTTGTGTGTGAAAGTGTTTCCTGATTTCCCTCCTCAATGGCCGAGTGCGAATTTTAAGATTATGTCCCCTTTGTTCTTGATTTCCCCCACCAGAGGAAATAGTTTCTCCGTATCTACCCTATCGAATCCTATTAACATTTTAAACACCTGGATCAGATCACCCCTCAATCTTCTATACTCAAGAGGATACAATCCAAGTATAACCTCGTGAGTAACTTTCACTAGGTTGGAGATTGGCACCTCTGACGTGCCCGCACTGGCTGCCCACCCCAAAACTTGCTAATGACCCCAACTTGGTAGTCAACAACTTTCAGGCTGTGGTTTCCACTCCTCCTCGCTTGTGCCAGCGAAATAGGCCCATCAGCCCCTTTGAACATGGACTTTTTTTTGGAAGGGACTGAAAGCATTTTTGCGTTACAAGTGCTAACCCTGAAAGTGGTCCCTTCCCGTACAAGATCTCCAGATCCGCTCGTTAGTAAACAGGCTAGGGAAAAAAAATCAATTAAGTTTAAGAAAAAATCCAAAGGAGAATGATTGATTATTCGTCCAGTTTTTTCTGTGCTTCACAGGTCAGTTGAGGAGCAGTGTGCTGATTTGTGTCGTCTCTATTGGGATTGTGATAAAGAACCTGTCATGTCTGCTCGTAGAACACTGAATAGCAATGGCAGGGGGTGGGGAGGGGGGCGCAGGGGTGGTCTCCCATGAGAAGTGCAGAGCTACTGCCAAAATACACGGGTCTGAACATCTCAACGCTGAGATGCAGGTGAGCAGAGCTCCTGAAGTTAGCAGTACGCACTGGATGAGGATATTCAGCATGTAATATGCACCAATTATGACAAAGAATGAAGGGGAATGAAGAATGGAACTGACATTTTTTAATTTAATACAAAAAAATCCCAAAAAATGGGAGATGAAGGAACGATGAAACAAAAGGTGGTAGGAAGGAGCTAGAACACATTGGCGAATTTTAGAAGAGGGAAGAGAAAGAAGTAAACAAAAAGGCAAAGAAAAAATTATGAAAGCAAAAGAGTGGAAATGAAAGGAAAATGCAAACGAGGTAAATAGGAGGAAAGTAAGGCAGGAATTCAGGGAGCATAAACGGGAAGAGGAAGGAGAAAGGCAGAGAGCATTGCTGAGGCAAACACTACTTGCAGAACAGAAGACCGCATGAAAATAAGTGCCTTACAGTGGAAAGTTTTTGAACGTATTTGGTGAGATTTGAGAACCATAAATGAGTCTGTCCTTGAAGTATGCTTGTGTGAAGGCCAGAGCACCATTCTACTGTAACCTCTTGACCCCCACAGCTGAAAAAACCCCTTTGTAGAAGCACGCAGTGGCAAGGCAGCCTTTTATTCTTAGAGCAGCCCTCAGGGACTCCAACACCCTTTCAAAATGGCTTTCTTCTTTGTGTTCTTTTAGAATGTCTTTCAGAATCGCATTGAGAACAGGAGTTACTTTCAGCTGAAAAGGGCTTTTTTAAAAAATTCAATACTATCTTCATCTTGTTTCTCAGGGCGGTGCAAGATAATGTTACCCTGTGTGGCAATAGAAAGAGAAAATGATTGCCACTTTTAATGGAAAGCCCCAATGTGACCCCTCCCCATCCCATTTCTCACATTCAATAACATGACTGAAAGTTATTTATGTGCATAGGACTGAGAGGCTTCCACCTGCCTGGACCTTTGGCAGCCTGCAACCATTAAATCCCACCATCAGAACTGAGAAGGTTCTGCCTTAAGGAACCCACAACAAATTGTAGCCAGTAAAATATACCAGCTGAATGGAGAGGCCTCTACCTGCAGGCACCCAGAGCAGATTGCAACCATTGAATCTCACCAACAGACCTTGGAGGCGTGCGCCCCGGGGGACCCTCAGCAGCCTGCAAGGTGTCAGTGATCTCGCCTCTGAGTCAGAAGGTTGTGGGTTCAAGTCCCACTCCATAGACTTGAGCACATAATCCAGGCTGATGCTCCAGCGCAATACTGAGGGAGCGCTGCACTGTCAGAGGTGCTGTCGTTCGGATGAGACGTTACCGAGGCCCCGCACTCTCGTGGATGTAAGAGATCTCGTGGCACTATTTCGAAGAAGAGAAAGGGAGTTCTCCCCGGTGTCCTGGCCAATATTTATCCCTCAACCAACATCACTAAAACAGATTATCTGGTCATTATCACATTGCTGTTTGTGGGACCTTGCTGTATGCAAATTAGCAGCTGTGTTTCCTACATTATCACAGTGACTACACTTCAAAAGTGCTTCATTGGCTGTTAAGTGCTTTAGGATGTTCTGAGGTCATGAAAGGCGCTATAGAAATGCAAGTTCTTTTTATTTGCAATGAACCTTACCAACAGAACTGAGAGGCTCCTGCCAGTGAGCCATACCAACAGAGCTAAAACGTTCCCGCCCCTGATCACGGCCTATCAGTTTATGTCACCAACAAAACTGGACGGCAGAACAGAAAAACTGGCCATGATCAATATACTCCTCCCACCATGTATCATTTGGTGCATTGATGGGGAGCTTTAAGGAAGCGAATAAAGGCCTCACAGCAAAGGGGGAAAATGCATCAAATAAATGAAGGTTGAAATTTGGTGGTGAGATTGGGCCAGGAAGGCAATAATGGGATTGGGAATGGGAGACTGTAATGGAAATGGGCATGGAAGGTAAGATTGAGAGACATTGGGATTGATGGCAGGATACAGCAATGCCATTATGATTGTTAGTTGTCAATGGGATTGGTAGTGAGAGACAGCAATGGGATAAAGAAGAATGAGAAGGCACCAATGTCATTCCACTGTTGCTAAAAGGAACTGGATTGCTACAAAGAGGACTTGGTATCTTCAAAAAATCTAGAACTACTGGACCATTCCTATTGTAGCAGAGGGTGATGGAGGATTGAGGTTGCAGGGAGTAAATGGATGAGCAAGACTTTCGGGTATCTCAATATGCTGTTGCTCATCCATCCACCCCAAGCTGTGTGGTCATGCATTGTTATCACCAAACCATTGGGGGTGGTGCTTTTGGAGAGTCATTTACTGCTGATGGCAAGTTAAGCCATCAAATGAAAAACTTGTTTCCAATATCTAGTTTAAGTAACTTAACCAGCTGGAAGCAAAGCTCTTGACTATGCTCAGAACATTAAACAGAATGGCAACCTTACTCAGGATCAAGGAAGACAAGATTCGCAGCACAGGAAATCAGATTATGAAGTAAATGGGTCTCTTATCATTCAACACCAGAGCCTGTACAGCAGAATGGGAAGCGGTGTCTCACAGAGGTACCAGGGGAGCAGCTTATGCTCGGATACTCTTGTACTCTTGCTACCAGCAGAGGAAAAAACAGCAGTACTGTTTTTTAAAAAAAAACTATTCATCTTTTGGAGGGAGTTGATAGCTAGGAGATTAATGGCAGCACAGATTCTGGTACGTGTCTCAAATTACAAAGCATGTTGGACAACACATGGCTAAACATTCATGTTCCACACAAGCTGACATTTCCCTTAACATTTCTTGCTAGTTTTGTTTGCCAGTTTTCTCCCCTCCCCTCTCCTGAAAACACTGACTCCCTGCCGGAGTAGCATTCCACTGGGGATGGGGCACCCTCCATGACCTCACTGAAGTGGACATTGTGAAGTGTCAGCTGTGCCTCAGTGGGTAGCACTCTTGCCTCTGACATCAGAAGGTCATGGGTTCAAGTCCCACTCCAGAGACTTGAGCCCAAAATCTAGGCTGACACTCCCAGTGCCGGTATTGAGAGAGTGCTGCACTGTCAGAGGTGCTGTCTTTCAGGTGAGACATTAAACTGAGGCCCCTGTTTGTCCTCTCAAGTGGATGTAAAAGATCCCTTGGCACTTTATTGAAGAAGAGCAAGGGAGTTCTCCCCAGTGTCCTGGCCAATATATATCCCTAAACCAACATTAAAAACAAACAGATCATCTGGTTGTTTATTGCATTGCTGTTTGTGGGAACTTGCTGTGTGCATCTGGTGGCCATGTTTCCTACAACAATGATTATGCTTCAAAAGTAATTAATTGGTTGTAAAGCGCTTTGGGACATCCTGAGGTGAAAAGTATATAGTGCAATTCCTTCCTTCAAAAACTCCTCTTTGACTGTGCTTTTGCTCTTTTCCAACTCCATTCCCCCTTGTTCTGAGTCCACTTGTTATCTACTGCCGTGTACTGCACTCTGAAATATTGCCTTGTAAGTAATGAGTGCTATAGAAAATGTAACTTGTTGCTCTAATCTCTACGAGATGGCCAGATAGTCAGAGTCTCAGTTACAAACACGGTCATACAATCTGTGTAAGTGAGATGTTGCCTCATACCACAACATACGGTAATGTAATAGTGTTTTAAATAATGAAAAATAAAATGATGTGTGCTTCTGGCATAGTGACCTTTCACCTCAAGGACCTCTCCTCTCCTATGGCTGTTTCCTGGGCAACGTGATCCTACACCATAAAACAATGCATAATCCAGCAATAAAAAAACCCTAAATAAAGAGAGACTTAGAATTATAGAATGTTACAGACATAAACAGACCATTCGACCCATCTAGTTTGCACTAATGTTTTTCTCCACAGGAGCAACCTAGCCCAATCCCACACTCCTTGCTCCCCATATCCTTGCGTTTATTTAATGCCTAATCACACCTCAGAAATACCTCAAAGCACTTTGCATATTTTTGGAGTGCAGTAACTGTCATGAAGTGGGCAATTATTGCACACAATGAGGTAGCACAAACTACAATAAGGTGAACAAGCAGCTAATCTGTGTTTTTATACATCATTTTTCCCATTACAATGAGTTGCAAGAGTCTCTTTTTGGTGATGCTAGTTGAGGAATGAATGTTGGCCAGCACACTGAGAGGATCCCCTTTTCCCTTTTCTTCTTCGTAATGTGCGAAGGGGTCCTTAACACCCACCGGGAACAGGCAGTACAGGGCCTTGGTTTCACATCTTAACCAAGCGATGATATCTCACAGAGTCCACTGTACTGGGGTGTCTGCCTCGATTAGGTACTCATTGCCTTGGAGTGGGGCTTGAACCCACAAACTTCTGATTCACAGGCCAATTTTCTACCAGCTAAGCCAAGCTGATACTTGTTAATTACTGTCTATCAGTGAGAAAGGAAAACATTTGGTCAATAGTCACTGATCTAGCAGGAAGTGCCCTTTTGGATCAGTATCCTGTTCAGTCGCACTGTTAAGATGACGTTCGGGAGTTCTGTACTACACCTGGGCCTGGCTCTATCCAGGTATGAAATAGTGGACGCTGTAACGCGTTACTCTTGCAGTATCGTACGTGAGCAAACATTCTCACTTGCTGCCAAGGGGCATAAAAAACTGCCATCCCTCATCTTGATGAGCTTAAAATTTACAAAGAACAAAATGTCGATTTATTCCGCAACCCCTTGTGGGTTCCATCCAGCCGTGTTAAAAGCTGACATCTTTGTGTTTGTCTAGAGACCCCCTAGGGTGTGGAGCTAGGAGTCGGACAACAGCAGTTTATCAATAAAAGCCTAGTAGAAATTACTCCAGTGACCTTATTCATTCATTCCGAGTGGTGGGCTATACCATTTCAAAGCATCAGTGGGGGGGCGGGGGAAGGTTGTCAGCTATCAAATGTCACATTATTCACTTAAAAGCCCTGTTTCAGAATATTATTACAGCAAGTAAAAATGTATTTGTTCTTCCACTTGCACCCTCCTAGTTGATAGATAGAAAGAACGAACTTGCATCTTTCACGACCTCAGGACGTCCAAAAGCGCTTTACTGCCAATTAAGTTGCTTTTGAAGTGCAGTCACTGTTGTAATGCAGGAAACGCAGCAGCCAATTTGCGCATAGCAAGATCCCACAAACAGCATTGTGATATTGGCCAGATAATCTGTTTTAGTGATGTTGTTTGAGGAATAAATATTGGCCAGGACACGGGGGAGAACCGGCCTGCTCTTCTTCAAAATAGAGCCGTGGGATCTTCACACTCATCCTCAGTTGAATTAGAAAGTGTGACGGTAATACCCAGAGGGAGAAGAGAGCCAGTGGGGCAAAGAAATGTGCAGAGGCAGAAGTGGAAAATCCAGATGACAGCAAAAGAATTGACTTTAGAATCAGAGAATCACACGGTACAGAAGGAGGCCTTTCGGCCCATCGTAACTGCGCCGGCTCTTTGAAACGCTGTCCAATTAGTGCCACTCTCCCCGTTCTTTCCGCATAGCCCAGAAAAATTTTCCTTTTCAAGTACATATTCAATTTCCCTTTTGAAAGTTACTATTGAATCTGTTTCCACCAGCCTTTCAGGCAGCGCGTTCCCGATCAAAGCAATAAAAAAAAATTCTCCTCATCCCTCCACTCTGGTTCTTTTGCTGAATATCTTAAAGGGGAGGGTTTAATGAGTTTGATTTTTTTTCTTCTAGCATCCACCTCTACAACTTTGGTTTAAGATCTTTAATCTTTGCACTCGGTCGACCCTCCATCACCTCGCCCTGAAGAAAGAGAACTGCTGGAAGACGGTTTTTCTTCTCAAGCTCCATTCACACGAACAGAGCCATTAACTTCACTGGGGATTCAGTTCACCTGAACCGAGAGTATTAACTTTGTCATATTTAGCAGCTGGTAAGGCTGACCGCCTTCAGTCCTCAGACGGGTAATGGCACTCTGTCTATCAACAGCACAATGCCGTTCTTATCATATTCAGAAGATAAGGTGCCGAAATGATACTTTAGCACTTAAAAGGGGGGAGGGGGGTTTCATGTTATCTGCACAATGGGGCATTTTTTTCCCCTCCCCTCAGATCTCTGAGAAACTAGAGATGGAAGAGATTTAGCGAAATAACAGGTATTGTCCGCTCTCGTGGCTTCTGCCTGAAACTGATTAATCTAAGCCTTTCACACAGGTTCGGAGAGCGAGGAGAATAGGGGGTCAGTTTACAGCAGGTGGGCAATCGATAGTGCTGGTCCACTTTGCAGCTCAACAGTTAGGAGATCAATAAGGGGCCGCGCAGAGAGACGATTCCGTGCCTCTCATTCAAGGGTCATTTCAATTTTGCTTACAGCTTTTATATTCTCATGAATGTCAGATCTGATTTGCTGAGAAGTGACTCTGATACGACTCAAAACTAAGCAAAGCCCACAAAAGACTTGATAACGGATCTCGACGGCAACTAGTCAGACTGAAAGGGATAAACAGAGTATTTAGGAATCTGTTGCACAGCTCTACAGAAGCACAATACATACCTGCAACTACAATATGAAGCACAGTGAGGGCTACCTGTGACAATAGGTGCTGGATTGTAACAGTATGTTAAGACATAGATAAAAATCTCCTCTCATTCTGATTGGGAATGGTTAGATTCTGTCCTTTACCTCAAGGATGTGTGATCAATCTAAACCAGAATTAGAAGGGCTCCTCTCTCTGATAGATAGAAAGAACTTGTATTTATATAACGCCTTTTACAACCTCAGGACATCCCAGAACACTTGACAGCCTTTGAAGTGAAGTCACCTTTGTAATGTAGGAAACACAGCAGCCAATTTGCGCACAGCAAGCTCCCACAAACAGCAATGTGATAATGAATAGATGATCTGTTTTAAAGTGTTGGTTGAGGGATCAATATTGGCCAGGACACCAGGGAGAACTCCCCTGCTCTTCTGTGAAATAGTGCCATGGGATCTTTTACATCCACCTGAGAAGGCAGAAAGCACCTCGGTTTAAAATCTCATCCGAAAGACTCCACCTCCGAATATGCAGCACTCCCTCAAGTATTGCACTGGAGTGTCATCCTAGATGTGCCCAACTCCCTGGAGTGGAGCATGAACCCACAGCCTCTGACTCAGAGACAAGGCTGCTACCCACCGAGCCACTAATGGCCGTTCTTCAGGTGTGAGCCTAAACAGGGTGTGCTGGCAAGCTATTTGACCGCGGAGGGCATCACAGCGGAGCCCGATCCTTACCACCGCACCCACATACAAGCACTTTCCAGCAGGGGTTCCTGAATAGTGATGAGAGAAACTTGGCTGATTTCACCCCCCCACCCCCCCGCCCAACAGATTCTAATGCCCCCAATGCCACCCTAGCTGAGATTAGCTAACTCAGCGGAGACCAGTCCCCCTCCTAATCTGTACAGCTCAGTGCTGCACTGAATGGCATTTACCATCTAAGCCAATAAAGCAGCCCATGTTATACCAGACGTGAGCTGCAAGCACTCAGTGCTGTCAGGGGGTGTAACTAGAAATATTTCACACCCTTCACCTTGATGATCGCACTCTGACACACACCTGCTGGATGTTTAGCTTTCATTGTTCAGAATTTTCACTTACTTAAGTCCTGTGGTTAATGGACAAGTTTCTCTACCCCGAGATTTTATATTGAACAAGGGGATTATTATCACAAGGGGATATCTTTTGGTGTTTTGACAGCGTGCTATTAAATCTAGTCAAGGCACAGTTCACTTACAGAATGCTGAATGGACAGCAGCCAATTTTCTCATAGTTACACCATTAAATGCTTAGGAGCATCTTACCCGCTCATTGCAGCACTTGGGGTAATTCTCCCACTCACTCCACTACCTGGGGTAAATCTGTCTCTCCCTGCGACACCTGGGGGTAACACACTTCACTGCAGTACTTGCCGATAATTCTTCTGTCCACTCCACCACCTGAGATGGTTCTTGCTCTCACTGCGCTGTCTGGGAGTAACCCTTTCTCTCATTACGACCCCTGGAGGTAATATATCCTCTCGCTGTAATCCCTAAGAGTATTTGGGTGTCAGAAATTTTATGTTACAAGAAAGTTTGGTTTCTTTTCTTTGGAAAAGAGGAGATTTGGAAGTGACCTAAAACATTTATAAAGGAGATTGACAAACCTGATCCAGGTAAATAGTTCATTGTGGTGAAGGGTTCAAAAAGCAGGGGTCATAAGTTAAAAATGGGAAGTTAGCAGTGAGGAGGGTAACCAGGCAAAACGTTTTCACCCAAAGGGTAATAGAGTTACGTTAGAAGTTCCCAGTGAAGCAAACGGTACAAATGGGTTGAAAAGGCAATTAGACTGTTTCTGGAGAAAGAAGAATTGAGGGATATGGTGAAAAGGTAGGTTGGGCCGAATGGCCTCTCCCTGTTCAATGAGACGTTAAACCGAGGCCCCGTCTGCTCTCTCAGGTGGATGTAAAAGATCCTATGGCACTATTTTGAAGAAGAGCAGGGGAGTTCTCCCCAGTGTCCTGGCCAACATTTATCCCTCAGCCAACATCACTAAAACAGATTATCTGGACGTTATCACATTGTTGTTTGTGGGATCTTGCTGTGCGCAAATTGGCTGCCATGTTTCCTACATTCACAAGTACTTCTTTGGCTGTAAAGTGCTTTAGGACATCCTGAGGTCATGGAAAGCTTTATATAAATATTAGTCTTTCTTTCTTTCTGTTCCTTTCAATTCCTATATTCTAACCCATTAAGCTGCTGAGATATGGTGGGGGATGGAGGGGGCAATGTAGTGACCACGCAATCTGATGGGACAAGAAATATCAATCATACGTACTTTAAATTAATGTTTATTATTCCATCTCTAGTCTTTTTGCACCTCAGTCATGGCCGAAAGCAGTTCCCATCACAGAAGCATTTCATGGATCAGCATCAGACATTTCCTGAACCAAAGCTTCGATCGGGAAGCCATGCCTAGTTGTAACAACAGCTGTTTCAAGTTCATAAATTCTGAAACGTGGTGAGGTTTGATGAGGGGCTACAGAGAGCTGGTGACCCCTCGGAGTTTCAGTGTTAAATTACTTCGGATAAAGGGCAATGAACCAGCAAAAACCTAGCATCAGTTTTACGACCAGAAGTCAATTTGAATGCTTGCCTCCAAGAACTGCAGGTTAGGGCTTGTGAAGAAGTGGCAAAGATTTGGAAACTGATGAGCGTGCAGTTGCCCAGACTGTGCCTCAGCAGCAAGGCTGCAGCACTTGACTTGCCTGAAAATCTGTTTCAATTCTTCTGCCTGCCCTTTCCTTCTGAATCTCGTACATTGTATTTTACTAGTTTCATTTCCTGCTTATCCAAGAGTGAATAATCACATAGAATTACATAGAACATACAACACAAAAACAGGCCATTCGGCCCAACATGTCCATGCCAGTGTTTATCCTCCTCTTCATCTAACCCCACCAACATATCCCTCTAGAATAAACAAGAAAAGTTTTGAAATTGCAATTTCATGGTATTTTCCTGAAGAAAGAGTGAAGCATTTGTTGCCGGACAATGTGATGACAACATGTTTTTTTTTCTTGGAACGAAATGTTTTGAAAGTAGTGCAAGGTCAGGGAGGATTGTGTGCAAGGTTCCTGGACAGATGTGTTGGCCGTTACGTCAGTTTTGATAATGATAGCGAAAAAAAGAACTTGCATTTTTATAGCTCCTTTCACGACCTCTGGCCGTCGCAAAGTGCTTCACAGCCAATGAGGTACTTTTTGAAGTGTAGTCACTGTTGTAACGTAGGGAAATGCAGCAGCCAAACAGCAAGATCCCACAAACAGCAATGAGATATCTGACCAGATAATCTGTTTTTTAGTGATGTTGGTTGAGGGATAAATATTGGCCTGGACACTCTCCTACTCTTCTTTGAATATTGCCGTAGGATCTTTTACGTCCACCTGAGAGGGCAGATGAGGCCTCAGTTTAATGTTTCATCCAAAAGACGGCACCTCCGACAGTGCAGCACTCTCTCGGTGCTGCCACAACAGAACTGGAGAGGATTTCAGTGAATAGTGGGGTTTTTTTTTGCATTTAGGCAGTAACGCCATTTAAACTTTTAACATATTCCTATGAAATTTCTTTGTTACTTTAACAGAAACGTTAAACAATTTAAAATAAACACCTCCACTAAAACAGCGGGCAAACAAATTTCATACTAACACGCCATAATAATTTGCAAATCTTTGTTACTGATCAGTTTCCAGTGTTAGCTGTGGCTCAGTGGGTAGCACTCATACCTCTGAGTCCTGCTCCAGAGACTTGAGCACAAAATCTAGGCTGATTCAGTGCAGCACTGAGGGCATGTTGGTCATTATCTGATTGAGGGACCTTGCTGTGCACAAATTGGCTACCATGTTTCCTACATTACAACAGTGACTACACTTCAAAACTGCTTCATTGGCTGTAAAGCACTTTGGAACATCGTGCAAGGTGCGAAATTACTGCAAGTCTTTTTACCTTTTTACAAATTAGCACTCAGACTCCATCTAGTGGCTGATGTGTGAAGTCAGTTCCTGTATTATGATAATAATATGTTTGATGACGTAAGAAAAGTCCAGTTCAAAGATAATACACGACTAATCATTTAAGTGATACTTGGTTCTTTATCTTTCTGTACATTGTATACAAGGTGATTCACCACTGTGCAAGCTTCAGGCACACAGTGTATAACCACTGACCTCCTACTACTAATTCTGCTATTGATATTGCAAGGTGCGTTCCCAAATATCAACAGTAAATACAGTACAAAAATAATTCATTGGAAATGAAATGCTGTGGGATGTCCTGAGAATAAGATAAGCACAATCTATGTAAATGCAAATTCTTTCTTCCTTGCTATTAGTATGATTGTAAAGCTTGGAGGTCACTGGGGACCCTTATAATGCTTAATCTTCTTGTTAACCAGATATTCACGATAATAGATAGAGCAATAACTGCCTCAGCTGGGAGCCTCCTCCAGATATCCATCACTCTGTAAATATTCCTTCTAATCCCAAGTCTTGCCTGCAGTTTATTAATGTTGTGCTTTTGTCCTCGAGTTCTTGGTTCCCAGTTCAAATAAAATATCCTGCCACCCATTCTTCCAAATGTTTTAAAAACCTGGATCACATCTCCCCTTGGTCTGTTTTCTCTAATGGAGTTCAGTTCTGCATGTCTCTGCTCGTAACCTGGAGCCGAAATGTTCCAGAAATCATCCTTGCTGCTTTTATCCAAACCCTTCTCAGTGTATCATAGAATGATACAGCACAGAAAGAGGCCATTCGGCCCACCGTGCCTGTGCCAGCTCTTTGAAAGAGCTATCCAATTAGTCCTATTTGCCTGCTGTTTCCCAATAGCCCTGCAAATTTTTCCTTTTCAAGTATATATCCAATTCCCTTTTGAAAGTCACTATTGAATCTGCTTCCACCGCCCTTTCAGGCAGTGGATTCCAGATCATAACAACTCGCTGTGTAAAAAAAAATTCCCCTCATCTCCCCTCTGGTTCTTTTGCCAATTATCTTAAATCTGTGTTCTCTGGTTACCGACCCTCCTGCCAGTGGAAACAGTTTCTCCTTATTCACTCTATCAAAACCCATCACAATTTTGAACACCTCTATTAAATCACCCTATTACCTTCTCTGCTCTCAGAACAATCTCAGCTTCTCTAGTCTCTCCACAGAACTGAAGTCCCTCATCACTGGTACCATTCTAGTAAATTGCCTTTACACCCTCTCCAAGGGACTCTGTTCATAACCTGGAGCTGCAATGTTCTAGAAATCCTTGCTGCGTTTGCCAGTGTATCAATGTCCTTTTGGAGGAAAACCACACACAATATTCCAAGCGTGGCCTGACCAGTCAATCTATGCACGGTTAGGAAAACTTGTTTTGACTTGCAGTCAAGCATTCTTATTATATTTTATGGTCATCTGCACACTGACTGGATACTTCCAATGATCACACCCACATCATTTCAGTCTTTGCTAAGGACATTCCTTCATTGTGTACATGTTTTATGTTTAATGTACCATTGTGTTTATTTACATTAAAACCTATCTGTATTCCTTTAGCCATTTGCTTAATTGGTCCAAGTCCATTGGAATGCTGTCAGTCTCTCTCATTCAGCCCTCATCCCTTGACAACGTAGCTTGGTGTCATCAACAAATTTTGATTCACAAGAAGCGGCCTCGCCATGTCATATGCAGAGAGTGAATACCAAAGGAGACAGGATTTTTTTTTGTGCATTCCACCAGTCACTCATTCCCAATAGAGCCACTTTCTGATCTCTATTGCTAACTAAGCCAGTTAGTTAAATTACCATTAATTCTTGAGCCTTAATCTTCTTAATAAGCCCTGCGTGTGGAGCTTTGTCAAAGTTTTCTGAAAATCCTAGTAAATTATGTCCACTGGATAGGTGTCTCGCTTTCAGTATTCCTATGTTTTTTCCTGTGTTTTGTTGTCGTACCCCAGCACACCTGCTGGTGGTGCTGGTGGGAACAGTAACTCCAGTGCAAAATCGAAACCAGCAGCACCAAGTAGCTTTACTGCCACTATTGGGAAAGATCACCACTACCAGACACCTAATGTTACTGCAACTATTATGAAACCCACTTAATAGTTATTTACACTATAACTATTGCGTTGGTGTGCCACTGCAGTTGTAGTGTAAATGAAGCCTGAATTTGGATTAAACATCCGAACTGACCCCAGGAGTATAGAGTAGGGTGTTAGCTGTGGTTCAATGGGTAGCACTCTTGCCTCTGAGTCTGAAGGTTGTGGGTTACAAGCCCCACCCCATAAGGCTTGAGCACAAAATCTAGGCTGACACTCCAGCACAGTATGTGGGAGTGCTGCACTGAATCTTTTGGATGAGCGTTAAACCGAGGCCCCGTCTGCCCTCTTAGGTGGACGTAAAAAGATCCCATGGCACTATTTCGAAGAAGAGCAGGGGAGTTCTGCCCAGTGTCCTGGCCAATATTTACCCCTCAACCAACATCACTAAAACAGTTTATCTGATCATTACGTCATTGCTGTTTGTGGGATCTTGCTGTGCACAAATTTGCTGCCACGTTTCCTACATCACAACAGTGACTACACTTCAAAAGTACTTAATTGGTTGTGGAGGCTTTGGGATGCTCTACGGTTGTGAAAGACACAATAGAAATGCATGTTCTTTCTAAAATTGGAAGGGAAGTACCTCTGCGTAGGAGGAGAGTGACTGCTGAGGCAGCCTTCGAAGAAGTGATGGTTTATTTAATCTGGATAAACCCAAATAAAGTTTTTCATCTTAGATTTAAAAATCTATCAGTTTTGAGGTAAAGAAGTGTTTAAAATAAACCTGAGTTTACCACTTTAAATATAAAGCTCCAAATTTTCTAGAGGAGCATGCCTCATGGATGGGGAGGGGACAATATTTGGAATTTTAAAGTTGCTACCTTCACCCCATATGACTCTGTATGTGTTATGTGTGTGTTTTGGTTTAACACCTCAATCAAAAAAATGGCACCTCTGACAATGCAGTATTTCCTCAATACTGCAGTAGAGTGTCATCTTAGATTGGGTGCTCAAGTCCTGGAGTGGAACACGAACCCACAACCCACTACCACTGAGCCAAGGCTGACACATAAGAAAATAGGGCAGGGGGATCAGATTTGGATTGCTCTATTGCACAGACACAATAGGCTGAACAACCTCCTTCTGTGCTATAAACTTGTATGGTTCAATAGATTTTAAGGTGTATTAAGGGATATGGGCCAAAGGCGGGTATATGGAGTTAGATCACAGATCGGCCATGATCTTATCGAATGGTGGAGCAGGCACGAGGGGCTGAATGGCCTACTCCTGTTCCTATGTTCCTATGTTCCTACCATTAAGTTGGGTTTATGGACATGGTACAGGCACACTGATGATGTCATCACATTGATACATCCACAGACGTAAAAGTTTCCATTTCAACTTTAAACATAGGACCGAGACCACCTCTCAAAAGAGTGTTCGAACTTGCAAATACTGGGGATCCCATCGTGAAAATTAAAAAATATGTTTCGATGACTAAATTGTCCCTCTTGGTATGAATCCAGCCCCGAATGATGGCTCTGCTGGCTGTAGATGACACAAGTTTGAGCCGCTTCAATTCCAGTTTCTCAGTGGGTGCGGACGCACAGCACAAAACCGATCTTAGTTTGCATCTAAACTGCACATAATTGGCACTCGCTCTCTGAGCGGCCGCAGGACAGCTGTTGTGGGAAATAAAAAATGTCAAACTCGTGCAGTAGCGGTTGCTCTTTAGATTTTAGGGTTGAAACATATTTTTGGTGTGGTGTAGAGAGAGAGAGAGAGTTTTAACTCTCTATGTAACCTCTCACTTTACCTGACCTGGGAATGATTGACGATGACACTGGGTGCCCATAATTGTAAATCTATCATTTTCACCCTTCACCAACTTGAACACCAATTACACTCATACAAAATTATTGTTAGGTTAGGAACCCAGTTTGAATTGAAAGTAAGAAATGCAGCCTCCAAACAACCTTGTTGTTGATCTTAATGATTACGTTTCCATATCACATAACAGGAATGTTGCAGGGACTGTGTTCAGCCGGAGTCCGGACATATGGAAAAACCCAGGGGCTTGATGAGGGACGGTGCTCACTGGGTAATAGCTGGCTGTTCATGCCTGTGCAGAACTGAATGTCTTTTGGATGCCTTGCCATGTCTGCCCCTGCATGGTAGGGTGGCTCAGTGGTAGCACTCTCACTCACTTGTGAGTCAGAAGGTTGTAGCTTCAAGCCCCACTCCAGAGCACAAAATCTAGGCTGACACTTCAGTGCAGTATTGAGGGAATACTGCACTGTCAGAAATGCCATCTTTCAGAGAGGATGTTAATGTGGCCCTTTTTGGTGGGTGTAAAAGATCCTGTGGTACTATTTCAAAGAAGAGCAGTGAGTTCTCCCCTGTACCCTGGCCAATATTTATCCCTCGACCAATATCACCAAAACAGATTATCTGGTCATTATCATATTTTTGTTTGTGGCATTTTGCTGTGTGCAAATTGGCTGCTGCGTTTCCTACATTACGACAGTGACTGCACTTCAAAAGTACTTAATTGGCTGTAAAGCACTTTTGGGACATCCTGAGGGCGTGAAAGGCGCTACATAAATGCAAGTCTTTCATTTTCTTTCTTGTTTGAAAGGTACAAATGTGATTTTCACAAGTGTAAATATGGTTTAGTGAGTGTTTTGTGTCGTGGCCTGTTTCACCTGTACTTGTTTTTGTGTACACTTTGTGTACAGCCCCGTGTACGTCTGATGCATACACCGGGATGGGGGGGTTGACCTGACACTTTCCCCATCCCGTAGTGTCACCCTCCAACATCACCGGCAAATGTTGCGAACTCCTAAACCGATTTGAGCCAGGTGTTAATGTGTTCATGGTACAAACAAAAGTTGGGAAAATTCATAGGCATTTCTTTGAGGACACAATGAAAAAAGAAAACCCATCTGCTGTGGGTGACAGCTCCAGTTCAGTGGTGTCAGTTGCTCCCTTAAGAGGTTTGAGAGTTTTGGGAGTTGACTCGCACTGCTCTATAATCTACTTGCACGATTACGTAACCCAGGGGTGTAACGGTAGCACCCCCTTGTGAGCCGAACCATTTATTTGTGTCTTTTGCACGTGCATTACTTCAATCTCTCTAAAGGCAGACTGAGGGAACACTTGATGGGACGAGGCCAGAGACGCGTTGTTAAGCTGCTTTATTTCACGGCACATGAGTATACATGAGTATTAATCGTAATCAAAACTCAGTTATTCCACTCAGATTTAGTCTCTTTCACGTACAGAAAGAAAATAATAAACACGCCATGCTTTTCCACATTGGTGCACTGTCTTACTTGTATTTTCAGAATTATCTTACTTTCTCTACAACTACTGGCTATAAGAAACAAATCCTGCAATATGGCCTCAAGTCCAGGGAAGGTCCTCCTTTCCCCTGCAGTCTGCTGTTGTTTCTCTCGTCAGCCTGACTCCAGTGGTAGCTTTCAGTCAAACGCACTGTTCCCAACCCAAGAGCAGAATCCACCAGCCTAACTTAGCAATGACCCCTGATGAGTTCAAATGAACAGAGTTGTCGCAGCAGCAATAAGTGTGAACGATCACTTGAAGGTTAAACCATTTTTTAATTGTCTGCAGCACATTAGTTCGGACAATCTGTCTGAATCTTAATCTATATCTCCCAGCCCAGTGAATGTCAAAGCACTGCAGATAATGAATTACTTTTTAGTGCAGTGAATATTGTTGTTTACACAAATGTGAGTGCAAAGGGAGCCGAGTGAAACCTAATCCAGGATAAATTGATGCCACGTTCCATTATACTATCAGGGAAGTAGTTCCATAAATGAGTTGGCTCCCTCGGTACCGAGTCTTCTTCACCTTCTTTACATATGAGAAGGGTGCGCAGGGGGCTTTGGATTTGGCAACAACAGAACTGGCACATCAAAAACCATTAATGCCATCAGATGAACCCAGTGCAGTATCGAAGGCATTAAAGGTGTGTGCAATAGACAGAAACAAAGCTTAGGAAATGACTGCATGAACATTAAGAAAATGCCTGCAGTTCTGACGAAGGGTCATCGTCCTGAAACGTTAACTCTGTTTCTTTCTCCACAGATGCTGCCTGACTTGCTGAGTATTTACAGCAATTTTTGTTTTTATTTCAGATTTCCAGCATCCGCAGTATTTTGCTTTTGAAGAAAATGTCTGTGCCTTGTTTGTTATCTTGAATGGAATTGCACTGTTTTCACTAATGAGTTAATTAGCAGCAAGCTGTTGAGTTGGTTGGGTAGGATGGACTGTTCCTTATTTTAGACCTCAGTGAGAGGGAGGGAATGCAGTCCTGTTTGTCCCAGAGGAACCATGCAGATATTTTAGAACCATTATACAATGGCTACTCGGGAACAATGAGGCCAAACAATCGGGGGAGGCGGCTATGGGGCATTGAGAATGATGCATGTGGAATGAGGTCACTACCCTGACGATTCTTGATTCATGGATACTTGAAAGAAATGTGGTCTGCCTTGTGCTGTCTGTTTTATGTAAGTGTATGACTCTCTTTTTCATTTTTCTCTCTCACTCACTCACTCACTCTCTCTCATTCTCCCTCACTCTTTTACTCTCTCACACACTCTCACACTTTCACTCTCTCACTCTCTCACATTCAGAACCTAGCAGGATGTTGTCCAAACAGAATGAGCTGAAACCCAGGTTAAGCCCCTGGAAGAAGCGTGGTGACTAACACTCACGGTGCCAAGAATATCTTCCTGTGACCTGCGGAGGATCTTCTGTTTGATAAACTGGTTCCTGTGATTGAGTCTTTTCGCTTTGTCCGATCCATGAGTAAAAGTTTAATGTAACGTGGAGTATATATGCACCTGTTTTGGTAAATGTTGCAATGAATGGATTTGGCTTTCTCCCTCCTGACTTTCATCCTTTACTAATAATGCATCCTTTGTGTCACATACCTCCAGGCTGGGTAGCCCACTCCTCGGTCATTGCTGATATCACTCAGCCTCTGCCCAAGGAGCAAACTCCCCATTTATTTCTCCATCTCCTCTTGTTAATTCCTGGGTTAGCCTCCCAACGCCCAGAAGCTGAGATCTGAAACATGCTGAATGCTGTGATCAAACCTGCATCCCGCCACCCTGTGGTGCTGTGCATTGGTGGTTAATATGTTACTAATTATGGTCGTGTTTACTTCCCTGCAATCGACTGCTGAAATAAAGAAAGAACTTGCGTTTATATAGTGCCTTTCACGACCATTGGGTGTCCCAAAGTCCTTTACAGCCAATTAAATACATATATTTATTCGTTCATGGGATGTGGGCGTTGCTGGCAAGGCCAGCATTTATTGCCCATCCCTAATTGCCCTTGAGAAGGTGTTGGTGAGCCGCCTTCTTGAACTGCTGCAGACCGTGTGGTGAAGGTTCTCCCACAGTGCTTTTGGTGGGGAGTTCCAGGATTTTGACCCAGCGATGACGAAGGAACTGTGATATATTTCCAAGTCGGAATGGTGTGTGACTTGGAGGGGAACGTGCAGGTGGTGTTGTTCTCATGTGCCTGCTGCCCTTGTCCTTCTAGGTGGTAGAGGTCGTGGGTTTGGGAGGTGCTGTCGAAGAAGCTTTGCCGAGTTGCTGCAATACAACCTGTAGATGGTACACACTGCAGCCATGGTGCGCCGGTGGTGAAGGGAGTGAATGTTTAGGGTAGTGGATGGGGTGCCAATCAAGCGGGAAGGTATGATTCTGTGAGTATGGCTATGTCAGGTTGTTGCTTTACTAGTCTGTGGGACAGCTCTCCCAATTTTGGCACATGTCCCCGCTAGTGAGGAGGACTTTGCAGGGTCAACTGGGCTTGGTTTGCCTTTGTCGTGTCCAGTGCCTAGTGGTCCGTCTGGTTTTATTCTTATTATGACATTTGTAGCGAGATTGTACAACTGAGTGGCTTGCTAGGCCATTTCAGAGGGCGATTAAGAATCAACCACATTGCTGTGAGTCTGGAGTCACATATAGGCCAAACCGTGTAAGGACGGCAGGTTTCCTTCCCTAAAGGACATTGGTGAACCAGATGGGTTTTTACGACAAATCCGGGGGTTTCATGGCCACCATTACTGATACTAGTTTTTTTATTCCAGATTTTATTTAATTAATTGAATTTAAATTCCCCAGCATGACTCTTGATTATTAGTCCAGGCCTCTGGATTACTAGCTCAGTAACATAACACTACGCTACCGTACCCGTGCAGTGTAGTCACTGTTGTAGTGTAGCAATTTGTGCACAGCAAGGTCCCACAAACAGAAATATGATAATTACCAGATAATCTGTTTTTAGCGATGTTGGTTGAGGGATAAATATTGGCCAGAACATCAGGGAGAACTCCCCTGCTCTTCTGTGCCATGGAATCTTTTACGTCCACCTAAGAGGGCAGATAGTCGCCTCGGTTTAACGATTCATCCGAAAGACGGCACCTCCGACAATGCAGCGCTCCCTCAGTTCTGCACTGGGAGTGTCAGCCTGGATTTTGTGCTCGAGTCCTCTGGAGTGGGACTTGAACCCATGACCCTGCTGACTCAGAGGTGGGAGTGCGGCAGATTGAGCCACGGCTGACGAATAAATTGGATAACTAATGTTGGAGATCGTGATCTGGCCACTTGTGAAGCTTTTCCCATGCACAGGAGGAAACCCAGGACCCAAACATTTCTGGGATTAGGAGGCCACTGACTGTGACCTCTAAAGTGACAGAACGGACTGTAGCGCACCTCAGCCAAACCAATGAGATTCTGGGAGAGCCCGAAGACACAGAAAGTGCCTGGAAGGGATATGAGGGATGTAGCGAGAGCCCGGCAGCATTAGAAGATACTGAGTGTTGCGAGAACTCATTTGCCTCGTTGCTGAAACATTCCAAGTCTGTCTGATTATTCTAGTTGTTGATCAGTTCAGTTAGATTTTGCAAATTTCCATGGACATTGGAAAAACTCTCCAAGTAGGTGTGTGTGAATAGGTAAAATGTTTTGATTTTTCTTTATATTGTGATCTCTGTGCATCAAAACTATACTGTTTTGCAGTAATGTTTTTGTACAGATTAATAAATATTCAGAAGACCATTTTCATTTGTTTCCGCCACACTTTTGTTTTGGAGGCAGTGAGGATGGGAGGCCGGTCAGCACAGCATCGGAGTGATTGAGGGTTTCGGTGGCAAATGGATTGAGGTAGGGGCAGAGTCAGGTGTTATTATGGTGGTATGAGGTCTTTGTGATGGAGAAGATATGGGGCCGGATGCTCAGCTCGCGGTCGAAAAGGATGCTGAGGTTGCGAGCAATCAGGTTCAGCCTGTGACAGTGACCGGAGAGGGAGATGTAGTCAGTGGTGTTAGAGGATGTTTTATTAAGAGTTAGATGACTTATATATTCCACATAGCCAGTATGGTTGTTGAAACATTAAGGTCAAGCGCTCCTAATTTATTCAGAATATATTACTTACAATCACATCTGATGACTGGGGATTCTAATGTGTCACAGCCCTGAGCTCAGTGTTCAGGTTGACCAATCCTTCAAATCAAAATTCACATTACAATTTACTACTTTACTGCCTTTCCTTAACTATAAATTACTAATCTAAATCAATATTACAAAAAGGATATGGAGGCACTGGAGAAGGTGCAAAAAAGATTTACAAGGATGATACCAGAACTGAGAGCTTATAACGATCAGGAAAGACCGAACAGGCTGGGGCTCTTTTCTCTAGCAAAGAGAAGGCTGAGAGGTGACCTGATAGAAGTCTTTAAAATTGTGAAGGGGTTCGATAGTGTAGATGTAGAGAAGATGTTTCCACTTGTGGGGGAGTCCAGAACTAGGGGACATAAATATAAGATAGTCACTAATAAATCCAATTCAGGGCAACTTGTGAGAATGTGGAACTTGCTACCACATGGAGTAGTTGAGGCGAATAGCATAGATGAATTTAAGGGGAAGCTGGATAGGTACATGAGGGAGAAAGGAATAGAAGGATTTGCTGATAGGGTTAGATGAAGTAGGATGGGAGGAGGCTCATGTGGAGCACAAACACCAGTATAGACCAGTAGGGCTGAATGGTCTGTTTCTGTGCTGTAAATTCTATATAATTCGATGTAACTATTTGCTGGATTCTCTGTGATTCATGTGCGGTGAAGTCAATATCCTCGCTCTTAACACTTTATCACCTCCTTACAGTGGCAAGAGTACAGAGTTTGTGGCGGGAGCCAAAGAGGAAGGCTTCAGTCTTCCCAATGTTTAACTGGAGTCCAGATAAAAAGAGTTTTTCGGTTGCAATGACCTTTGGTCCCGTCACTCAGTCATTTAGCCTGTTCTCTATTTGTCAAACCAGTTCACGTGTGTATGAGTTATTACTTAAGAATTCAGCAAGAGGGCCTATATATAGCTGTGTTTTGTCATTGATCTTTGATCCAGCATCTCTTGCAGGCTGGTGGATGTTGGGTACCGAGGAAAGCTTTCATGTCCCTCCTGAAGGATGAAAATAGCATCTCGTGTCATATGGCAGCATCTGTGGACAAAAGTTCTTTCCTTAAAGGGACTGCTTTCTTCTTATTTGTTAAGTGCAATGTATATTATCGATATACGTGAGTCCGCCTTTAAGGAATTTGCACTTGCCCAATACTGGAATGGAAAAATGGATAAAAGTTTGAGCATGTAGGCAAGAGGTGGCCATCTGCCTCTGCTTACTGGAGACTAAATCTATACACCCTGATCCGCATGCAATACCATTGGGATGGATAACTATCCTGAGGTTGAATGGAGCCTCGGACGCTTGCTTCCAAACATGCTGTTTATGACAAGGTACAGGTAACACATGTGGAATGAGAGCTAAAGGTGCAGAGCCTCGTAAAAACACAAAAGATTAAAAGCAGTAATGGAGGTTTGGGAGAATGGTCAGTCACTGTATCAAGATGGGCAACTTGACTCTAATGTGAGACTGCAGATCAGAAACTTCAGGAACCTGATTGCTCTCACTTCCAATCCTGAAGTATAATTATAGTGATTTGGTTGTACATCTTTTCTTCCAATGATATTTAAGTTACTCTGTAGGGTTAACCTTAAAGATTTTTTTGGGTCCGGGACAGTTTGGCGCTGTGGGAAGTTATTCGTGAAGTGGGTTGAACAGCTCAACAGGGTCAGAAGAAGCTGTACAGTGCCGGGGGCGGCTTGCCATGGTTCAGAGGTGCTGACCTTCCTCCTGCCTCGAGATTATTTATAGGTCTCAGCGTGAATGACAAGGTCATTATATAAGCTGCGGTCAGTGCCAGCTGGACTGCAAGTCTGGTAGCTTCTTCAAAAAGAAAGAAAAGAACTTGCTTCTTTGTATCAACCCTATTGAATCCTATCATTTTGAACACTTCGATCAGATCACCCCTCAACCTTCTGAACTCAAGGGAATAAAAGCCTAGTCTATGCAACCTGGCCTCATAACTTAACCCTTTAAGCCCTGGTATCATTCTGGTGAATCTGTGCTGTACCCCCTCCAAGGCCAATATATCTTTCCTGAGGTGCGGTGCCCAGAACTGACGCAATGCTCCAGATAGGTCTGGCCAAGGCTCTGTACAACTGAAGCATCACTTCCTCCCCTTTGTATTCCAATCCCCTCGAGATAAAGGCCAACATTCCATTAGCCCTTTTGATAGATTCCCATTGCTACTTCCTTCTTTAGATGGAACTTTAATATGACCATTACCTGACACTATCAGGAGACATATGGTTTGCAGCTTGGGTGGGTGGGACAGGATGGGTAAGTTGGTGCATCTAGATACCTCTCTCTGAAAAGGACTTTTATGCGACTTCCGGAAAAGGAAACACCACTCACTCCATCCAACCCCCCTTGCAGTGGCACTAACATAACATTATTACTGCACAATATTAAGAAGAATAAATACACCACCTTCCTCCCTTTCTCTTGGAATGAAAGCTCCTGCAAGTGAAAGCTGCTTTCTCTCACCACACTCCTGGGTCGTAGCTCCTGTTAAACGGCTAAACTCTTCTTGCACTAATGACCTCTGAGACGTCAAGAGATGCTATTTACAGCTGAGCGTGTGTGGCCCAAATGTTGTTTACCTCAAGGGTAGAGAGTATGCTGATCCACAAGCACTGCACCTGTCGTCCTGACCTAACACTTTGACAGCAATGAGCTTTCTCATACATTTCTCCAAATTCACAAGGAATCCTAAAGGGTTTCAGAGAAAAGTTTTTCCTTGGATAGAAGGTAATGAAAAGAATATGTCTTCAACTTCACACTACACTGATTTACTCGCCACTTACCATTTTAGATTAGTTACACTCTATGGGGTATCCAAAACCAGGGGTTATAAATATAAGATAGTCACTAATAAATCCAATAAGGAATTCAGGAGAAACTTCTTTACCCAGAGAAGGGTTAGAATGTGGAACTCACTACCATATGGAATGGTTGAGGCAAATAACGTAGATGCATTTAAGGGGAAGCTTGTGTGGACCATAAACATCAGCATAGATCAGTTGGGCCAAATGGCTTGTTTCTGTGCTGTAATTTCTGTGTAATTCAATGTATTTTTTTGAAAAGATTTTGTCTTTGCTCACTTTTCTACCTTGGTGCTCACTGTCAAGCAGCCTCTTCCAAATGGGAGAGTGCACTGCCCAATGGAACAAGAGGGGACCGTGTAGAATGATCAGTATTTGAGTGGAATTGTCAAAGGTCTTAGAGTGAGGAAAGGGTCCATTGGAGAATTAGGAAACTGAACTGTAGTCAGCAGAGAGAATGGGGCAGGCAGACACCCTGAAAATGCCTCTTTTTGTACTTTCAATTCAAAATGGTTGAATTGAAATGCTCAGGTAGGATGTCAAATGGGCGTCATTGCGCACTGTCAATTCCAGCCAGATTTATTAGGTCATTGTGACAAACCCTTTTGACCACTGGGCTGACGGAACGAGTAAGTGGCCCAGTTCTGATCAAATTGTGTCAGGCAAACTCATGATGAAACATTCCATCCAATTTCCCAATTTATTTTACAATTCTTGCAGTCCTTTGATGAGGCCGTTGACCTCCATCACTTCCATCCCTCTGTCCTTTCCTTCATTTCTATTGTCTATCTCTCCTTTCAGTCTGCCTGCCATCTTTCGGATGAGACATTAAATTGAGGCTCCCGTCTGACCTCTCAGGTGGACGTAAAAGATCCCATGGCTCTATTTTGAAGTAGAGCAGGGGAGTTCTCCCCGGTGTCCTGGCCAATATTTATCCCTCAACTAACATCCCTAAAACAGATTATCTGGTCATTATCACATTGCTGTTTGTGGGACCTTGCTGAGCGCAAATTGGCTGCTGCGTTCCCTACATTATAACAGTGACTACACTTCAAAAAAAAAACTTCATTAGCTGTAAAGTGCTTTGGGACGTCCTGAGGTCGTGAAAAGTGCTACATAAATGCAAGTTCTTTTTTTTTAAAGTAATCAGAAGGAGAACTGGCTTCCACCCACCAGCTACTCTCAGCTGGAAAGGTGCTACCCTAGTGGACAGATAAAGGCAGGAGCCAGGAGGCCTGCAGAAGGTTTCTTTTCTGTCGCATGCCCTTCACTTGATTCTCCAAGTGACTAAAGGGACATAGAGCTACAAAGTCACGAAGAGCAAATCCTCCTAATGAGCTCAGTCAAGTCTGAGGCATTTACCCTGCGTTAATTGGGAACACAGTTTTTTTTTCTGTGAATGAATTGCTGCCAGAAAAGAAGTCCTCTGAAACTTCCTGTTACCAAAAATAAAAAAAATTCTAGGAAGCCCCTAGTGATCATAAAAGGACTTTCGGCATATTTCTGCAGCCTGGTAGCTTTTGTTGTAAGAACCGTGAGACGGGGTGAGTTCATCGTCTATAATTACAGCAATTACACAGCGAGGGATTTGCCAGCTGCAGTGCAATAGCAGTCTGTGGAATCTGCTCTGAAATATTCACTGGAATTTGCTGCTCTTCATAATCAAGTGGAACCTTTATCAGGAGTAATAACAACCTGGCTTTCTTGTTCGAAGCAGTCACTGACCCCAACTGGGCATCAGGGGGTCACAAACCTCTCTATCACCGTGTGTAATATTACTGTTCATTATGTTTCTCTCTAATGAGTGAACACCCAGCAGTCGCGACCAGTGCCCCATAGCAACACAAAGGACGTTAATATGCGAAGTTGAACAAAGCATCTCGACCCCATTAGTTGAGGCAATTCTCTGTTTTCACCAAATGCCAACTGTCTGTAGCTCGAGGTCAGAAGCCATCAATAAACAGGCAACAATAGTCACACAGTGTGAGTGGGTTGATTGAGGCTCAGACAGTTTCTCCCCACCCCACATCTAATGCTCATCTCACAGCCAACGCTGCAGCTGCTGAACTGCAGTAATCGGAGAAAGAATGAACTTGAATTATATAGCGCCTTTCACAACCTCAGAACGTCTCTAAGGGTTTCATAACCAATTAAGTACTTTTTAAGTGTAGAAACTGTTGTAATGTAGGAAACGCAGCAGCCAATCTGTGCACAGCAAGGTCCCACAAACAGCAATGAGATGAATGACCGGATAACCTGTTGTATTAATTGGTTGAAGGAGAAATGTTGTCCAGGATACTGGGAGAACTCCCCTGCTTTTCTTCAAATAGAGCCATGGGATCATTTATATCCACCTGAGAAGACAGACGGGGCCTCGGTTGAACGTCTCATCCGAAAGATGAAATGAAAGGAGGAAATCCCTCATGTATTGCCGTCTGATCTTGTCAGGACTTCCTCTTTACCAGAGGAGGCCAGGGGAACACACAGAGGGGCTTTCTATGAAGTGATATGATGTGAATCTCCCCATACAGCCAAGGAGGGATGAGCGAAGGTCACTCTCATGCACTGTGGACTGGCCATCTGGCAGAGATGTGGTCACCAGCGTGCCCTTTCAGCTAGGTGCGGATGCATAGCATGGGGAAACCTAAAAGGGGGAAAGAGAGAAATTTAATCCAAAACAGATCTTCATTGTCTTAGGTGTCAGCTGTGACTCAGTGGATAGCGCTCTTGCCTCTGAGTCAGAAGGTTGTGAGTTCACGGTCCAACTCCAGAGACTTGAGTGAAAAATCTAATCTGACATTCCAGGGGAGTGCTGCACTGTCGGAGGTGCCGTCTGTCTGATGAGACGTTAAACTGAGCTTCCGTCTGCCCACTCAGGTGGACATAAAAGATTCTATGGCACTATTTCGAAGAAGAGCAGGAGAGTCCTCCTTGGTGCCCTGGCCAATATTTATCCTTCAACCAACATCACTAAAACAAATTATCTGGTCATTGTTATTTGTGGGACCTTGCTGTGTGCAAATTGGCTGCTGTGTTTCCTACATAACAACAGTGACTACGCTTCAAAAGTAATTAATTGGCTATGAAGCACTTTGGGATGTCCTGAGGTTGTGAAAGGTGCCATATAAATGCAAATCTTTCTTTCTTTAGTTACAGACTGTTCTGTGAGGATAAAGTTCTCTCTTCCACTGTGTAATCTATAAATTGCAGCGTGGTACCAAAAAGTGTGTATATTTTTAATTTAATAGCTGCCAGATTTTCTGTTGCTAGGTGATGAGGGGTTGTTATTTGTCAAGAGAATATGGAGATAAATGAGCAAACAATTTTGTGCAGCAAGATTTAGTGCCGTGGAAACCAACAGGAAGGCAATGGCTGTACCAGTCCTGCTCATTGCTGCTGAGTAGAGTTCCCCTGCCCCCTCTCTGTGTTCCCCTGCCTCCCCTCTGTGTTCCCCTGCCCACTCTGTGTTTCCCTGCCCCCTCTGTGCGTTCCCCTGCCCCCTCTGTGCGTTCCCCTGCCCCCTCTGTGCGTTCCCCCGCCCCCTCCGTGCGTTCCCCCGCCCCCTCCGTGCGTTCCCCTGCCCCCTCCGTGCGTTCCCCTGCCCCCTCCGTGCGTTCCCCTGCCCCCTCCGTGCGTTCCACTGCCCCCTCCGTGCGTTCCACTGCCTCCTCTGTCCCTCAATGTCCACCGCCCCTCTGTGCATTCCTTTGTCCCCACTGTGTGTTGCACTGCTCCCTTGGCCTTTCAATGATGGTCCTGTTCAGTTGTTCTCTCACTACAGAATGACTCACGTGAAATAATTTCCCATGGTTCACGAGAGGATCATCTACTGTACTTTTAATCATAGAACCATAGAATCTTACAGCTCAGAAGGAGGTCATTCGGCCCATTGTGCCTGTACCGGTTCTATGAAAGAGCTATCCAATTAGTTCCACTCCCCTGTTCTTTCCCCATTATCCTGCACATTTTTCCTTTCAAGTATTTATCCAATTCCCATTTGAAAGTTACTATTGAATCTGCTTCCACCGCCCTTTCAGGCAGTGCATTGCAGGTCACAACTGCTTGCAAAGACGTATTTTCCTTCCAGCTCTATGTTTCCCCCAATTCTGTGCCATATCCTGTTTCACAGCAGAGAGGGCAACCTCTATCAGGCCTTTGAAAGTACAAGACAAATACAGATGAGGGAAGTTGTTCAGCCCAATTTAGCTCATCTATCCAGAAGAAAAAAACTTACATTCTCCCCATCACTTCACCTAACTGGACCTTGAATACATCTAAGGTTCCTGCCTCCACTACCCCACTCCGTAGAACATTCTAAGTTTTGATCACTCTTTGCTGGACAAAATTCTGCCTGACATCTGTCCCAAGTTGCCCTTTTACCAGTTTCAGCCAATGTCCCACTGCTTTGATGTTTTAACATAGCTTGAAGTAGTGCTCCAAATTCCCTTTATCTATACTGTTTAGTGTCTTGTACATTTCTGAAAGATCCTCTCTCAATTGTTCCCTTTAAAAGTGAAAGAGCCCCGGTTTCTCCGGTCTTTCCTCGTAACTCCATCCTTTGAGCCTTGTGACTCCTCTCTGTCCCACCTCCATGCTTTGAAAGTTTCCGTTAGATCTTGGAGACCAAAACTGAGCACAGTGCTCAAGATACAGTCTGACCTGAATGTTGTACAGTTTTAGCATGATATCCTCTGACTGATCTAGCAATGTATTCACTTTATTTATTGTTATTCCACAGGGACTTTGACAAGTGCTGAAACAACTATGACCTCCAGATCCTCCTCAACCTCATCTTTAGTTATTTCTACACCATCCACAATATAATATGACATTCATTTTTCCTTCTAAGGTGCAGTACTTTCTACTTGTTTGCATTGACTTTCACCTGCCATTGTTCTGTCCATTTACAGATTTTATCTGACTCCTTCCATAGCTCATTGGATGCTTCCTCCAACTTAACATCCCCGAGTTGAGTGCTGACTGTGCATTTAACCAGTTTGCTTCGGGTTTCTGAACAACAATTAGTAATGTTGATTAGGAACAGTAGAGGACCCAACACTAATCCTTGTGGCACTTCCCTTACTCATTCTCCTCTACCTATCCAGGTTTTTTTTTGCTATCGATTTTAGAAGCAGCCTTTCTTTCATGGGAAATATATTCAAAGTCTTTCTGGAAATGCAAGTACACCAAACCATTTGGTTTTTCATCAGTTCATTTGGGATGTGACTTCCTCAAAAGGTTGTGGAGGTTGGTCATGCATAGTTCCCCTTTCCAAATTAAGATTGTTAACAATATGCAGCTAATCATCATGTGTTCCTGATGATCATGGGATGTGGGCGTTGCTGGCGAGGCCGGCATTTATTGCCCATCCCTAATTGCCCTTGAGAAGGTGGTGGTGAGCCGCCTTCTTGAACTGCTGCAGTCCGTGTGGTGAAGGTTCTCCCACAGTGCTGTTAGGAAGGGAGTTCCAGGATTTTGACCCAGTGATGATGAAGGAACGGCGATATATTTCCAAGTCGGGATGGTGTGTGACTTGGAGGGGAACGTGCAGGTGGTGTTGTTCCCATGTACCTGCTGCTCTTGTCCTTCTAGGTGGTAGAGGTTGCGGGTTTGGGAGTTGCTGCAGTGCATCCTGTGGATGGTACACACTGCAGCCACTGTGCGCCGGTGGTGAAGGGAGTGAATGTTTAGGGTGGTGGATGGGATGCCAATCAAGCAGGCTGCTTTGTCCTGGATGGTGTTGAGCTTCTTGAGTATTGTTGGAGCCGCACTCATCCAGGCAAGTGGAGAGTATTCCATCACACTCTTGACTTGTGCCTTGTAGATGGTGGAAAGGCTTTGGGGAGTCAGGAGGTGAGTCACTTGCCGCAGAATACCCAGCCTCTGACCTGCTCTTGTAGCCACAGTATTTATATGGCTGGTCCAGTTAAGTTTCTGGTCAATGGTGACCCCCAGGATGTTGATGGTGGGGGATTTGGCGATGGTAATGCCGTTGAATGTCAAGGGGAGGTGGTTAGACTCTCTCTTATTGGAGATGGTCATTGCCTGGCAATTGTCTGGCGCGAATGTTACTTGCCACTTATGAGCCCAAGCCTGGATGTTGTCCAGGTCTTGCTGCATGCGGGCTCGGACTGCTTCATTATTTGAGGGGTTGCGAATGGAACTGAACACTGTACAATCATCAGCGAACATCCCCATTTCTGACCTTATGATGGAGGGAAGGTCATTGATGAAGCAGCTGAAGATGTTTGGGCCTAGGACACTGCCCTGAGGAACTCCTGCAGCAATGCCCTGGGGCTGAGATGATTGGCCTCCAACAACCACTACCATCTTCCTTTGTGCTAGGTATGACTCCAGCCACTGGAGAGTTTTCCCCCTGATTCCCATTGACTTCAATTTTACTAGGGCTCCTTGGTGCCACACTCGGTCAAATGCTGCCTTGATGTCAAGGGCAGTCACTCTCACCTCACCTCTGGAATTCAGCTGTTTTGTCCATGTTTGGACCAAGGCTGTAATGAGGTCTGGAGCTGAGTGGTCCTGGCAGAACCCAAACTGAGCATCGGTGAGCAGGTTATTGATGAGTAAGTGCCGCTTGATAGCACTGTTGACGACACCTTCCATCACTTTGCTGATGATTGACAGTAGACTGATGGGGCAGTAATTGGCCGGATTGGATTTGTCCTGCTTTTTGTGGACAGGACATACCTGGGCAATTTTCCACATTGTCGGGTAAATGCCAGTGTTGTAGCTGTACTGGAACAGCTTGGCTGGAGGCGCAGCTAGTTCTGGAGCACAAGTCTTCAGTACTACAGCCGGGATGTTGTCGGGGCCCATAGCCTTTGCTGTATCCAGTGCACTCAGTGCCGTTTCTTGATATCACTTGGAGTGAATCGAATTGGCTGAAGACTGGCTTCTGTGATGGTGGGGATATCGGGAGGAGGCTGAGATGGATCATCCACTTGGCACTTCTCGCTGAAGATGGTTGCAAACGCTTCAGCCTTGTCTTTTGCACTCACGTGCTGGACCCCGCCATTATTGAGGATGGGGATGTTTGCAGAGCCTCCTCCTCCCATTAGTTGTTTAATTGTCCACCACCATTCACAACTGGATGTGGCAGGACTGCAGAGCTTTGATCTGATCTGTTGGTTGTGGAATCGCTTCGCTCTGTCTATAGCATGTTGCTTCCGCTGTTTAGCATGCATGTAGTCCTGAGTTGTAGCTTCACCAGGTTGGCACCTCATTTTTAGGTATGCCTGGTGCTGCTCCTGGCAGGCTCCCCTACACTCCTCATTGAACCAGGGTTGAACCCCTGGCTTGTTGATAATGGTAGAGTGAGGAATATGCCGGTTACAGATTGTGCTGGAATGCAGTTCTGCTGCTGCTGATGGCACACAGCGCCTCATGGATGCCCAGTTTTGAGCTGCTAGATCTGTTCTGAATCTATCCCATTTAGCACGGTGGTAGTGCCACACAACACGTTGGATGGTGTCCTCAGTGCGAAGACGGGACTTTGTCTCCATGAGGACTGTGCGGTGGTGACTCCTACCAATACTGTCATGGACAGATGTATTTGCGACAGGTAGATTGGTGGGGACGAGGTCAAGTAAGTTTCTCCCTCGTGTTGGTTTGCTCACCGCCTACCGCAGGCCCAGTCTGGCAGCGTGGTCAGTAGTGGTGCTACTGAGCCACTCTTGGTGATGGACATTGAAGTCCCCCACCCAGAATACATTCTGTGCCCTTGCTACCCTCCAGTGCTTCCTCCAAGTGGTGTTCAACATCTGAGGGAGGGCGGTAGGTGGTAGTCAGCAGGAGGTTTCCTTGTCCATGTTTGACCTGATGCCATGAGATTTCATGGGGTCCAGAGTCAATGTTGAGGACTCCCAGGGCCACTCCCTTCTGACTGTATATCACTATACCGCCACCTCTTGTCGGTCTGTCCTGCCGGTTGGACAGGACATAGCCAGGGATGGTGATGGAAGAGTCTGGGACGTTGGCTGAAAGGTATGATTCTGTGAGTATGGCTATGTCAGGCTGTTGCTTGACTAGTCTGTGGGACAGCTCTCCCAACTTTGGCACAAGCTCCCATATGTTAGTGAGGAGGACTTTGCAGGGTCGACTGGGCTTGGTTTGCCTTTGTCGTGTCCGGTGCCTAGTGGTCCGATGCCGGTTGGTCCGTCCGGTTTTATTCTTAGTTCTAGTTTCCAATCAATGAGTTCTGATGAAGAGTACAGACCTGAAATATTGTTTCCTGCCTTTTCTTTCTACCGATGCTGACTGACATATTGTATAGTTCCATAAACTTTCTGTTTTTATGAATTTCCATTAGTTTACCAGTTCCAATGTTTTGATTGTTCCCTCCCTCTCTGTGGGCTTCACCCACTTGCTGCTATATCCAAGATTGGAAATTCATCATAAGGGAACTGTGGCCCAAATTTGGGTCCTAGTACTCGATGATCAATACAATACCATTCCACCTCAAGCTTCTGTCTTTGAAATTGGGCTGCCTCCTTAGTAAAGATTAATATCTTGGCCCAGCATACTTGTCCTGGTGCTGCACCAAATGGATATTTAACCGACAGCATCCATTTGTACTAATTTAGTGGGTAATTTCTGTGGCAGGTGGGGATTGGAAGTACAGAAGGGGAATTCGTGGTGTTATCGAGTCATAGAGTCATAGAAGTTTACAACATGGAAACAGGCCCTTCGGCCCAACATGTCCCTGTCGCCCAGTTTATACCACTAAGCTAGTCCCAATTGCCTGCACTTGGCCCATATCCCTCTATACCCATCTTACCCATGTAACTGTCCAAATGCTGTTTAAAAGACAAAATTGTACCCGCCTCTACTACTGCCTCTGGCAGCTCGTTCCAGACACTCACCACCCTTTGAGTGAAAGAAATTGCCCCTCTGGACCCTTTTGTATCTCTCCTCTCTCACCTTAAATCTATGTCCCCTCGTTATAGACTCCTCTACCTTTGGGAAAAGATTTTGACTATCTACCTTATCTATGCCCCTCATTATTTTATAGACTTCTATAAGATCACCCCTTAACCTCCTACTCTCCAGGGAAAAAAGTCCCAGTCTATCTAACCTCTCCCTATAAGTCAAACCATCAAGTCCCGGTAGCATCCTAGTAAATCTTTTCAGCACTCTTTCTAGTTTAATAATATCCTTTCTATAATAGGGTGACCAGAACTGTACACAGTATTCCAAGTGTGGCCTTACCAATGTCTTGTACAACTTCAACAAGACATCCCAACTCCTGTATTCAATGTTCTGACCAATGAAACCAAGCATGCCGAATGCCTTCTTCACCATCCTATCCACCTGTGACTCCACTTTCAAGGAGCTATGAACCTGTTATTCAGTTACTCCCCAAGCCTTCCACGAGTTAAATGAAATGCCTAAGATGATAAGAAACAGACTCTGCATTCTCTACAAACTGAACTGCCAAGCTGGATTTGTTGCTCATTTCCTCTCTGAGGCTAAGATAACTGTCTCAGTTGTCACTGGTGTGTCTCTCGACCGTGGAAGTCCTGTGAAAATATAGATCCTGCAGTTGCATCCTCTGACTGAGATATCATCTAAATATAAAGAGACTCCCTAATTGTCCCAATGTATCTGAAGGATGCCGGATGTTCAGATTTGTAACGTGTATCAGTTTCCTGATCCCAGAATACCTCTTTGATGGACTCATTGCTGGGATCATTGGTCCACTTTATAGACACATAGCAGGAGTCTGAGGAGCACAAATAGACAGATTTCACTGAAACCGGGGATAAATCCATTTGCCTTTATAAGTTTGGCACTATTTTATTCCGGGCTAATAGACATTTAAGAGCCATAATCCGATGCACCGCAGCATCCAGTAACCCCCCATAGGAGAGATCAGAGAATGACACACTGTATAATCCTGCCCCCACATTGGATAGACTGATATAATGCACCACCCAGCCCCCCCATTGGACAGACTGACAAATGCAAATCTTTTTTTGGGAAAGGAGGAGACATAAAGGAAAGCAAACAAAATCTCATAACATATTTCGATGCTTATTTCAACCACTGAGGGGAATGAAAGTGAGTTGAATTGGATTTGTTAACAGCAAAACTGATAATAAATCAATTGCTGCCTTCCCAGAAGAAAATTGTACCCAATCCCAGAAGTGAAAAAACTTTACTCAAACTTTCTGTGCTGATTGACCACCTTAGTGAATATCTGGACTGTAACAGGAATTCCGGATGAGACTTAATGTGAACTTGCTGGAAGACCAATCGTACATAACTCATCCCCAAGGCTGCCAGCTGCCCTCTGCAATGCTGTCCTTGGAGGGATAGAGGCCGAGGCAAATGTCATCATTTCTGGCTGAGGAGGTTTTTTGTCTATGTGTGCAGTGTGAACTGTACAGTATGAAGAAAGAAAGAACTTGCATTTATATAGCGCCTTTCACGACCTCAGGACGTCCCAAAGCGCTTTAGAGCCAATGAAGAGTCAGTCTATGGTCACCTTGAACCTTGGTCAGCAAGGAGTTACACTCTGCTCTCAACTGAGTCTAAGTCAAACAGAACTAAGTTTAGACTCGGGGTGGAAATTCTCCATCCTACTCGCTTCACATGTCTGCCAGTTGCCTTCCCTCAGTAATAGGGCTGAGTACCAATGTGGTGAGATTTCACATTATTTCAGTGAACTCTAGACCACTGAATTAGTTCCATGCGTTTCGTCCGCTGTGTCTAAAGAGAATTATATAGAACCTTTCATGACCTCAGGATGTCCCAAAGCGCTTTACAGCCAATAACGTACTTTTGAAGTATTGTCACTGTTGTAATGTAGGAAAAGTGGAAACTATTCTGCGCACAGCAAGGTCCCACAAACAACAATGTGATAATGACTACATAATCTGTTTTAGTGATGTTGGTTGAGGTATAAATATTGGCCAGGACACCGGGGAGAATTCCTCTGCTTTTCTTCGAAATAGTGCCATGGGATCTTTTACATCCACCTGAGAGGGCAGATGGGGCCTCGGTTAAAGTCTCATTTGAAAGACGGCACCTCCGACAGTGCAGCACTCCATCAGTGCTGCACTGAAGTGTCAGCCTAGATTGTGTGCTCAAGATCCTGAAATGGGACTATAAGCCCACAACCTTCTGACTCAGGAGTGAGAGTGCTACTGACTGAGTCACGGCTGACTTATGCTGAAACTGCTGCCTCACATGATTACATGATTACATGCATTCATGAAGAAAACACTTATTAAGACTAGAGCGACCACTTCCTTGGGAATATGGCATTTTTATTAAGGAATTTGGAAACAGCAAAATTCTTTGGATGAGAAACAACATTCCATATTAGGAATCAGGCCCCCGTTCAAAGATTTTATTACAAAGAGAAATACCATTGCTGTTTTATACTCAGATTACCAGTATTTACTATTTTTGTCATTCAGGAAGACATTTCTGACAACATTTATGATGTCCGCAATTTCCTGTGGTTTGGGATGCCTGATCAGGAGTATTACATCAGCTGGATCAGCCCCGGTAGCTGTAGATACAGGGCTAAAGCTGTCAGGGCTATAGTGGTGGCACGCTTGCCTGTGAAGCTCATGGGTTCATGTCCTACTCCAGAGACTTGAGCACAAAATCTAGGCTGGCACTACTGAAGGAGTGCTGCACTGTTGGAGGTGCTGTCTTTCGGATGAGACGCTAAACCGAGGCCCCGTCTGCCCTCTCAGGTGGATGTAAAAGATCCCATGGCACTATTTGAAGAAGAGCATAGAGTTCTCCCGGTGTTCTGGACAATATTTATCCCTTAATCAACATCACTAAAACAGAATATCTGGTCAATATCACATTGCTGTTTGTGGGATCTTGCTGTGTGGAAATTGGCTGCCGCGTTTCCTACATTACAACAGTGACTACACTTCAAAAGTGTGCATTGGCTGTAATGCACTTTGGGATGTCCTGAGGTCCTGAAAGGCGGTATATAAACGCAAGTTCTTTCTTTAAAGGGTGTGAAAGATGTCGGCAGCCTGCTGCCACTTTGTTGCAACAGCTTGTGTTCGCCATTAACGTCCCTCATACCCCCTTACCCACCGTGCCCAAGAACAGGGCAGTGCTGGTCGGCTACAATTGACCTCAGCATCCTTGAGCTGGGGAGGGGAAAAGCAGCCAGAATTACTGAATGATAACTGCTGATTCCCCTTGTGGAGGTATGCACATCTGGATGCTGAATGAGAACAGGGTCAGGCTTATTGATGCCCTTACAGTTAAACAGCTTCCAACACTAAACTTGAACACAAAAGTATGGCCATTTGGGCATGGTATTGGAGAGCTGTCAGCAACTATGGGACCTTCAACCCATTCTTTGGCCATTCATTAGTCAGTGTACGTCAACGAGCTAATTGCCCGGAAGGGGACATAACAGCTGATCCACATCAGCCCAGCGGTCACTGAGCAGATGTGGATCAGTTTCCAGTGGGAACTCTGGTCGATTTTCTCTTTCCTAACCCAGGGCCACTGAAACCAAATGTAGCACCCGACTGGCACCCTGACTGAGATTAGCTGGCCCAGCACAGATCAGGCATTAAGCCTGGGACCTCCCTGATCTGTATGGCTAGCTACTTACTGGATAAACCTGCATCATTAGGGGAGTTCGATTTTCTCATCTTTATAAAGTACTGCATAATACTTTCTTCACCATAAGTACAATCTTCTGGTTATTATTGGGCTCCTAATTTGATGTTTGCCAAATTTCAGATGGGGACGTTAAACTGTGGCCAATATTTCAAAGAAGAGCAGGGGAGTTCTCCCTGGTGTCCTGGCCAATACTTATCTCTCAACCAACATCACTAAAAAACAGATTATCTGGTCATTATCCCATTGCTGCTTGTGGGATCTTGCTGTGCGCAAATTGGCTGCCGCATTTCCTACATTACAACAGTGACTACACTTCAAAAAGTACTTTAGTGGCTGCAAAGCGCTTTGGGGCATCCTGAGGTCATGAAAGGCGCTGTATTACTTGTTCTTGTGTTGACTGTGATACGGAGCTGTGCTGACCTTGTTGAACACCTCACCACATTATAGGATGAGCCTCTTAAAAGGGACACTCCTGTGACATGGAAACATCCAATTAAGAAGACGCTGCAGGATGTATGAGTAATGAACTGGAGCGGAAGTAACTATTCCTTCTAAATGATTGTGCCCTTTAACAGGCTCGTGCTGAATTACAAGCAGCTTTTGTATAGCCCCATTCATCAGTATCTGATCCTCTGGATGGTTTCACAACAAGCTTCATCACCACCACATTCTGTTGCAAACAGAACCTCAAGGGCAAACCTTAAACTTCCTGCCCTCCCTAAATTTAACTTTGCTTCCTCAGCTGAACATTCCAAGAACACAGCCAAGGTATGAGGAGCAGGAAGATTTATAAGGAGAATGCCCAGGGAGGTTTGAACCTCTCTGCACAAAGTCAACTTCTGAGGAGTACGAATATGGAAGGGAAAAGCTTCAGGTATTTTAATAGGAATTGGACAGAGTTCAGTCTTCGGGGATAAGGAGAGCTAAAATGTTCCAGTTTGACTTTTTTCAAGAATCTTTGAGCTCCCCACTGTTCATACTCTTTGGTCTTGTTAATTGGAAACGAGGGATGGACTACTGCAGATTTCTCAGTAGCTGCTTCTTCATTGCTTCTCAATTATTGGTCCAGAGGACTCATGTCCCTGTGTGGCAAGAGATACATTCCATTCAGAAATAAAAACTCCATGGGAAAAATGATCCATCCGTGGCTAACTAAAGAAGTTAAGGATCGTATTAGGTTAAAAGAAGAGGCCTATAATGTTGCCAAGAAGAATAGTAAGCCTGAGGATTGGGAGAGTTTTAGAAATCAGCAAAGGATGACCAAAAAATTGATAAAAGGGAGAAAATAGAATATGAAAGTAAACGAGCAAGAAATATAAAAATGGATTGTAAGAGTTTCTACAAGTATGTAAAAAGGAAGAGAGTAACAAAAGTAAACGTTGGTCCCTTAGAGGCTGAGACAGGAGAAATTATAATGGGGAATAAGGAAATGGCAAAGACGTTAAATAAATATTTTGTATCCGTCTTCACAGTAGAAGACACAAAAAGCATACCAAAAATAGTGGGGAACCAAGGGGCTAATGAGAGTGAGGAACTTAAAGTAATTAATATCAGTAGAGAAAAAGTACTGGAGAAACTAATGAGACTAAAAGTCGATAAATTCCCTGGATCTGATGGCCTACATCCTAGGGTTCTAAAAGAGGTGGCTTCAGAGATAGTGGATGCATTGGTTGTGATCTCCCAAAATTCCCTAGATTCTAGAATGGTCCCAGCAGATTGGAAGGTAGCAAATGTAACCCCGCTATTCAAGAAAGGGGGGAGGGAAGAAACAGGAAACTACAGGCCAGTTAGCCTGACATCCCGTAGTCGGGAAAATGCTGGAATCCATTACTGAGGAAGTGGTAACAGGGCTCTTAGAAAATCATAATATGATTATTCAGAGTCAACATGGTTTTATGAGAGGAAAATCGTGTTTGACAAATTTATTAGAGTTTTTTGAGGACGAACTAGCAGAGTAGATAAAGGGGAACCAGTGGATGTAGTATATTTGGATTTTCAAAAGGCATTTGATAAGATGACACGTAAAAGGTTGTTGCACAAGATAAGGGCTCATGGTGATGGGGTAATATATTAGCATGGATAGAGGATTGTTTAAAAGATAGAGAACAGAGAGTAGGGATAAACAGGTCATTTTCAGGTTGGCAGGCTGTAACTAGTGGGGTGCCGCAAGGATCAGTGCTCGGGCCTCAGCGATTTACAATCTATATTAATGACTTAGATGAAGGGACCAAGTGAAATGTATCCAAGTTTGCTGACGATACAAAGCTAGGTGGGAAAGTAAGTTGTGAGGAGGACACAAAGAGTCTGCAAAGGGATATAGACAGGTTAAGTGAGTAAGCAAGAAGATGGCAGATGGAGTATAATGTAGGGAAATGTGAGGTTATTAACTTTGGTTGGAAGAATAGAAAAACAGAATATTTTTTAAATGATGAGAAACTATTAAATGTTGGTATTCAGAGAGATTTGGGTGTCCTCGTGCAAGAAACACAGAAAGTTAACATGTGGGTACAGCAAGCAATTGGGAAGGCAAATGGCACGTTGGCCTTTCTTGCAAGGGGTTGAAGTACAAGAAGTCTTACTACAATTGTATAGAGCATTGGTGAGACCTCACCTGGAGTACTGTGTTCAGTTTTGGTCTCCTTATCTAAGGAAGGATATACTTGCCTTGTAGGCAGTACAACGAAGGTTCACTAGATTAATTCCTGGGATGAGAAGGTTGTCCTATGGGAAGAGATTGAGTAGAATGGGCCGATAATTTCTGGAGTTTAGAAGAATGAGAGTTGATCTAATTGAAACATGTAAGATCTTTAGGGGGCTTGACAGGGTAGATACTGAGAGGTTGTTTTCCCTGGCTGGAGAGTCTAGAACTGGGGGGCATGGTCTCAAGAGAAGGGGTTGGCCATTTAAGACTGAGATGAGGAGGAATTTCTTCACTCAGAGGGTCTTTGGAATTCTCTACCCCAGAGGGCTGTGGATGCTGAGTCGTTGAGTATATTCAAGGCTTATACAGATAGATTTTTGGACTCTAGGGAAATCAAGGCGTATGGAGATCGGGCTGGAAAGTGGAGTTGAGGTGGAAGATCAGCCATAATCTTATTGAATGGCAGAGCAGGCTCGAGGGGCCGTATGGCCTACTTCGCTCCTATTTCTTATGTTCTTGTGTTCTTATACCATGTTAATTTTTCTTTCTTGCTGAAGTTGAGTGTTCCACTGCCATGCGCTGTTCCATTTAGTTGCCTGGATGAGAACCAACAATAACAACAATGACAACTTGCATTTATGTAGCACCTTTAACGTAGAAAAACATGTGCGCTTCGCACAGGCGTGATTTTAAAAAACATATGCCGAGCTAAAGAAGGAGAGATTAGGAAGAGTGACCAAAAAGTTTGGTCAAAGAGTTGGGTTTTAAGGAGGGTCTTAAAGGAAGAAAGGGAGGTGGAGATGCGAAGGGTTAGGACGGGAATTCCAGAGCATTGGGCCTAGCCGGCTGAAGGCACGGCTGCCAGTGTTGGGGGAAAGGGAGGGGGGATGCATAAGAGGTCAGAGTCAGAGGAACGGAGAATTTGCGGGGGGGGGGGGGGGCGTTAGGACTGAAGGACGTTACAGAGATATGAAGGGGCAAGGCCATGAAAGGATTTAAACTCGAGGATGAAACTTAAGCAGTGAACAGTTAAGGCTGGAATTCAGACCCATGACCGACTGCGAGTCCCTTATTTAACTGCTAGATTTACAGTGACATCCGCCTCTTGACTTGCTCTGTTAGAGGGTAGTTAGCATAGAAACCACCCCTTGAGTTGCCTCCTTGGAGACAGTTCCATAATGGACCTTCCATTGATCTTCTTCCCTGCTCTTCTTTCACTCTCTCTATCTCCTTCATTCTGATTTCCCCCCATTTCCTTCTCGGGGCAAAGAATTTTATTGAGTTAGTCAGAGGTCTAAAGGAATCTGATGTTGCTGACATTCGCATCTTACCAGGCTAGTTTCTGTGTAAGGTTTGGCTGTGTTGACAGACGGGAGGATTGATCAAGCTTGGTATGTGATTGAAGTTATTGACCTTTGCTTAATTCTGTGCTTGTTAGATTTAATTAATTACATCATTGATCTGTTTCCAGTAGTTTTATGTGGAAATGTTTTCTACAGAATACAAATTAATAAAAGTGGTTGGAGGGATACACAACTAAAGGTAAAATATATTCAGTAGACAACTGCCTCCAATTTTACTCATGATGCACAAATTGTACGCCTCACAGAGCCAGACCCACTGCTATCGTCCGAGACAGAATCTTCATAAAAAAAACTACAGTACACTCGCATTTCTTGAGAAATCTTCGATGTTTCAAATGGTTTCTCTGAGGAATACACACATGTTCTAGGACTAACAGAACGAAGTGCGTTTTTAGTATCCAGTCACAAACAAACAAGAAGGCCCATCATCTTCTCAGGGCAACTAGGGGTGGGCAATAAATGCAACCTTGCCAGCATTGACACATCCTGTGTGAACAAAGACAAGAGATAGTAAGAATTTCTACTTCAGCACCTGATTGTCATGTGTTCATTTCACCAGCTGGCCTTGAATTCATCGCTTTTTTTTGCCATTGTTGTCCCTTCTCCTGGAAGTACTGACTCTTGGTGGTGAAGAAGAAGACTTGCATTTATATAGCACTTTTCATGACCTCAGGATGTCCCAAAGCGCTTTACAATCAATGAAGTACTTTTTGAAGTGTAGTCATTGTTGTGACATAGGAACTGCGGCAACGAATTTGCACACAGCAATGAAATAAAGGACCAGATCATTAGTTCTTGATGTGTTGGTTAAGGGATAAATATTGGCCAGGACACCGGGGAGAACACCTCTGCACTTCTTCAAATAGTGCCGTGGGCTCTTTTACGTGACACTGTTTCCCTTTAGGTGCCTCACCAAAATGGTCGTTCTCCACATGGACAGTGAATTTGGGTAGCCGACTGAACTAGCCAAGCCTAATTCAGTCCTTACTGCATGTGCTCAGATGTCACTGACCAGTGATTAGGAGCCTCCTTTCCCCTTCCATAGCACACGGGTGCCGAGGCCCATCTTGCACAGGCCAGGACGTGAACCTGAGACCTTCTAGTCTGTATGGCTTGATTACTCCTTGTGAATGGTGTTAAATAATAAGTGACGTTACAGCCACTATCAAAAGCGTGATTGGTTTGGGAGAACAGACCAGAACTGGTATGGTTCCTGGTTAATTACAGTCACGGAAGATTGTACTTTACTCTTATCCAGGGTTAATCAGCTGCAATCCATTGGGACAGCGAGGAGTCCTTTCCAATGAGGACTGAGTTTTTAACTGAAAAATGATTTCAACGGATGGAAAATCACAGGCAATTTCTGTCTACGATTATCCAATATCCACTGGCAGTGGGCGGGATACCCAAAGGCAATGGGCAGAGTAGCCCATTGGCTGTGGGTAGGGTACCCCAAAGGCAGTGGGAAAAGTACCCCAAAGGCAGTGGGCAAAGTACCCCATAGTCAGTGGGTGGGGTACTCCACTGGCAGTGGGCGGGGTACCCCATAAGCAATGGGCAGGGTATCCCACTGGCAGTGGATGGAATACCACACTGGTAGTGGGCGGGGTACCCGAAAGGCAGTGGGCAAAGCACCCCAAAGGCAGTGGGTGGGGTACCCCACTGGCAATGGGCAGGCTACTCCATAAGCAGTGGGCAGGGTATCTCACCCCTAGTGAGCACTTGGGAAATTGTTCCTGTGCTCTCTGAGTGAACCTGATTTGGATCCTTTCATATCTTTATATTTGGGGAATTAAGCCTCAGCAAAGTCGATCAGTGGATCTGTTTCCCGGATGGCGTTTTCACTATTTCCAACGTTGTTCTTTATTTTTGTCTATTTAAGTCGATGTACTCACAGCTTGTGAGATCAGAGTCATATTTTTATTACTCTGTGTTGTGCCATGTAACGTTTTTCAGTGTGGTACAAAAAATAAACTCAGACAATCTGGGATAGCTGAAAAAAATCACCAGGGGTGTCTCTGACTGAAGAGGGGAGAAGTCAGCCAGAAATTGATCTGGTGACTTCTGCCGGAAAGTGCGCGCGGATGTTGGGTTGAGGACAGGATTGGGTTTGGCCTTGATATACTTCTTCTCCCCATGGTTGAATAGTCTACTAGGCTCACACATGATAAATGCCCAGTTGAAGTGAGACTGAAGGGCTCCCTGTACCCGTGGATCCATGGTTCAATATATGCCACATTACCTTCAGGGGAGCAGAAGAAAACTTTTTTTTTCCCAAAGCGGAAAGGTCTCGTGTTGTTTATTCAAGGTGGCAAAATGCAGATGGGTGATTGGGCAGTGCATCACAAGGAAAGGCACTCGTTCAGGTTCCTGGGAAGTCACCGATATAGGATTTTCCTGTGCACGGTTTTGCTGACTGGCACATACAGGGTTAATGTTTGCTCTGGTCAGTATGGCTCCCTATGGCAATGAGCTGCAGCTGTTACTGCAGCATTTGATCTGTCAGACATCGAGACATGTATTGCTTTGTGACGTGTGTCTCTTTAGCCTTGTGTTTGTGAAAGTTCGTGCTGATAAACTCTGCTTAATGTGGAGCATTGTGATTAATGGCTCCGTTTAATTTCCAGCTTAACTGCATCTTTTTAAAAGCTCTTGGCCCTGCCACATTGACTTTCTTTATCAATTTATTAATTCTTTGCTCGTGTCAAGCACCAGCAGCCCTCCCCCGGTCTTCTGTTTGGCCCCAGCTAAGGGGGAAAAAAATTGCATTTATGTAGCATCCTCAGGGTGTCTCAAAGTATTTTACAAATAATGGATTACTCTTGCAAGTGCAGTCACCAACAACTTGCATTTATATAGCGCCTTTAACGTAGTAAAAGGCCCCAGGGCACTTCACAGGAGTGTAATCAGACAAAAACTGAGACCATGCCAAAACAAGGCAGACATTAGGACAGGAGACCACACGTTTGGTCAAAGAGGTAGGTTTTAAACAGCATCTTCAAGGAGAGAGAGGTGGAGAGGCAAAGAGGTTCAGGGAGTTATATATAGTCACTGTTATTATAGAGGCAAGGAGAAGTGAGCACTATGATCTCCAAAACACCCTGTATCTAAAATTAGTCAGTGAATAACAGAGGCTCTTTAAGGAACTGTCAATGCCCCCTCTGAAATGATTGCCTAGTATTTTATTCATCCTAAATTCTAAATAAACTGTCCTGGTTATTTATTCACCTCCTCACATCCTCACAGTGTTGAAATCAAAACTCTTTGCATCATCTCCTACTCAAACTCATTCTTACCTGGTATCTTACTGTAGAACTCCTCACCTTCCTTAGTCTTTCCTTCCTCCTGCAAACTGCAGGTTTTTAAAACCCAAGCTTGATATCAGGAGTTAGCGATAGTAACGATCGGAGCATGAAATTGCATTTTATAAGAGATCGGGGGAGCATTGTTTTTTTTATTCGTTCATGGGATGTGGGCGTCGCTGGCGAGGCCAGCATTTATTGCCCATTCCTAATTGCCCTTGAGAAGGTGGTGGTGAGCCGCCTTCTTGAACTGCTGCAGTCCGTGTGGTGAAGGTTCTCCCACAGTGCTGTTGCGAAGGGAGTTCCAGGATTTTGACCCAGCAACGATGAAGGAATGGCGATATATTTCCAAATCGGGATGGTGTATGACTTGGAGGGAAACGTGCAGGTGGTGTTGTTCCCATGTGCCTGCTGCTCTTGTCCTTCTAGGTGGTAGAGGTTGCGGGTTTGGGAGGTGCTGTCGAAGAAGCCTTGGTGAGTTGCTGCAGTGCATCCTGTGGATGGTACACACTGCAGCCACTGTGCGCCGGTGGTGAAGGGAGTGAATGTTTAGGGTGGTGGATGGGGTGCCAATCAAGCAGGCTGCTTTGTCCTGGATGGTGTCGAGCTTCATGAGTGTTGTTGGAGCTGCACTCATCCAGGCAAGTGGAGAGTATTCCATCACACTCCCGACTTGTGCCTTGTAGATGGTGGAAAGGCTTTGGGGAGTCAAGAGGTGAGTCACTCGCCGCAGAATACCCAGCCTCTGACCTGCTCTTGTAGCCACAGTATTTATGTGGCTGGTCCAGTTAAGTTTCTGGTCAATGATGACCCCCAGAATGTTGATGTTGAGGGATGCGGCAATGGTAATGCCATTGAATGTCAAGGGGAGGTGGTTAGACACTCTCTTGTTGGCCGTTTCTCTTCTTTTCATCTGTTGGTAAGTGAAGGGTGGTTTGGACTGTGGAACAGGAGCAGTGGGGAGCACTGCTGATCCCATTGGCAACAGCACTGGACTGATATTCCATAGTCAGGCTGTAGCTTCGCCTCTCATACATTGTGCAGTCCCCCCTTAACCTGCCCAGAAAAGCAAGAAAGAACTTGCATTTATATAGTGCCTTTCACAACCTCAGGACATCCCAAAGCGCTTTACAACCAATGACGTACCTTTGAAGTGTCGTCACTTTTGTAATGTAGGAATGTAGCACCACACTTGCGCATAGCAAGGTCCCACAAACAGCAATGTGAAAACGACCAGATAATCTGTTCTTTAGTGATGTTGGTTGAGGGATCAATATTGGCCCAGGACACTGGGGAGAATATAAGAACATAAGAAATAGGAGCAGGACTAGGCCATCTGGCCCCTCGAGCCTGCTCCGCCATTCAACAAGAGCATGGCTGTTCTTCTGCCTCAATGCCATTTTCCTGCACGATCCCCATATCCCTTGATGCCTTTAATATATGTAAATCTATCAATCTCTGTTTTGAATGTACTCACCACCCACTGAGTGAAGCAATTTCTCCTCATCTCAGTCCTAAATGTCCTACCCCTTATTCTGAGACTGTGACCCCTGGTTCTCGACTCCCCATCCTCCTTGCATCTACTCTGTCAAACCCTGTAAGAATTTTGTATGTTTCAATGTGATCACCTCTCATTCTTCCAAACTCTAGAGAATACAGGCCCAGTCCTAGAGAATGCAGAGAACTCCCCTGCTCTTCTTCGAAATCTTACCGCGGGATCTTTTACATCCACCTGAGAGGGCAGACGGGACCGTGGTTTAACGTCTGTGTGTAGATGGTGCCGTGTAACCAGGATGAGTGTTGTTGAGCTGAGTGAAGACAGTGAAGTGTAGCTGGACTGCGAGACATTGAATTGTGTGTAGATGGTGCAGTGTGACCAGGACGGAGCTACTCAATGGACTTGAGGTCATATTGCATAATGGAGTTTCTCACCTGACTTTCAGTCCTTGTTTTCGCTTCAGATCCAGATAGCATTATCTTTAGAAAATGTAACAAACATCCAGTACATTTATGTCTGTAATTTCAGTAAGCAGACATGAAGTGTGGAGTGAGCGCTGCCTTGGTAAAGTATCCCTCCTCCAAAGTTGTTAATCTCACGGGCAGATTGAACAAGTGCGGTGTCAGTAGCCCCAGATTTCATGTTCAAGTAAAGGAACTAGAAAGGTGTGCACAGTTCTGGTCTCCATATTACAAAAAAGATATAGAGGCACTGGAGAAGATGCAAAAAAGATTTATAAGGATGATACCAGAACTGAGAGGTTATAACAATCAGGAAAGACTGAACAGGCTGGGGCTCTTTTCTCTCGAAAAGAGAAGGCTGAGGGGTGGCCAAATAGAGGTCTTTAAAATTATGAAGGGGTTCGATAGGGTAAACGAAAGAGATGTCTCCACTTGTGGGGGAGACCAAAACTAGGGGATGTAAATATAAGATAGTCACTAATAAATCCAATAAGGAATTCAGGAGAAACCTCTTTACTCAGAGAAAGGTTAGAATGTGGAACTCGCTACCACATGGAGTAGTTGAGGCGTATAGCACAGATGCATTTAATGGGTAGCTAGATAAGTACATGAGGGAGAAAGGAATAGAAGGGTATGCTGATAGGGTTAGATGAAGTAGGATGGAAGGAGACTCATGTGGAGCATAAACACTGGTACAGACCTGTTGAGCTGAATGTGCTGTAAATTCTATGTAATTCTATGTAAAATGTTAATTGTATGATTTCTATCAATGAGTGTTAATTGTATTCAGGTGGTGAGTATCAATTGGGAACTCTCTTGTATCCTTTTTATTGGAGAGCTTATCTAAGGTGTGGTGTGTGTGTGTAAGGGGAATCTCTATGAATAAAAGCTTGGAAACAACTAAAGACCAGGCTCTAGTATTCTATCCTTCACCATATGGCTATCCATTTAAAATGGTCCACTGCCTTCCCGTCAGTTTGGGTACCTCATTCTAACAACCTCAGCTGGCATCATGGACCATGAAGAGGCCAAGCGAAAATGTACAGGAGGAAAAATCCTAGGATTCTTTTTCTAAAATGTGAAACAAGCCTATTATAAAACTGTAGCTATTTCTTACCAGGTATCAGAGTTTAAACAAAGATTCCCACAGTACCCAGATGACTGGAATACCTTGTATCAAATCTCCTTCTGACACCCACCTCCACCTTTAACAATTTAAATTGTCTGCTGACATTTTTGCAAACTGTGTGCATCACTTCTACGAATCATTAAAGAGACAGCATCAACATCAGGATCCCTTTTAAACATTGAATTTTGTGATTAAATCAAACATCCCGTTTCTTTGTGCGGTAGCTTCAGTTGATTTACTTTTCCATTCTGCCAAGGCTGCAGAAACTGGCGATATCATTAAATTAATGGCTTTAACGAGCTATTGAGATGCACTGTCCAAAGTTTAATTACCATTAACTAATATGCATTCATAAATTAATGACTCAGCATCAACGGTGTAATTTAATTCAGCATCCTCTCACAACTGGACTCAGTAACACTTCCAAGCCAACACGCAGTGATGTCATCAGCACTTCTGTCTATGCAACAATATTCGCAAGACGGGCTGAAATGGACAAAGAAAGACACGAGAACCTCGAATTTCTGAAACCCACCCGGCTTTAAGCTTTCACAAAGGATGGACCAAGGGAAATTAAGAAAACGACAACATGAACTCTTAAACAGCAGACTCCTGTTAATGGGAACTTTTATACAGCAGACACTTGTCAGTGCGCCAGGTGATGCAGTGTATCAGGACGGAGCTACTAAATGGGCATGAGAGCAGATTCCGTAACGTGCATTTCTCACCTGCCTTTCATTCCTTTGAGTGAGTAACGAGCACCTAATACATTTCTGACTGTATTTCAGTAACCAGTAACTGGTTGCCTTTGTAAAATATGCCCCCCTTCAAGTGCTAGCAAAAAAAGGCTATCGCCTACCATTTGGCACACTATCTGTGCAGGCATCATCAGTGGCAACCCTGTCAAGGGAACGCTTATTCTTTCAATGGGAGCTCACACAGCAGACCCCTATCAATGGGAACTCTTATACGGCAGGCTGTTGTTAAGCAGGCTTCTTCAAATATGCAATATTTTACAGCGGTGTCCTAATAATGGGAACTTTCACACTGAAGACTCCTGTTGATGGAAACTCCAATGCAGGAAGCTATACTTGGGGTAAATGACCCTCCCTATGACATCTCCTTTGAAAACCATTGGTACGAGTGAACACCAACAACAACAACTTGCATTGATATAGCACAGTAAAACATCCCAAGATGCTGCACAGGAGCGTTATCAAACAACATCTGACACAGACCTACATCAGGAGCTATTTGGACAGGTGACCAAAAGCTTGGTCAAAAAGGTAGGTTTTAAGGAGCATCTTAAAGGAGGAGAGAGGTGGAGAGGCAGAGAGGTTTAGGGAGGAAGTTCCAGAGCCTAGGGCCTAGGCAGCTGAAGGCACAGCCGCCAATAGTGGAGCGAAGAAAATCTAAAAGTATCAACCCTAATCAGTAACTACATGTCCTGCATTGTAAGTACACAGTGAGCTCTGCATGTGCCCCATCTTAAACTGATCCTCCCCACCCACTTTAAAACATAGATTGTCTCCCTACATGTAGGCTTTCCCAGACCTCACACTTTCTCCACCCGAAAAGGTGGTGCACGTGATCTCATCCCTTTAGGGTTCACAACTCTGGTTGGACATATTCCGAGAGGTTTCATCACATGACCTCCCATCCCGCACCGCCCCACCCCCACTCTCCTCCCAACATGTCCATCCTTGCAGTGCATCGCCTTACCGTGCCAATTAGAAAGCGAACAGGCACTATGTTAGACGATTGGATGATTCTTGACGTCCAACAGCCCTTTCTCCCCATCACCAATATTTTTTATGCCTTGTTGATTTTTCTCCCGCAGTTGCTCGCGGCAGTGTTCAGGAGATTAATCTTTATTTAATACCTGGAGACTCCAGGACAATCCAGGAGGGTTGGCAACCCTACGTGCCAGGCATCTGCCCAGTAGAAGGTACGTGCAAGTAGACTCAGTGATTGACCACTGACCCCATTGCGGCTGTGGGAAACATCAACAGAATATTTGTATCTTTCCTGATCTGGATCAAGAACTTATCATGTGCTGAAATGTGGTTGCAAACCCACATTCTCTTGCCCATTGACGTAGTATGGTAAGAATCACTGCATTACCTGTCATTAACCAGCTTCTAATACCAGATTTGCTCTCAGATTGTAAAACTGCCCCACTGAACTTCCTTCAGACCGTGCAATGAATCATATAACGATACAGCTATATGTATCATACATATATGTAGGAAGCTATTCGGTCCATCGTGCCTGTTCAGGCACTTTGAAATAGCTATTCCAATTAGTCCCATTCCCCTGATTTCCAGAATTATTAAACTGAATTCAAATTCTCAACATGGTGGGATTTGAACTCACACGCTCTGGATTATTAGTCCAGGCCTCTGGATTACTAATGCAGTAACATAACCACTACACCGCCGTCCCATTATTATTGGTATACGGCAACAGCTGAAGAATCCACTTGATCACTGCCTGCGCTTCATCAGTCCAGGAACGCCTCGATTTTAAAATTTTCATTCTTGTTTTCAAATCCCTCCATGGTCTCGCCCCTCCCTATCTCTGTAACCTCCTCTACCCCTACAACCCTCCGAGATCTCTGCGCTCCTCCAATTCTTGTCTCTTGCGCATCCCTGATTTTAATCGTTCCACTATTGGCGGCCGTGCCTTCAACTGCATAGGCCCTAAGCTCTGGAATTCCCTCCTTAAACCTCTCCGCCTCTCTGCTTCTCTCACGTCCTTTAAGACATTCCTTAAAACTTACCTCTTTGACCAAGCTTTTGGTCACCTGTCCTAACACCTCCTTATGTGGCTCAGTGTCAAATTTTGTTTTGACAATGCTCCTGTGAAGCACCTTGGGACATTTAACTACGTTAAAGGCGCTATATAAATGTAAGTTGCTGTTGTTGTTTATGAGAAAACACTGACCGGCTTTATCAGAGGTAATTCCGGGACTTAGGTTACTGCATGCAAATAAAGCTGAGGCTATTACTTTTGTTTAATGTGCTTCCATCTGCTAATTAAGTACTGGGGCAGTTGCAGCACTCACTGAAATTTGTGCCCATCCCCAGTCTGAGATGTTCCAACAAGTCAGTGGTTGTTCCTTTACACCACCCGGGGGTTGACTCAGCTTTGTATCAGTTTAGGCTCAACAGGCCGTTTTTGATAGATCAGTTCCGCCTACATACTTTGTTACCGTATCCCTCAAACTTTTCTCTCTCCTCAAAAATTGTCTCTTGAATGCATTTGTACTGTCTGCTTCAGTGGCCGTCCCTGATTAACTTGTTCCACAAGTCTGTTCGTTTTTGGGTGAACAGGTTCTGCTTGAATTATCCTCTTACTCCCAACTTGCTAATCTGTAACTCGTGTTCCCTAATATTTGAAACCTTCGCCGTAGTCTCCTAGAAAATAAAATCCCGATTAATAAGGAACCCATAAATCCATTCATTTAAAAGGATAGAAAATCGAGAGCACCACGTCCATGGTTGCCTGATATACAAATCCTACGTGTGAAGTTCCGTGCCAGCAACATAAAATCAGAAAATCGTTTCTACATATATATATACATAAAAAGACATATGTATATGCATATATACATTTCCATTGCACACCCTTGTATGTAGTTTTCTGTGACCTATAAATAAGAACAGGAGTAGGCCATTCAGCCCCTCGAGCCTGTTAATCCATTCAATCAGATCATGGCTGATTTTTACCTCAACTCCATTTACCCACCTTCGATCCATATCCCTTGGTACCCAACAAAAAACTATTGATCTCAGTCTTGTAATTTTCAACTGACCCCCAACATCCACAGCCTTTTGCTGTACACACACACAAGCCTGTGCAAAGTCTGAGTGTAATGTACAGAGATGGTGTTTCTCAAGGACGGGGAGAAATGGAGACCACTCAATGGGAACATAACTGTTTAGAATCTTCTCAGGAATTCTTTTGCCAGTGTCGGGGTATCTAGAAGTAGAGCTGGAGGGTGCTTAAGATGTTTAGTATTGGAAATGGCTATCAGATTTGCAGCTAATTTTGCAGAACCTGATAACCTTTTGAGACACTAAATAATCCAAATTGTTGTCCTAAACCTTAGACAAAGACCAGAATAAATTTGGAGCTTGGCAGTTCCTTAATCAATAAATGCCATCTCCAATATTAAATCCCAAAGTTGTTTCTACCGCCTCTCTGATTGTTCCTGCCGTACTATTACCTCACACGTCCACATTTTCGCAACATACCTTGGGACCCCCCTGAATTAAAATGAGTTTCCAGAAAGGTTAAATGTAGATTTAGAAATCCCTTCTTATGGTTCAGCTCTGTGCATGAATGCAACCATATCATGGTGCATACATGAGGGAGAAGGGAATGGAGGGTTATGGGGGCAGGGTGGGAAGAGGTAGTTAGAGTGGGAGAATACCAGCATAGACCAGTTGGGCTGAATGGGCTGTTTTTGTGCTGTAGATTCTATGTAATTCTACAATCCTAAATGTGGAATGACTTTCAATTTCTTTTGCCTATATTTTTTAACTTTCCTTCAACCAGTCCCCTCGCAGCAGCCTAGATAAGGTAGAGGACAGAATTGAGTGGGAGTTGGGAAATGGGCAGTCCATTGCCCTGGTTGTCCAATTTGGAAACTGCCGTAGTTTTCAGTTCCAGCTGCTCCAAGTTATTGGATTCATGAGATAAATACAGATGAGGAAGTCCACCTGGCTCACCTTAGCTCATTCACCGAGAACACCTGCAACTTTCCCCATCACAGCATACACTGAAGTGACTCCAAGGTTTTGCATCCATTACCCTCCCCAGAAGTCCATTCGACTTTTTGATCAATCTTTGTGAAGCATTTCTTCCTGATGTCTGTCCTAATTGTCCTTTTGTGTAATATAATTCTACAAATGTACAATCTCATTCTCCTCCTTTCTAAGCTGAAGAGCCCAAGTTTTCCCTAGTCTTTCCTCATAACTCAATTCTCTGGCTCAGGGATCAACCTTGTGACACTTTCCTGCACCACTTCCCAGTGCTTGAATGTCTCCCTTGTTGTTTGGCGATCAAAAATGACCACAGTGCTCAAGGTGTGATTTGACCAGAGAACTGCGCAAGTTAAATAAGACTTCCTCTGACTTGTGGTTCAGAAGTGAATTCCAAAATAGCTGAAATTCTTTTTCAGTACTAAATGAGAAGTACGCTGGTGATAAAAGTAATTGATCCAGGGGAATTCTCCCCAGTGTCCCTCAATCAACATCATTAAAACAGATTATCTGGTCATTATCACATTGCTGTTTGTGGGACCTTACTGTCTGCAAATTGGCTTCCACGTTTCCTACATTACAACAGTGACTACACTTCAAAAGTACTTCATTAGCTGTAAGGTGCTTTTGGACACCCTGAGGTCGTGAAAGGCACTATATAAATGGAAGTTCTTTCTTTCTTTCAATCTGAGATGTTGGTATTCCAGAGTTTGATATCACCATGTATATTATAAACAGAAGCCAAGGTGATGGTTGAGTCAGCTCCCATTTTTCACTATAAATAAGGCAATTTCCAAAGAGATGATTTGTATCCCAATTCAGATTACAGAACTACCTGTTGCCATCAGTGGCACCCTCTAGTATAAAGGCATTTATGCTGTACAAATCCTTGTGTTCATATCCCTCCATGGATATTATAAAATTGGATAGCCAGGAGGTGAAGGATAGAATACTAGAACCTAGTCTTCAGTTGCTTCCTATAAAATTGGATAGCCAGGAGGTGAAGGATAGAATACTAGAACCTAGTCTTCAGTTGCTTCCAAGCCTTTATTCACAGAGGTCTACATCACACCCACACCACAACTTATATATAAATGGATGCGAGAGTTCCCAATTGATATGCACCACCTGAATACAATTAACACTAATTGATATAAATCACATGGATACAATTAACAATAGCCCCATCCCTCCCAATCTCTGTAACCTCCTCCAGCCCTACAACCCTCCGAGATCTCTGCGCCTCTCCAATTCTGGCATATTGCGCATCCGCTATTTCCTTCACCCCACTGTTGGCGGCTGTGCCTTCAGCTGTCTAGGCCCTAAGCTCTGGAATTTCCTCCTTAAACCTCTCCACCTCTCTCTCCTCCTTTAAGACGCTCCTTAAAATCTACCTCCTTAGCCAAGCTTTTGGTCACCTGTCCTAATATTTACTTATGTGACTCAGTGTCATATTTTTGTCTGACAACGCTCCTGTGAAGCGCCTTGGGACATTTTACTACATTAATGGTGCTATATAAATGCAAGTTGTTGTTGTTGCTGCTCTAAACTGTGCTGACAGTCAAAGCCAAGTTCGTGAGAAAGAAATGGTCACTGGCAGCCTCAACGCCTCTTCCTTCCTTATTGCAGCTGAAGTAATTTTTGTGACACTTAGCTGCTTCTTTAATATAATAGTAGAAAACTGGTCATATTTTTAAAAAAGCTTCAAAAAATTGTGCATGTGCAGGTTGCATACACAGTTTTTAACATTTAAAAAATATATATATAATTTAATTGCTCCTGTTTGATACGATTAGGTGCAAGAACTCAGGGCTGGGAACTGCTTAAAAAACACTTCAATTGTGAAAGAAACAGGAGTAAGAGATTTGAGATAGGCAAGGGTATGGGTCAAAATAAATAAGGCAGTTTTTTTCCAACACAGAAGGAGGCCATTCAGCCCATTGTGCCTGCGCCGGCTTGCAAGAAGAACAGTCCACTTAATCCCCTGCCTTTCACCCATGCCCTTTTAAATTTTTCTTTTTCAGATATTTATCCGCTTCTCTTTTAAAAGCTATAACGGATTTTGCACCCACCGCTGTTTCTGGTAGAGCATTCCAAATCCTAGCATCCCTCTGCATAAAATAATTTCTCCTAACCTCCCACTTTGTTCATTTGATTATCTTAAATTTATCTCCTCTGGTTACCAGCTCTCCAGTGGGAATAGTTTTCCCCATTTACCGATCAAAATAGTTGCACTTTAGATAACAGCTCCCACTACAAATCACAGAGTGTTTTGTTATTTTTTTAAAAGAAGACATTTTGAGGATTGAGACGGTTAAATGGACTGACTGATGGTCCCTCAGTGGAGAATTTGCTTTGTTTCCTTTACCCTACCAAGGGAATGGGGGTGCAGATCGTGCAAGTAAAATAAAGGAGAAAAAACACTTGCATTTATATAGCGCCTTCCATGACCTCAGGACGTTCCAAAGCACTTTACAATCAGTGAAGTACTTTTTGAAGTGTGGTCACTGTTGCAATGTAGGAAATGCGGCAGCCAATTTGCACACAGCAAGCTCCCTCAAACAGCAATGTGATAAATGACCAGATTATCTGTTTTAATGATGTTGGTTGAGGGATAAATATTGGCCAGGATACCTGGGAGAACTTCCCTGCTCTTCTTCGGAATAGAGTCATGAGATTTTTTACATCCACCTGAGAGAGCAGAGGGGGCCTTAGTTTAACATCTCATTCGACAGATGGCATGTCCGACAGTGCAGCGCTCCCTTAGTACTGCACTGGGAGTATCAGCCTAGATTCTGTGCTCATGTCTCTGGAATGGGACTTGAACCCACAGCCTTCGGACTCAGAGGCAAGTGTGCGACCCACTGAACTACAGCTGATGCAGTTGTATACTAAAGCACTGTAATTTCGAATGGAATAGAGCTCTGGGTCCAATCAACTGTACTTTTTTAAAAAAACTTCTAACATGTCTTTGGCTAATTTTGGGCTAATGAGTAATATTGGGATGGTGTGTGGGAGGCCTTTACCATCACAGACTGCACACATACAATTCACTGAAGATTCTTACATGCCACTGATGAAAGTTATAAGTTATAAGTACTACTGCCAACAACCTGGCAAGTCCTTTTTTTTAATCCGGATAAATAAATATCAGCAAATACCCATGCATTTTGCACCTTGCACGCTTTAAAAAAAATAATAAATAGGACGGTCCACTGGGAGAAACAAATGTTGGCAATGTCCTTTTGTAATCTGAGGCTGCAGCAGCCAGCAGTAATTCTCAACCCAACCTGAGTCTTCCTACCTTGGAGAGAAATATCGACACCGACAGCCCTTTGCCCCACCCACCCCTTCCCAAAACACGAATCAATAAGTCAGACTTTCTGTTTTGAATTTTTACAAGCTTGTTTTGTCTCTCCTTAAGCGCAGGTGATGGTTGTCTGGCTGTAGGATTAATCGACCCCCCGGTGCATTGCTGCAGGTAACCGATCGACCCCGGAGTTAAGTGTAGTTTAAGTGATGCATTTGATTTTTTTTTTGCATTGACGTTTAAGCAGCTTTGAAAGGGGGACCAAGTCAAACTTGGGTGACCAAGGGTTGCCTGTTCGGTGAGCTGGTGGATTCCGGGTGTCCACTGTCAGTGGGGCAAAAACCATCCAACATGTCATTTTGTAGAGGCGCACAGAAATTGTCAATAAGACTATCTTCCACCTCTGTGCTTTTCTCTGTCAGCGAATGTGTTTTGGGACTCGGAGGCAGATAAGGGCACGTTGTCACGTGTGAATACTGGGTTTGATCCTCACTTTCGATCTCCCTGTGGTAGAAGTAGCTGAAATTGGAGACAATCACGGGTACAGGCAAGGAGATGGTGAGCACACCGGCGATGGCACAGAGGGATCCCACAATCTTGCCTCCGAGCGTCATGGGGTACATGTCTCCATACCCCACTGTAGTCATTGTAACAACTGCCCACCAAAAGGATTCGGGGATGCTAGTGAAGATGGTCGTTTCATCTTCCGATTCAGCAAAGTAGACAGCACTAGAAAAGAGGATTACTCCGATGAAGAGAAAGAAGATCAGGAGACCCAGCTCCCTCAAGCTAGCTTTCAGAGTCTGCCCTAGGATCTGCAGCCCCTTGGAGTGTCTGGAGAGCTTGAAGATTCTGAAGACCCTGACCAGACGGATGACTCTGAGGATGGCAAGAGACATGGCTGGCTGGGCCACCCCACGCTGTCTGGCAAACTCGGTACCCAGGGCCACAAAGTAGGGGATTATGGCCACAAAGTCGATGAGGTTCATGATGTTCTTGAAGAAGCCAGGTTTGCTGGGGCAGACTACAAACCTCAGGAAGAGTTCGAAGGTGAACCAGCAAATGCACATGGTCTCCACCACAAAGAAGGGATCCCGGAAGGGGTTGCTCCTGTTCTCTGAGAGGGTGTGGTTCCCTCTATGGGGGTGCACTGGCAATGTGGGGTCCCTGTCATCCCTGAATTCAGGTAGGGTCTCTAAACAGAAGACCACAATGGAGATCAGAATCACCAGTACTGAAATGATAGCAACAACCTTGGCAGGCGATGAGCTCTCGGGGTGCTCAAAGAGCAACCAAAGTTGTCTTTGAAACTCGTTCTCCGGCAATGGCGTCTCCTCTTCTTTGAGGAAGCCCTCATCCTCACGGAATCTGGTCACCGCCTCGTCTCCCAACTCATAGAACCTCAGCTCCTCCATGAAGACCTCCAAGGAAACGCTGACTGGTCTTTTTAACCTCCCCCCGGACTGGTAATAGTACAAGATCGCATCGAAACTCGGCCGGTTCCTGTCGAAGAAGTATTCGTTCCTCAAGGGGTCGAAGTAGCGGATCCTCCTCTGGGGGTCTCCGAGCAGAGTATCTGGGAACTGACGGAGGGTCTTGAACTGAGTCTCGAAGCGGAGCCCGGACACATTGATCACCACTCTCTCGCAGCAATCGTGGTGACCCTGGCTGCACAGGTCATAGTTTTTCTCATAGTTGCACAGCGATTTCTCCATGGTCTCTGGGGGAGACTTCCTTCCACCGTTGATCAGAAGTGAAGGAGCCGCAGCCTTGACATGTTGTTGTTGGCGCTGCTGGAGCGGTAGGTCTTATCGGTCGGACTGACCCGGGATCTCTGCATGGTTTTGGAAAGGGGGGAGGCAGGAGCTCCTTTTTTTTTTGCAATATTAAACAGTATATCGTTTTGCAGCCAGCCCCTCCTCGAGATCAAGTTCAAGTTTTCAGCCAACTCTAGCTGATGGCATAAAAATAAACCCGCCAGGAGCCGCCTCTTTAACACTGTCGATGCTTTATTCTGTTAACTTCCCCAGCGCCAAGAATCCCAGACTCCCAGCAGCGTGCAGGTAACACAAGGTTGTCCTTTCGTCTTTCTTTGCAGTTCAGATAGTCGCTGTGTGTCTCCCCGCCCCTTCCATGTCTTCCCCTCTGTGATTTTCAGTTTAATTTCTCCCTTGAAGTTTTATTTTTTTAACATGTTTTCATGTTTTAATTTTTCCTTTTTCCAATTGATTTTCTGTTTTGCCATATTCTTTTGTGCTTGAAGCCCTCAGACTTTTTTTTTATATATCTTGCTTTCCTCTCACTTGGATCTTCCCTTCCCGTGGATTGTCCTGCTCATTTGTTGCACTCTCTGGTATGTGACAGTGGAAATATGAATTTTGTTTCTTGCCTGCTCTTTATTTTCAATTCTGACGGTACATATTTGTATAATTTTTTTCTCTCAAAATCAAATTTTCCTTTTTTAAAAAAATACTATCACAGAAATCCTGATCTACAGTGCAAAGTTTGCATCTGACAACGTAGCTGAGATAGCAGGGCTGCAATTCCAGTGTGACAAGAATAAGCACATTAGATCTTACCTGCGATGACTGCTTTGGCCTCATTCGGGTCATTTCAGTGACAGCTTTGTACATCGGTGCTCGCATTACATAGAATTACATAGAATTTAGAGCGCAGAAAGAGGCATTTCACCCAACTGGTCAATGCCGTGTTTCTGCTCCACACGAGCCTCCTTTCATCCCTCTTCATCTAACCCCATCAGCATATCCCTCTTGTCCTTTCTCCCTCGTGTTTATTTAGCTTTCCCTTATCTGTGCTATTCGTCTCAACTGCACCTTGTGGTAGGGAGTGTCACATTCTAATCAATCTCTGGGTAAAGAAGTTTCTCTTGAATTTCCTGTTGGATTTATTGGTGACTATCTTATATTTATGACCCCTAGTTTTGGTTCTCATTGGCGCAGATCATCTCACAATATTAGTGACATATGTTGAACATCTATCAGTGTATAATAATTCAGGGGAGTCATGGATAATATGTTTCAATGTAAAAAAAGGTTATCTCTACTGCCAAGAGAGAAGGATTGAGTGTCAGAATTTTTTTTGGTCGGGCAAGTGTCATGCAGAAACCTACAACAACAACTTGCCTTTGTACAGTGCATTTAACGTAGTAAAATGTCCCAAGGTGCTTCACAGGAGCATAATCAGACATAATTTGACACCAAGCCACATAAAAAGATATTAGGACAGGTGACCAAAAGCTTGGTCAAAGAGGTAGGTCTTAAGGAACGTCTTAAAGGAGGAGAGAGAGCTGGCAAGGCAAAGAGGTTGAGGGAGGAATTACAGTGCTTCGGGTTTAGACAGCTGGAGGCGTGGCCGCCAATGGTGGGGCGAAGGAAATTGGGGATGCGCAAAAGGCCAGAATTAATCACAATACTTAAGTCTCCGAACCGAGCTGCTGAGAAATCCACACAATTAGAATTAGTGTTTGACAAACATGGAATGACAGACATGGGGTTATCAAGAACAACGGGACAAAATTAGAGCTCGGCTATTCAGGAGCGAAATCAGAAATCAGTCTTTCATGAGAGGGTAGTTGAAATTTGGAACTCTCTCCCCAAAAGGCTGTGGATGCTGGGACAAATGGACCTTTCAAGACTAAGATAGATAAGGTATCAAGGGATAGGGAGCAAAGGTGGGAAAATGGAGCTGAGGTGCAGATCATCCATGATCTGATTGAATGGCGGAGCAGGCCCGAGGGGCTGAATGGCCTACTTCTGTTCTTTATGTAGTAGAGACATAACCCATGCACCTAAGTTCAGAGAGTTTAGGAGCAATTAAGTCTTACGGACTCCCACTATGCATTGGGATACTGCAGTCCTGCTTGGTTCAAGTATTGGATAACCAAGTTGCCATGGAGGGTTGCCTCACTTCCGATCGTCTGTTGCCCGTTCTGTGATCTTGCCAACCCGACCCCAAGAGATCCTGCTAACCTCCAGTCCAAACAGGATTGCCACTAGATAACTGCATGAGAGTGAGCTTTTACTCAGCAAAGAGTAGCTCCTTACGAGTAGCATGGTAGCACTTACCATAAAATATATGAGTGCATTGCCACCATTCCTACCATCGCATGGGCATACTCCATACCCCATGGGCAACCACCAGTGGGAAATGCAGAGCTCCAGTAGCAATTGTTGCCTCTCTCCCAGCTCAGTCATGTTAGGCACCGAACCTTGGATACATGAACACGTGACCTCATACCTGGCCCCCGTGTAATGCATTCCAGTGGCTGTTGTGTCAAGCTGCAGCATTTCTTTTAGCTTGGTGGCAGGACCTGTGCCAGACAACTTGTGATGTGCTAGGCATCTTTATTTTCTAGATGTTCAGTGCCACATGACAAGTGTCCTTCAGATGAGATGTTAAATTGGGGCCTTATATACCTGTTCAGGTGACAGCCCCATGGCGATATTTCACAGAAGAGCAGGAAGCTCTCCTGGTGTCTTGGCTAACATTTCATCATGAACCAATACCACCAGAAATAGTTAACTGGTCATTTATCTCATTGCAGCTTGTAGGATCTTGTTACGTGCAAAAATAGCTGTCACATTTGCCACATAACAAAAGTAATTCATTTTATGTGAAGCGCTTTGGGACATTTCTAAGAGATGTGATAAGGTGCCTTTTTAATTCAGGGCTTTTTATTTGTTACTAATCGCTCATGTTTTGGGGAGGTAGCCACACAGCCCCTTTGTCAAGCCCTAACAGGAGGATCTGAGTATTATCATCCCAACCCCTGTCAGACCATCATGCCTTTTTTGTTGAGGCCCAGCATTGACTACCTACCAGTGGCACTCAGAGATGGGGAAATTTACAAGTTGCACCAGTGCCAATTAATCGTTATCACCCAGATGTAAATATACTCTTAGTCGCTGCTGATGCAATATTGTTCGCGGCTACTTCTGGTGAAAAAATCCTGGCTCATGTATTGGACAGTTTGTGCAAAGTCTGGACAATACAATGCCAGTCAACACCAAGTATTTAACCATTGCAAGTGACAGAAAGTGTAGATTATACTGAACCGATGGTTACAGAGCTCCTAAACAGCCTGTGTGCCACTGTTTGTAAATGTGGAAATCAGTGCCTAGAAATTCTCATCCAGTTAATCATGGTAACCTATGACACTCTGTAAATGGCGCAGTACCAACCTATTTAACTTGGCTTCTAAACCATGTTTGTCAAAGGCAAGCACTCCCTAGGCAATAGAATTAGCTCCGATTCTTACACTAGAAGATCAGACATGTACGTTTAAAGTGGCCTTTATTGCTGCTTCGACCAAATCTATTATCACAGAGAACTTTTTGCAAAAAAATTATTGGCCACCAAACTTTTATGTGAGACTCCAAAGTTTTGATCTGACTGCCAGATTAATTTGGAGCAACTCGGCCCTGTTTATAAAATGAAGTTTAGAGCTAGGAGTCTGGAGTGAATGTTCAAACCTATGTCTAATTAAATCCATCCCAGTCTCTTAACCAGCTGGCAATCATTTCACTCACATAGAGTTTCTGCGATTGCAAAGTATATATTCTGTTTATAAAATATTATTATGTTAAAGATAATGTTTAAATCTGAGCTCATCCAAAACTTTGCTGCCCATACCCTAACTCGCACCAAGTCCCGTTCACCCGTCACCCCTGTGCTCGCTGACCTACATTGGCTCCCGGTAGGGCAACACCTCGATTTAAAAATTCTCATCCTTGTTTTCAAATCCCTCCCTGGCCTTGCCCCTCCCTATCTTGGTAACCTCCTCCAGCCCTACAACCCCCCGCGATCTCTGCACTCCTCCAATTCTGGCCTCTTGTGCAGCCCCGATTTTCATTGCTCCTCCATTGGTGGCTGTGTCTTCAGCTGCCTAGATCCTAAACTCTGGAATTCCCTCCCTAAACCTCTCCGCCTCTTTCTCCTCCTTTGAGATGCTCCTTAAAACCTATCTCTTTGACCACCTGTCCTAATATCTCCTTATGTGGCTCAATGTCAGATTTTGTCAGATAATGCTCTGAAGTGCCTTGGGACGTTTTATGACGTTATAGGTCCTATATAAATGCAAGTTGTTGCTGTTTTAAATTAACCAAAAATAGCCTCAATGACATTAGTGTTAGAGCACAAAATGGAAACTAAATTAAAGGTGTGTATACGTTTCTATGCAGGCTAGTGTATTCCCAATTAACACCAAATGCAGGCTATGCTACGATATGTCATGCCAAAATAATACCCTGCCCTACACCAAGAACTGAAGTTAACTTGGAGGTTGAGAAGAGAAATGCTGGAAACTGAAGTAAGAACAGAAGGGTCCTGAATTTCCTAGGTGGATCCGGAGTTGGGCAGAATTTCTGTCTGTCCCATGGGTGTGCCCTGACCCCATCTCAAATCAGGGGCATTTGAATGTATTGAGCAGGTGCCCACGCCTTTATCATTGCAACTGGGGTGCCCGTCTCAGGAAGTACAGAGTGGGCGCCAGCCTCAGGAAATATAAGAAAAATATACTGGTGCCTTTGTTGAATACGCTGGCTTCTATTTGTAGTGGAGAAACTCTGGCCTTTTACAGTTTAGCAGCCTCTGACATCCCCAGCAATGCTGGGTACAAGGGAGGCTCAGGCAGAGAGGAAATTTGGCCCCAAGATGTTGGAATGGATCTCTGTCAGCAACTGTGAAAGGAAAAGATGGGTTAATGTATATGTTTCGATATTGGGTCTCTACCCAAACATTAACCCATTTTTTTCTCTTTACAGATGCTTTTGGACCTGCTTTGCATTTTCGGCATTGCCTGTTATTTCTAACTTGTTCTCTTTTGGATAAGCAGTTTGGAAAGGAAATGAAAGGAATTGCTACATGACCCGAATTAGGATTAAACTTAAGGACCAATACAGGTAGAGCTTCTCTTCAGCTCATACAGTCATCACTGTATTAAAAGTCATCTATGCCCTGAATTTATGGAGTGGAGTACTACCTTAATGCGCTCATTTGAAATGCTTCTCTGCTTTTTTAGCAGGGCCATTAACTTGCTTAAAATAAGCAAGTTAACACCTCCACTAAAACAGCAGAGAGGAATTACAGATGAATACGTTATACGTTTGCCACTCGTGTCCCATGGTGTCATTTCAAGGCCCTAGAGTTTGTAAGGAAACAACACTTACATAGAAGGTCCAAGAAAGATGACAGCGATGGTCTGGGCACGTTTCAAGAATGGAAACAGCTAGAATATTTTTTGTGGCCCTGCACGTGGAGCACGAGGAAGACCAAGGAAGTGCTGGATAGACAAAGTCAAGAGTGACTTGTCACTGAAAGAGATACAGATGACCGAAGCAGCCCGGCTAATTCAGATCTGACAACAGTGGAGTGAATTCACTCCGCTCCATCGTTGCTGCTTCGCTGATAGATGGGTATGATGTTATAGATGTTGTTGTTGTCGTTGTAGTAGTAGCAGTAGTGGTGGTGGTACTTGTAAGGGTTCTGCTGGTGTTATGGTCTTTATATCAACTGTTGGTTCTCCTTATATAACAAATATTATTATCAGGGGTGCTCAATCTCATGTGGCTATACCCCACTTGTCCCTCTAAGAAGTTGGACACGGACCGCTCGGGGGTCGAGCAACTATTTAGCATGGAGGAGTCTCATTTGTTATCGGAATTAACCAGACAAATCGGGACTGAGTCCTCTTGATCAATCATGGATCTTTACATCCTAGAAGGAGACTGTTTGGCCCACCGCACCTGAGTGGATCTTGAAAAAACCATTGACTTGGTCCCATTTTCCTGTCACTTCCTCGTGCCCTTTTATATCTTTGTGATAAATCCCTCTGATAATTATCCTAATATCAGGTTTGTTAAAAAATGACAACCTTGATACCAGGGATGAGGGACTTCAGTTACGTGGAGAGACTGGAGAAGCTGCAATTGTTCTCTTTAGAGCAGAGAAGGTTAAGGGGAGATTTAATAGAGATGTTCAAAATTATGAGGGGTTTTGATAGAGTAAATAAGGAGAAACTGTTTCTACTGGCAGGAGGGTCAGTAACCAGAGGACACACATTAAGAAAATTTTTTTTTACGCTGCGAGTTGTTATGATCTGGAATGCACTGTCTGAACGGGTGGTGGAAGCAGATTCACTAGTGACTTTTAAAAGGGAATTGGATATGTAGAAATTTGCAGGGCTATGGGGAAAGAGCAAGGGAGTGGGACTAATTGGATAGCTCTTTCAAAGAGCAGAAACAGACACGATGGGCTGAATGGCCTCTTTCTGTACTGTATAATTCTATGATTGTGGCAAACTACACACTGATCTTTACTTTGATGTCCATACTTGGTATGAGATTTCTCAGGGAATGAAATGTTAACAACAAAGCAAGAAAATGCCAGTTTCCTCGGTAATTACTGACCCACTAATGAGATTGCAAACTCAGAAATCGTACTGGTCCTTCAATTTCATTTGTAGGTCATTAATTACAGAGTAAAACAATATGGTTCCGTTTTTCATTGAAAGAGGGATTTCACCCTCTGAATTGTTTCATTGACTTGTGGTGGCAAAACATAAACCTTCAGTGAGAAGGGTCAGCGTCATGCTGGCCCAGCTTAACAATGATGACAATACTGGCAATGGGCATTGAGTCCCAGGCTGGATCTGATTGGCATGAGAAAGGTGTTGAGACCCTTCACTTGGCAGGGGAAGAATCTTATTCTTAGCCATATATTCATTGGTATCTTTTTCTGCAACCCCTCCCAAAATGTTCCTTTGAAGGTAGGGTGCCCAAAATTGCAGAGAGTTTTCCAAAAGTGGCTTTATTCATTAAATATATAGCGTTAGAATAAAGTTTCTAAATTTACTATTGAATTCTCTCAAAATTCTAGTACTTGATTAGTTGATAACAGCTTCATATTGAATGGTTAGCTGTCACACTTAATCTTGTTCCTCCTTCACCTTTGCCAATGGCCCATGATCTTTTGTTTCTTGCTGTAGTGTGTATGGCGTTATATAACTACAGAAGTTTACAGCACAGAAGGAGGCCATTTGGCCCATCATGTCTGTGCCAACTCATTGTTAGAGCAATCCAAAACTAATCCTACTGTCCCACTCTTTTCCCATAGCCCTGTATCTTCCTCTGCTTCAAATGTTTATCCAATGTTCTCTTAAAAGATGCAATGGTCTCTGCCTCAACCACTCCCTGTGATAAACTATTCTAAGCTCCAACAACCCTCTGTGTAAAGAAATTTCTCCTAACCTGTCTCCTCACTCTTAGCGGCAACTTTAAATTGGTGACCCCCTCGTCACTGATTTATCTTTTCCTATTCACCCTATGAACATCCCATGATTTAAAAAATCTCAATTAAATCTCCTCTTAGTCGTCTTTGCTCCAGTGGAGATAGTCCCGGTATCTCAAGTCTCTCCTCATAACTATAGTTTCCTACCCTTAGCATCATCCTGATCAATCATGCATGCAGTGCTCGTATTGTGGCCTAAGGAATGTTTTGTATAAATGTGTCTTTTTTTTTACTCCTGTACTCTATCCCCTGTTTATAATTTCTTTAAAAACGCTGTCGCAATTTTTTATGGCATCATCTCCCTGCACTCATACTTTCAGGGATATCACACTCTTTACTAGGATGGTACCAGAGATGAGGGACTTCAGTTACGTGGAGAGACTAGAGAAGCTGGGATTGTTCTCCTTAGAGCAGAGAAGGTTAAGGGGAGATTTAATAGAGGTGTCCAAAATCATGAAGGGTTTTGATACAGTAAATAAGGAGAAACTCTTTCCACTGGCAGAAGGCTAAGTAACCAGAGGACACAGATTTAAGATAATTGGCAAAAGAGCCAGAGGGGAGATGAGCAGAAATTTTTTTATGCAGCGAGTTGTTATGATCTGGAATGCACTGCCTGAAAGGGTGGTGGAAGCAGATTCAATAGTAAACTTCAAAAGGGAATTGGATAAATACTTGAAGGGAAAAAAATTGCAGGGCTATGGGAAAAGAGCAGCAGAGTGGGACTAATTGGATGGCTCTATCAAAGAACCGGCACAGGCACGGTAGGCCAACTGATCTCCTTCGGTGCTGTATGATTCTATGATTCTTTTTGCGCATCATAATCTGTCTGCCATTGCTTAGCCCAGCCACTTAATTTGGCACAATCTCTTTGAATGGTATCAGTACTGGTTACCTGCCACGTGCCTTGATGTCATCAGCAAATTTTATAATATTTTATAATAAGGCAAACGGAATATTGGCCTTTATTTCTAGGGGGATGGAGTATAAAAGCAGGGAAGTCATGCTACAACTGTACAGGGTGCTGGTGAGACCACACCTAGAGTACTGCGTACAGTTCTGGTGCCTTTATTTAAGGAAGGACATACTTGCATTGGAGGCAGTTCAGAGAAGGTTCACTAGGTTGATTCCGGGTATGGAAGATTTGTCATATGAGGAAAGATTGAACAGGTTGGGTCTATACTCATTGGAGTTTAGAAGAATGAGAGGAGACCTTATTGAAACATACAAGATTCTGAGGGGACTCGATAGGGTAGATGCTGAGAGGATGTTCCCCCTCATGGGGGAATCTAAAACTAGGGGGCATAGTCTCAGAATAAGGGGTCACCCGTTTAAGACGGAAATGAGGAGGAATTTCTTCTCCCAGAGGGTCGTGAATCTTTGGAATTCTTTACCCCAAAAAGCTGTGGAGGCTGAGTCATTGAATATATTCAAGGCTGAGTTAGACAAATTTTTGATCAGCAAGGGAGTCAAAGGATATGGGGAAAAGGCGGGAAAGTGGAGTTGAGGTAAAAATCAGATCAGCCATGATCACATTAAATGGCGGAGCAGGCTTGAGGGGCCAAATGGCCTACTCCTGCTCCTATCTCTTATGGTCTTATGGCTATGTCCTCCTCCATATCGGTCATGAATAGGATCCAGACCAAACTCCAGTGGAATTCCACTAAACACTACCCCGATTCACAGCCCCTTTCATATGTGATCAATTTTTGTTTTCTGTTGCCAAGCCAATTTTCTGATTAGTTTCCTATTAATGTTATGCACTTTTATCAACTTTAAAAGCTCTCACCAACTAATGTAATTACTTCCTGCAAAGATTCTACTAGATTTGTGAGACATGACCTATTGGTTCTAAAACTGTGCTGACTATCACTTGCGTCTTTGTGCTTTTTAGATGAATATTGATAACATTTCGTCGAGTGGTCTGTGGCACTTTACCTGACTGATGTTTTCCTTTGCAGCTCATTTGTAATTTACCAACTCACTCCTTGCTGGGGATTTTTAAAAATTTACCTTAGTTATCCTCCAGTTTTCAGGTACAGTCCTTGTATTTATGAAGCTTCTAAAATATTAACCAGAATTCTGTTGGACTTCTGAAGACAAAATCTAAGAGGACTTTGGTACTTTCTTTCGCTTGTGATAAGCGGTTTATATCTCTATACAATTACTTGAGCCTTTACTCTTTCTTCTCACTTCTCTCTCCGTGACTTGCGAATATTGGGCCATAATTTGCTGTCAAAATAACGTGAGACCAATGGCGTCGCTGTTATTTATGCGCAAATGCAACAGCAACTTCAGGCGAGGGCAGACGTGCGGTTAAACGCAGAAATCCAAAAGCTGCTGTCCGAGATGTGCTGCTTTGCCGTTAGGTTCGCGAAAATGGCATCTCGCTGGCTGCCTCACCACTGAAATGCATTGAACGGTGTGAAATTGCTGTACAGACACAAACTAAACTCACCACAGAACATTAAGTCTTGTCCATTTCAGTCTAGGTACCCTTTTAATGATGTGATAACTGTTAATTACTGCCAGTTAACGTCACTGGCATTGAAGATTAACTATTACAAGTGTGGAGTCTCATTCCTTCAGGTATTAATTATTGTTGGAGGTTTTAAAAATGTCAAATCTTAAAAAAATGTTTACTTTTCCTTTCTGACTCTTTTTTCTCTCTCTTAATCCAGTCTTTATTTCCCTCTCTTTATTTCTCTTTCTGTACCTGATTTGTCATTGAATGCGTCCACTCTAACTTGCACTTCCTGTTAATTTCACAATCCTTCAATCTGATTGGTGAGGGTGATACCCAGTTGCTTGCCCTGTTCACTCAGATGTCCTGTTACCCTCGCTGCGATCTTACCAACTCGCACTTTCAGCAACTTGCCACGCAAAAAATTTTAAAAACCTAATTGTGCAAGGGCAAATCTAACTAATGGCAGATGCGAATAGATGCCCTGCCACGGCAAATTATGGCCCATTGATATCCTATGTGATTATCACACCACATTTGCCTGCAATTTTTCTCACTTGTCTAAACAGCTTTCTCTCTACCTTGAGCTGGCAGTTGGTGGTAATTACTAATTAGTGCACCTTGGACCTTATCATCACTAATTTCAATTCCAGTTGTTTACCACCATTTCCACTTCCATGTTATTCAATAGCTTTTGCATCATCCATCACAATTAATGTCTGTCCTCCAACTGGCTTAATAGACCTATCTTTGGAGAATGTTTCTCAGTTTCTCCAACCTTCCGTCCATGATCGAGCGGAAATAACTCCCGGTGATGTTATGATGAAAATGCTAATGTGCTTGTATCAAATTCATCTCCACTATTTTAATAGAACTATTCACCTATTTAAAATAAATGAGTTCACACCTCTGTTAAAAATAGGGGAGAGAGGAATTTAATACAGGAATGTTAACATCGCTGACAGTAATTTCTACCCTGATATTACTTGTCTCAGCGTGTATTAGCGTTATTGGTTCAACCCCACTTCCTCTGCTAACTCGTTAATCCTTGTTTCTGCCTCTTTCACTTCTGCCTCCTGAAACCAGTCTTAATGTTATCTGATGTACAAGTTAATATTGACTCCCTCCCTTTAATCCCAATTACCTGTACCATTTCACCCCAAATGCTATGCACATGTTTTGGCTCATTGTAAGTTTGTTCCTTTACTTACCTCTGATTTTTGTGGTCCTGTCAGAGGTATTCACTGAACTGTCAGCTTCTGAGGTTGTAAGTGATGAAGGAATGCCTGAGGGAACTTCTGGTTCACACAGGCCTTCCAGTCTTTCCAACTCAGTTTATAATTCAGCTACAGCCTGTCTGATCTGCTGTACCTGTCTGCATTTGGAATGCACAAGCACTCCTACATCTCCCCAACTACACTCTCCCTTGCCTGGACAAGCCTAAATGTCAACATCCACATTCCCAACATCAAAAGGACAAGGGTACAGGAGTTGCGGTATGTACTGCACCAACATGGGGCCGAGGAGGGAGTTCTGCAATGGGGTAAATTTGTTGGGTGGTTGGGATGGGTTGAAAGATGACAAACTGGAATCTCTATTAGTTGCAACCTCATATAACCATGAAAGCAAACTGTGGGGAACAAGGTGTGAGCTGTGTATGCTAATGAAGCAGAAAACTGTGTCTAGAAATGATTGCTCCAGAGAATGTCAGCTTGGCTCAGTTGGTGTTACTCCTGACAGTGGGGTTATTGTTCGTAGAACTTTGGGGTTCAAGTCACACTGTGGCTCAGTGGGTAGCACTCTTACCTTTGAGTCAAAGAAGGTTGTAGGTTCAAGCTCCACTTCAGAGACTTGAGCACAAAATCTGGGCTGACACTCCAGTGCAGTACTGAGGGAGTGCTGCACTGTTGGAGGTGCTGTCTTTCAGATGAGATATAAAACTGAGGCCCCATCTGCCCCTCTCAAACAGATGTAAAAGATCCTGTGGCACTTTTCAAAGAAGAGCAGGGGAGTTCATCCTGGCCAACATTTATCCCTTAACCAATATTACTAAAAACAGACTTTCTGGTCATTATCTCATTGCTGTTTGTGGGACCTTGCTATGTGCAAATTGGTAGCTGCATTTCCTAGATTACAATATTGGCTGAAAAGCGCTTTGGGACATCCTGAGGTGCTATATAAATGTTAGTTTTCTCTCTCTCACACATCCTTCGGTACTGAGAGAGCTCTGCATTGTCCAAAGTGCTGTCTCTCAGATGAGACTAGATATTGTCTGTCCGTTTATGTAGATGTTGAAATTTTAATAAGAAGACAGTAGGGTTGGTATTCTGGAAGAATGCAACCAAATAAGCTTCTTTATCTGAATTTATCTGATTCATAAAAATCACACCAGGAACATCAAAGGGTAGTGGTGGTTGTCCAGACATTTCCATTATCCATTGCAGTAAATATCACTGAGTTCAACTTGTTCTGTATAATAAGTGCAGTACTGAGAGAGTGCTGCATTGTGTGAGCTGCCATCTTTTGGATGAGACATTAAACCAAGGTCCAGTTTGCCTTTTTGGCAGTCCAGGTGGATGTTAAAGATCCCATGACAGTTTTGAAAGAAGAGCACAGAGTTCAGCTCTGATCACCTTTCCCCCCTCAATTACCCTGAACAGCAGGTTTGCTGTTTGTGGAACCGATTTGCTGACCAGTGACGGCACTTCAAAAACGCAATTCATTGGTTCTGAAGCACTTTGGAGTACCTTGAGGAACAGCAGATGAGTTCTCCCCAGTGTCTTGGCCAATATTTATCCCTCAACCAATGTCAATAAAAAGACACATTATCTGGTCATTATCACATTGCTGTTTGTGGGACCTTGCTGTGCGCAAATTGGCTGTTGCGTTTTCTACATTACAACAGTGAATATACTTCAAAAAGTACTTCATTGCCTGTAAAGCGCTTTGGGACGTCCTGAGGTTGTGAAAGGCACTATAGAAATGCAAGTTCTTTCTTTCTTTGAATGTGACTGCAAGCTCTTTTTCTTTCTTTCGGGTGCAATTGGTTAACAATGATTCACTCATGACAATTCACACTTAATGATAGACAACTTTTGGAAGTGGCAGAAGGTGGCTCTGAAAGTTGCAAACCTCTTGGGTCCAATATTCAGAACAGCCTTTGGCTGCCAAAAAGCTAAGTTGAGCTGCTACGTTCAGTCGTCGGGTACCTGCTTCCGCTATGCAGGATTCTTCACTGCAAACAATACCTTGGCTTCATTCTCCACAAGGAATAAAATATACATCTTTCCTAGGGTGGTGAGGTTGGCAGCTGTGGCCATGCATGCTGTCTATCCTCACTTGCTACACCATTGTGTCTGCAAGCACAAATTCCCATCTCAGAAAACATTTGCTCAACTCTTTCCATGGCCACTTCACGTCAGAGAAATTGGCCCACATTAGTTTCCATGCCTGCAGTGGACCCAAGACACTCATTCTGACCCAATGTGATGGAAAGTTTCCATGCTCTTAACTCCCCCAGTATGCCACGGGTGAGCACAGCTATAGAAATGTTTTGTGGAACTATGCAGGGATAAAATGAGGGGCCTGCATTCAGAAAAAGGGAAGAAATGTATGAATATAACTTTTTTCAAAAATCTAAGCTGAAGAACCTGGCTCAGAACTTGAAGGGTTACAGAAGCGCTCCCAGCTGAAGGCATTCCCAGTTTATATTTATGGGAACCTTACTTCAAACGTCTTGAGGTGATGTATAGTTTATCTATACTGATTCATGCTGTTACTAAATTAGGCCATGTGAAAGGTTTAAGAGATGTAATTGTATAGGGGTGTATATCACCGGCCAGCAATCTCTTGCAGCAGAGGGGGATCGCATGTCCCCTTCTGCTGAAGCAGGAATCTGGTCACGCACCATTGCAACAGATTCAGCTTTTAAACGATTCTTTTGCAGAGCTTCTCGGTGCCAGGTCCAGCTCCCAAAGCCCATGGGCCTGCCCAACTACAATGGGGTTGGAAATCTCTGCAAATCTCTTTCCGCTGGTGGGTAAAATTTAGGGAGCAAGTTTTCAAGCGCGAGTAATTTTGCTGGCAGTCGAACATCGCCCAAAATGAGCAGTGACAAGTTGCATTTATGTAGCGCCTTTAACGTAGTAAAATGTTCCAAGGCGCTTCACAGGTGCATTATCAAACAAAATTTTGACACCGAGCCACATAAGGAGGTATTAGGACAGGTGACCAAAAACTTGGTTGAAGAGGTAGGTTTTAAGGAGCGTCTAAAAGGAGGAGAGCGAGGTGGGGAGGCAAAGAGGTTTAGGGAGGGAATTCTAGAGTTGAAAGTCCTAGGCAGCTGAAGGCATGGCCACCAATGGTGGGGTGATGGAAATCAGGGTTGGCAAGAGGCCAGAATAGGAGGAGCGCAGATACCTCCGAGCATTGTAGGATGAGACCAGCTAACTCAGCACAGACACTTTGGTCTCTATTGCTTAATGTTGCACCGGGCAGCTTTACTCACTAAGCATTAGGGGAGCTAAATGTTTCCGAACACTTAACGCACGCCAGCTGTAAGTTGAGCTCAGAGCTGTTGCTCATGTGGCAAGCACATTTATGCAACCTGTCTTCATAATTTAACCCTTTTAGTCCCAATATCATTCTGAAGAGAACCAAGATGAGAAACATAAGAATATAAGAAATAGGAGCAGGAGTAGGCCATACGGCCCCTCAAGCCTGTCCGCCATTCAATCAGATCATGGCTGATCTTCGACGTCAACTCCATTTTCCTGCCCGATCTCCATATCCCTTAATTCCCCTAGAATCCAAAAATCTATCTATCTCAGCCTTGAATATATTCAACGACTCAGCATCTACAGCCCTCTGGGGTAGAGAATTCCAAAGATTCACAATCCTCTGAGTGAAGAAATTCTTCCTCATCTCAGTCCTAAATGGCCGACTCCTTATCCTGTGACTAGGCCCCCTAGTTCTAGATTTTCCATGATGTGGAGATGCCGGTGATGGACTGGGGTGGACAAATGTAAGCAATCTTACAACACCAGGTTATAGTCCAACAGTTTTATTTGAAAATCACAAGCTTTCGGAGCTTACCTCCTTCGTCGGGTGAGTGAGGTTCTAAAATCGCATCGCATATAGAATCATAGAATCATAGAAGTTACAACATGGAAACAGGCCCTTCGGCCCAACATGTCCATGTCGCCCAGTTTATACCACTAAGCTAGTCCCAATTGCCTGCACTTGGCCCATATCCCTCGATACCCATCTTCCCCATGTAACTGTCCAAATGCTTTTTAAAAGACAAAATTGTACCCGCCTCTACTACTGCCTCTGGCAGCTCGTTCCAGACACTCACCACCCTTTGAGTGAAAAAATTGCCCCTCTGGATCCTTTTGTATCTCTCCCCTCTCACCTTAAATCTGTGCCCCCTCGTTATAGACTCCCCTACCTTTGGGAAAAGATTTTGACTATCTACCTTATCTATGCCCCTCATTATTTTATAGACTTCTATAAGATCACCCCTTAACCTCCTACTCTCCAGGGAATAAAGTCCCAGTCTGTCTAACCTCTCCCTGTAAGTCAAACCATCAAGTCCCGGTAGCATCCTAGTAAATCTTTTCTGCACTCTTTCTAGTTTAATAATATCCTTTCTATAATAGGGTGACCAGAACTGTACACAGTACTCCAAGTGTGGCCTCACCAATGCCCTGTACAACTTCAACAAGACATCCCAACTCCTGCATTCAATGTTCTGACCAATGAAACCAAGCATGCTGAATGCCTTCTTCACCACCCTATCCACCTGTGACTCCACTTTCAAGGAGCTATGAATCTGTACTCCTAGATCTCTTTGTTCTATAACTCTCCCCAACGCCCTACCATTAACGGAGTAGGTCCTGGCCCGATTCGATCTACCAAAATGCATCACCTCACATTTATCTAAATTAAACTCCATCTGCCATTCATCGGCCCACTGGCCCAATTTATCAAGATCCCGTTGCAATCCTAGATAACCTTCTTCACTGTCCACAATGCCACCAATCTTGGTGTCATCTGCAAACTTACTAACCATGCCTCCTAAATTCTCATCCAAATCATTAATATAAATAACAAATAACAGCGGACCCAGCACCGATCCCTGAGGCACACCGCTGGACACAGGCATCCAGTTTGAAAAACAACCCTCGACAACCACCCTCTGTCTTCTGTCGTCAAGCCAATTTTGTATCCAATTGGCTACCTCACCTTGGATCCCATGAGATTTAACCTTATGTAACAACCTACCATGCGGTACCTTGTCAAATGCTTTGCTGAAGTCCATGTAGACCACGTCTACTGCACAGCCCTCATCTATCTTCTTGGTTACCCCTTCAAAAAACTCAATCAAATTCGTGAGACATGATTTTCCTCTCACAAAACCATGCTGACTGTTCCTAATTAGTCCCTGCCTCTCCAAATGCCTGTAGATTCTGTCCCTCAGAATACCCTCTAACAACTTACCCACTACAGATGTCAGGCTCACTGGTCTGTAGTTCCCAGGCTTTTCCCTGCCGCCCTTCTTAAACAAAGGCACAACATTTGCTACCCTCCAATCTTCAGGCACCTCACCTGTAGCGGTGGATGATTCAAATATCTCTGCTAGGGGACCCGCAATTTCCTCCCTAACCTCCCATAACGTCCTGGGATACATTTCATCAGGTCCCGGAGATTTATCTACCTTGATGCGCGTTAAGACTTCCAGCACCTCCCTCTCTGTAATATGTACACTCCTCAAGACATCACTATTTATTTCCCCAAGTTCCCTAACATCCATGCCTTTCTCAACCGTAAATACCGATGTGAAATATTCATTCAGGATCTCACCCATCTCTTGTGGTTCCGCACATAGATGACCTTGTTGATCCTTAAGAGGCCCTACTCTCTCCCTTGTTACCCTTTTGCCCTTTATGTATTTGTAGAAGCTCTTTGGATTCACCTTTGCCTGATCTGCCAAAGCAATCTCATATCCCCTTTTTGCCCTCCTGATTTCTCTCTTAACTCTACTCCGGCAATCTCTATACTCTTCAAGGGATCCACTTGATCCCAGCTGCCTATGCATGTCATATGCCTCCTTCTTATTTTTGACTAGTGCCTCAATCTCCCGAGTCATCCAAGGTTCCCTACTTCTACCAGCCTTGCCCTTCACTTTATAAGGAATGTGCTTACACTGAACCCTGGTTAACACACTTTTGAAAGCCTCCCACTTACCAGACGTCCCTTTGCCTGCCAACAGACTCTCCCAATCAACTTCTGAAAGTTCCTGTCTAATACCATCAAAATTGGCCTTTCCCCAATTTAGAATTTTAACTTTTGGGCCAGACCTATCCTTCTCCATAGCTATCTTAAAACTAATAGAATTATGATCACTGGTCCCAAAGTGATCCCTCACTAACACTTCTGTCACCTGCCCTTCCTTATTTCCCAAGAGGAGGTCAAGATTTTAGAACCTCACTCACCCGACGAAGGAGGTAAGCTCCGAAAGCTTGTGATTTTCAAATAAAACTGTTGGACTATAACCTGGTGTTGTAAGATTGCTTACTAGATTTTCCAGCCATGGGAAACAGCCTTTCAGCATCTACCCCCTCATAATCTTATATGTTTCGATGAGATCACCTCTCATTCTTCTAAACTCCAGAGAGTATAGGCCCATTCTACTCAACCTCTCTTCATAGGACAACCCTCTCATCCCAGGAATTAATCTAGTGAACCTTCGTTACACTAAGGCAAATATATCCGTCCTTAGATAAGGAGACCAGAACTGTACGCAATAATCCAGGTGAGGTCTCACCAAAGTCCTTTTCAGGGAACCAAGATGAGAAAACATAAGAACATAAGAAATAGGAGCAGGAGTAGGCCACACGGCCCCTTGAGCCTGCACCGCCATTCAATCAGATCATGGCTGATCAAGGCCCTAACATTTCAGGCATAAACCTTCGTCAGAACATTCTGCTGGAGGGTTATATCCAAAATATTAACCCCGTCATTTCTCTTTGCAGATGCTTATTTGTATTTCCACTATTTTCTGGTTTTGTGTCAGATTTTTGGCATTTGCAGTATTTTTCTTCTTATTTAGATAAGATCGTGCTTTGTTGTTTGGGCAGCCTTTCTCCATGAAACCCTCAGTTTGTGAGCTCCTGTCAGACTGCCCTCTGTGTTACCCATTTGGGAGCAGGACTACAGGTGGAAGGTGGCTTGTTCAGATAAGGATGTTCACTGTATTCTGAAGGAAATGTGTAAAAATTAGCAGCACTCACTGATTGAGAGGTATCAGTGTGAGAAGTACCTTGGACAGTTGCCATTGAAGACTCACTGCCTTCGAGCCGAGCATCTGGAGGTGTGTAGTCAGAGCTCTCTGACATTAGGGACTGGGTTCCAACATTCTGTCTCTGGTCCCTTTGCTTTCATTGGAGAAAAGACATTTGAGGGGGATATGATCTGGGTCTTTGAAGTGTTGAGAGGCATAAGAACATAAGAACATAAGAATTAGGAGCAGGAGTCGGCCAATCGGCCCCTCGAGCCTGCTCCGCCATTCAATAAGATCATGGCTGATCTGATCCTAACCTCAAATCTAAATTCATGTCCAATTTCCTGCCCGCTCCCCGTAACCCCTAATTCCCTTTACTTCTAGGAAACTGTCTATTTCTGTATAGATGTTGTAGATCTAAAGAGGCAATTTGACAGAGACTGTGAGAAAAGAACCAACGGACACAGGGACACATTTGGAGGTTATAGGGATAGGTATAGGCTGGATGATCAAATATTCCATGGCACGTTATATTCTATACTCCCAGGGCTGGAATTGGGAAACATTGTTGGGGGGAGGGGTGCAGCAACAGGAGGATATTTACTACAAAAGGGGCGTGGGCACTGTAAAAGGACGTAGTTACTACAGTGGGGAGTGATGGCATTCAGTTTTGATGTGACCTCCAGTGGAACTTACAGAAAACTGTGATCTCACTACACATTTGATTGTTAAGGCACTGTAGTCCGCTTGCACAATCTCCTTTAGCTATCGGTCTTGTAACCCTTGTAACCTCTCATTCCACTACGTTTCTTTTGCTTTTTATTTGAGGGTGGAAACGGTTAGCATGCAACTGTATAGTGTGCAGGTATTTCATGTGTAAGGGTAAAGTGTGCAAGTGCTTTGTATACAAGTGTGTAGTGTGCAGGTCTTTAGTGTGCATGCATATAGTGTGCAAGTCCCTAGTGTGCATGTACATACTGTGCAGACACTTTGTGCGCAAGTCCTTAGTTATTGTGTAACTATATAGTGTAAGTGTACAGTGTATGGAATGTGAAAATTGCCACTTGTACCCTCTTCAATAATGACAGACTGGAGTTGGCAGAGAGCTTCGCCCACAGACTGAAAGCTCAGTGAATCATTTAATTGAGGAGCAAAGCTCACTCCTGATTGATTTTCACTGACTTTCTGACCGGGTTTCCATTTGTGCTTTTGTTCACTGTTGTGCTTTCTATTTCTGTGCTCCCATTCCTCACTGTGGCACTGACAGCAAGTTGCTTCTGAGAAGTTGCTTATGGTGATTAATGTCGACCTGGACATTCATTGCAACAGACAAAAATCACTTAATCACTGAGGGATCAATATAAGCAAACTAAGAAATTGTTCTTAATGCTAGCAGGTTTAACCCGTGGGATCCCACAGCACTATTTGAAGAAGAGCAGGGGGTTTCTCCCAATTTCCTGGCCAATTTTTATCCCTCAACCAACACCTAAAACAAATGATCAAGTCATTTTATTTCATTGCTGTGTGCACATTGGCCGCCACGCTTCCTACATCACAACAGTGACTACACTTCAAAAGTACTTAATTGGTTGTAAAGCACTTTGGGAGGTCCTGCGGTCGTGAAAGGTGCTGTATAAATGCAAGTTCTTTCTTTCTAGCCCTTAGATCCCCAACAATCAAGTTAAAGGACAAACACTCTGGCTTGGATGTTCCTTTAAAAAGACACCCCGTTTTCTGGCAATGTAGAAGTGATTAGGCAAGTAAAATGGGGCAGAGAGACCTTCTACTGAAACTCTGCCCCTAAAAAATGGCCACCTGCTGTGACCCTTGTCTGCCCCCTGGAAGTGCACCACGGTGCCTTCTGAGATTTCCCTGTATTTCTGCCCAGTCACCGCCCCTGAAATTCACCACCACTGTAAAGGTGGCGGCTTAGAGCCTGCACAGTGAGCCAGGGGCAGGGAGAGATCGAGAAGGTGAAAGGACAGACAGTGGGGGGCCAATTCTGGCCAGCGGGTCACTCCCCCTACTTTGAAGCTGCACTTTCTGAGAATTTAACTGTACTTTGTGAAACTTTCTGAGAATTTAACAGTACTTTGTGAAACTTTCTGAGAATTTAACTGTACTTTGTGAAACTTTCGGAGAATTTAACAGTACTTTGTGAAACTTTCTGAGAACTTAACAGTACTTTGTGAAACTTTCTGAGAATTTAACAGTACTTTGTGAAACTTTCTGAGAATTTAACTGTACTTTGTGAAACTTTCTAAGAATTTAATGGTACTTTGTGAAACTTACTGAGAATTTAAAGGGACCTCTGCATAGTAAAATAATGGATTCCCTCTGAGGATTCCATTGTTCCTGTGCTTGAAGAGGAAAAGATGGAAATGTGGAGAGTGCAGCATCACGTACGCATGCAACAGCCGATCCGCAAGTACAGTCTACAGACCGCAGAGGACTTATCTGCATTTTTCCTCTAGGCAGTGTTGACCGGAGGTCACCGGTTACGGTTATTGGCTTAGTACAAAGAGGAGAAGAGTCAATTCTCTCTTAACTCTCAATTCCCTTTATTCACGTCGTTAGATCATATACGTATAGCTTATACATCTGGTTAGATATAGACATGCAGTTTGCACCAGGTTATACAGTTTTATACCCAAACTTGGATCTAAACGCTATACGTCTGGTTAGATATAGACATGCAGTTTGCACCAGGTTATACAGTTTTATACCCAAACTAGGATCTAAATGCACACCCACTAGGTTTCTCTGACACTCCCTGACTGGTCACAGAATATAAAGGATAATACCCAAAAAGGAGAGCTGACGTTGGCCAGACGTTCCGTTCTCTCTCTCTCTCAACGTCATCTCTACGTCCCTGACGTAGGTTCTTCCACTTCCGCGGTGGTTGGTCTCCGGAGTCTTCGCTCTGGCTCCACGCCCCAGATTCTTCATTCTTATTCCGAATCTTATCTCTTCAAGTTGTGCTGTCTCTCTCTCCCTTTGGTTTAGGCTTGCTCGCCTAGTCTGTGTCTTCTCCTCATTGGCTCTGTCCCAAGGACTTAGGTAGCATTACCTCATTACTCCTTTTCTAAATAAGGACTTGTGTCTTATTACATCTCCTTTGTCTTTCACAAAACTTAGCTAATTCAAACCGGTTCCAGCCAGCTCAGGCCAGTGACTGAACTCAGGTTACTTCAGTTCAAAAGTTGCTTTTGCCTGTGTGTCAGCAGTTCGGAATCAACTTAGTCGTTTCTGCAGCCCCTGGCCAACAGCAGTTCCTGAGAAGGCTGTGTTTTTCCCCTGACCCCGTAGAGATATGACAGCTAATGGAATTTGACTCTTTCCACCGGCAAAAATGTTTTGTCAGTAGTTGCGAACAGCGTTTAACGTTTATGTCTCTGGATGCTCCCAGATGGCCTCTGGTGACAATAGCTACGTTGGTCAGCAGTTCATTGCAGGCAGTCTCTTCATTTCTCAGTCAAACATTGCAGGAAATTTGACATTGGATTGTGGAATGGTAGGATGCTGGGGAGTCTCTTGTGCCTACTAAGGGGCTTGTTTACTTCTTTTTTAATGTCATGTGGTCCTGGATATCATGGAGGTGAGTCATGCTTCCAACAGCATCTCAGTGGCTGCACGAGTACTTGTGCCTTCACTTACCTTGGCCGGCCTGCTGAGGTCATTAAAGTGTTTCCAGCATTGAATAGCAGTATGCGGTTTCGTAGAGAGAGCACTGACCTCCAGTGCCACCTCTCTCCAGACCGCCTGCACATCTATTTTCTGGGGCGTAGCTCCCTGGGCCCCAAAGTCATCTTCTGGACCCTGTGTCTGCCAGCGCTACCATGACAGCTTATGAGAATTGTGGGCCCTTGGTCATCGCTCCAGATGGTGCTGCTCCTTCTGCCATTGCTTTTCATTGTTCAGGTTCGGCTCCAGCTCTCCCTGTCTCTCTTTTTCCCGGTTCTGAGTGTCCTGCTGCGCATCTGGCCCTTTCGACCGCTGCGGCCCTTTCGACTGCTGCAGCCCGCCCCGATTTCTTTCCCTCCCAGCAGCAGAGACCCAGTCAGATATGGGATTCTTGCTGCAATCCCAACCTGCATATTAAATGAGGCCGCCCCCCCCCCCCAAGGAGAATGCGGTCAGGTTCCGGCAGGATCAGGTGGTCGGGCGGAAGCCCCGCCACTTTAAAAATCCATGCCAATTGTCTGCATTTTATGCAGACATTAGTGATTCAGGCCCAATGTCTACGCTTGTTGCTAAAATAAGTAGCAAAGATGGAAACTTCCCAAGATATTTGAACGCTGACCCCTGGCTTCTTTCTTCTGAACCTGTGTCACTGAGATACATGTTTCCTGCTCTTGGAAGGACAGATTCATGGTGTTTGACAGAGAGGGAGCGAGCTGGGTGGTCCCAACATCGAGTCCTGGGGCACCTCACATGTTATTTCCCCCCTGCCCCCCAAGCTCGATTTGACTCCTTTAATCAATACCTGTTGCTTTCTCTCCTTCAGCCAATTTCTTATCTGTTTCCAAGTCTTACCCTGAATCCCCACAGCTTTGAGCTGAACTAAAAGCCTTCCAAGTGGAACTTCATCAAATTCTTCTTGGAAAACTAAGTAAAAAGAAAGAAAGAAAGAACTTGCATTTATATAGCAACTTTCACAACCTCAAGACGTCCCAAAGCGCTTTACAGTCAATTAAGTATTTTTGAAGTGTAGTCACTGTTGTAATGTAGGAAACGCAGCAGCCAATTTGTGCACTGCAAGATCCCACAAACAGCAATGTGATAATGACCAGATAATCTGTTTTTAGTGATGTTGGGTACACAAAGTCAGAGGGTTGACTACAGTCTGCTTGGTTGTCACTTCCTCAGAGAGGTCAAGGGGGTCTGGTCAGGCAGGATCTACACCTTCTAAAGCCAAGTTGACTGCTATTTACTAGGTTGTTCCAAAGATAATCCTCAAGATTACTGATAATTGGTTCTATTTTTTCACATGGAGTTGAAGTAAGACTGCAGGATTGTGACGGATCTACTAGCTACATTTCTGGGATTAGCATACCGAGGCGCATTTGTTTGGTGAAATAATACAGTCAGTCCTTCAGGAATAAGTTAGGAGAGCAGCGAGAGACTGTTGTAGCTTGTGGGGGAGAGGCGATGCTGTCTGCCAGCGGTGTAAACAATTTATCCTCTGTTTATGTGTCTGTGATTATTTTGTGTCATTAAAAATTACTATGTCTCATGCCCTTTTGTGATCTGTTGCAGTTTTATCAGTCACTGTTGGGAATGGCTCCCACTCCTATTGAGGAAGGTACTCCTGCCTCTGTGTTTCTGTCGAGTTTTGATTTGAAATTTTATGCAAAATACCCCTGGATAACGTTTCTCTGGGCAGTCCCAGGGCATTCCTGACCCAGCAGGTCACTGCAGAGTTCTGCTTTCTGCATTGGCACAGTGTGTGCTCGTTATTCAGAAACGTCCAGGCTTGATACCCTGTTGGATTGCTGAATGCTGCAGTCATGATGTCAACACCTGTGTAAATTAGGGTGTTCTCACTCCTTACAGCTTCAAGGCTAGACTGCTTGATTTCCAGTCCGGAAATCTATAGTTTGCTCCAGAGATGCATTGGCTTGCTCAAATGCACCTTGCCTCAGCTAGAGGAAGTTTTGCCAGCAAACCTAGGGGCTGCTTAAAGGCATGCAAGCAATTGCAAGCTGCTCTGTTTTGGGGTGAGAGAACAAAATGGCAGCTTACTCCCACAGCCAAGCAAGGAGCAGGGATGATGGTGATCCAATAGGACTCCATCATTCTGATTGAGCCCAACAACCCATGAGAACTCTACGTTCCTCCAACTCTGGCCTCTTGTGCATCCCCCACTTCCTTCGCCCCTCCATTGGCGGCCGTGTTTTCAGATGTCTGGGCATTAAGCTCTGGAATTCCCTCCCTAAACTTCTGCGCTTCTCCACCTCTCTCTCCTCCTTTAAGATTCTGCTTAAAACCTGTCTCTTTGGCCAAGTTTGGTCACCTGTCCTAATGTCTCCTTATGTGGCTCGGTGCCAATTTATGTCCGATTACACTCCTGTGAAGCGCCTTGGGATGTTTTACCACGTTAAAGGAGCGATATAAATGCAAGTTGTTGATTATCCTGCTTCAATCAGTGGGAGCATTTGTGCTGTTGAATTCCCTGCAAAGAGGGAGGATAGAAAAAAATGGTGAGAAGAGCGCCTTTAAAGTGTATTCAAGTGGTGAGAGGTTATGATGGGATCCTAATGAACTAACGACGAATGTGATCTCGTCTCCCAACTTCTACTTCATGGGCACCAACAGCTCCCTCTGCTGATAGATGGTTGAATTACTATGAAGGACTGTTGCAGAATTAAGCGCCACCCTGAGCATCCTTAGCCACATACAGACTGACAGTTTTGATTTAAAAAAGCTTTAACTTTGCATAAACTGGCCTGATGGTGACTTTAATTTTCCTCGTATCTTGTATTTGAACAGCTAGAATACAAATATTGAGCTTTTTTGCAATAAGCTTGAACATGTTATTGCTTAAAGCAGTAATGCTTGATATTGTGCCTTTTATATTAAAATGTCTGTTAACATTTCATGCAGTAATACTTTCTAAAGTGTGGTGAATGTCATAAAGGCAAACACAACAGTCATTTTGTATTAGCAATACCCCACAAACAGCAATGAGATGAAAGACCAGTTGATCTGTTTTGGTGGTGTTGGTTGATGGAGAAATGTTGGTCAGAACACCCTTTTCTTCTTTGGAAGTGCCAAGGGCAGTCAGGACCTTAGTTAAATGCCCATCTGAAGCATGGCACTATTTCATTTTCCTTCAGTGCTACACTATAGTGTCAATGTAAATTGTAAACTTAAGCCTTGATATCCAAAACTAGGGGCCATCAATATAAGATAATCACTAATAAATCCAATAAGGAATTCAGGAGAAATGTCTTTACCCAGAGAGTGGTTAGAATGTGGAACTCGCTACCACAGGGAGCAGTTGAGGCGAATAGCATAGATGCATTTAAAGGGAAGCCAGATAAGTACATGAGGGAGAAAGGAATAGAAGGATATGCTGATAGGGTGAGATAAAGTAGGGTGGGAGGAGGCCCAAGTGGAGCATAAACACCAGCATAGACCAGTTGGGCCAAATGGCCTGTTCCTGTGTTGTAAATTCTAAGTAATTCTATGTAATATGGGGCTTGATCCCACGATCTTCTGACCTAGAAGCAAGCGTACTACCAACTGAGCCATGGAAAGTGACCTTTGATAAATAAAGGGGAACTTTGTTTTGTAAGAAATATACATTAATATGGTCATTGTGGGACCTTCTCCTGGACAATTCCTTGAACTCTCTTGGGTTCTTCCCCATTTTAAAAAATGTCTTCTGTTCTCTCTCCCTTTAGGTTCCCCCTAGGACCGTGTGCCACTCCCAGGCTGAGAGCATGCAAGGGGACCTGCTGCACTCTTCTGTCAGTATTGATCTTCAGCTGAGCTACAGAGACTCCATTGAGAATGGCCAGAGGGTGATTTCCTGCCCGCTGCTAATTATTACACTGAATTCCATGTGGATGTTGGCTGTCCAAGGAATAAAAATGCAGTTGAGCGATTGGGCGCTATGGTAAGACATTTGAGGGTTGGTGTCAGGGACTAAAATATCAGTTTAATTAATTGTTGAAGGTGGATCCAGTTGAGTTCAGTGATCACCCTTACCTCACTCCTACCGCCATCGATGGAAAAGCCTTCAGCCATCTGGGCCCACATTCTGGGGCTGATGCATCTTTCCCCATCTTCAAAAACCTCTTTAAAATGTACTTCTTCAACTCCTCCCCTATTTTCCTTCCTATTTATGCTTTGATTTGATTCCCAACTTTGAGATGTTTGCTACATTAAAAGTGCTATATAAATATAAGGTGTAGTTGTTAACTGTTTTTATAACTGGACTGATTGTCCAGTACTGAAAGTGTCTATAACGGGACTGACTGTCCAGTACTGACTGTGTCTATAACGGGAATGACTGTCTAGTACAGACAGTGTCTATAACGGGACTGACTGTCCAGTACTGACTGTGTCTATAATGGGAATGACTGTCCATTATTGACTGTGTCTATAACTGGACTGACTGTCCCAGCAATAAGTTGTGTAACTTGCAAACAATTTCCTGAATCTCAAATTTGCTAGTATTGCTATCTCCAGTCTTAAAGTCCAAGTTTAGTTCGCCTAATCATCACTTCCTTATTTATCTCGTCTTTTAAGCGTTTAAACAATGGTGACATCCTGCACTGTGCCTGGTCTTGAAACAGTTTGTCCAATAATAAAATATACTTTACACTGGCACATGAATTTTGCTGATTGTGCTCTTTTTTGATTTCAGGCTCCTGCAGGTTGATGCAGCAGAGAAACTGATTGGAATGCATCAACTATCGGATGAATTACCACCATAATTATCTTCAGCTCCTGACCATTGTTTACCCACAACTAGGTCCCAAGCGTTTCTACATCTCCGAGCAGCCTTGGCCAGAAGATGGTGCTAGGCTACAACTTTTCTAACCAGTAATGAATTAGACGTTTTTTTGTGATTCATTTGGAGATTTTTTTAAGTTTGCTTAACAAAGAACAGTTGGAGTATCCCCATAAATAGGCTTCTGGTGACCGAACTGGTAAACCAGGAACATAAGAACATAAGAAATAGGAGCAGGAGTAGGCCAATCGGCCCCTCGAGCCTGCTCCGCCATTCAATAGGATCATGGCTGATCTGATCCTAACAGGTCAGCGTTACAAGAGCCAGATGAGAGTGGACTGCCCTCTTGCAAGGCAACTCACACTGTTGGTAAACACAGTGTACCTGATGATATCCTTGGTGATATCGCAAGGTACACCATTATCTCCATTGCCCAGGTTGGATTAGCTGTGATTTTCGACTCAGACACTAACTCTAACCACAAGTAGGTGAGCCAGTCCCCATCCAGCAACAACAACTACTTACATTTATATCACGCCTTTAACACCCCAAGGCGCTTCACTACTACAAAATACTACAAAATGCTGCGGTACAGAGGGATCTGGGAGTCTTCGTAAATGAAACACAAAAAGTCAACGTACAGGTGCAGCAGGTAATCTGGAAGGCAAATGGAATATTGGCCTTTATTTCAAGGGGGTGGAGTATAAAAGCAGGGAACTCTTGCTACAACTGTATAAGGTGCTGGTGAGACCACACCTGGAGTACTGCATACAGTTCTGGTGCCCTTATTTAAGGAAGGACATACTTGCATTGGAGGCATTTCAGAGAAGGCTCACTAGGTTAATTCCGGGTATGGAAGGGTTGTCATATGAGGGAAGATTGAACAGGTTGGGTCTATACTCATTGGAGTTTAGAAGAATGAGAGTAGATCTTATTGAAACATACAAGATTCTGAGGGGACTCGATAGATGCTACCCCTCATGGGGGAATCTAAAACTAGGGGGCATAGTCTCAGAATAAGGAGTCGCCCATTTAAGACAGAAATGAGGAGGAATTTCTTCTCCCAGAGGGTCGTGAATCTTTGGAATTCTTTACCCCAAAAAGCTGTGGAGGCTGAGTCATTGAATATATTCAAGGCTGAGTTAGACAAATTTTTGATCAGCAAGGGAGTCAAAGAATATGGGGAAAGGGCAGGAAAGTGGAATTGAGGTAAAAATCAGATCAGCCATGATCTCATTAAATGGCGGAGCAGGCTCGAGGGGCCGATTGGCCTACTCCTGCTCCTATCTCTTGTGGTTTTATTCACAGGAGCATAGTCAGACAAAATTTGACACCGAGCCTCAGGAAAGGATATTAGGATAAGTGACAAAAAGTTTGGTCAAAGAGTTAGGTTTTAAGGAGCGTCTTAAAGGAGGAGAGAAAGGTACGGAGTCAGAGAGGTTTAGGGAGGAAATTCCAGAGTTTAGGGCTTAGGCAGCTGAAGGCACGGCCACCAATGGTGGGGTGAAGGAAATCGGGGATGCGCAAGGGGCCAGAATTGGAGGAACACAGGGATCTGGGAAGGTTGTAGGGCTGGAGGAGATTACAGAGATAGGGAGAAGGTTACAGCGATATGGAGATAGATCCAGCTCTATGTGGATTAACTGGGAGCAGTCAGTATATTTTATAATCTGCTGAGAGATATTGAGCCATTTTCAATCGACTGGGCTCCTTTTCTGCCACTCCTGCCTGAAGCTGCAGTTGCCACTGGCATTGATTCTCAAACGGTTAAGATCGGGGTGTTTTAGAACACTCCGGTTTGTGTGGGTTTTCAACATCATTTTTCAGAGAGTAATGAGATTTGGAAACAGAGAACTCCATTAAGCCGAAAGCTTCAATTAATGTCATTACATTAGAGAGATCAAAGCAATTTTCTGGCATGTCATTTTTTCCCCTGCACTGTAATAAGCCACGAAGACTAATTATACCGTCATCGCGCATACCTTCTGGCATTGCTTCAATTAGCATGTGGGGAGCTTATTCAGAAATTTGTTGGTTCAGGGAAGGGGGGGAGAAATAAAGCAAAACCTACTATTCTCACCCCCCGTGGGTGGGGGGGGGGGAGGTGGGGGCAGATAAGTGAGAATAGAGCCTTCTCTGTTCCCATGCCGTCAGTGGGTGGAGGGGGCGTTTTGTGTGAATGGGGAAAAAACAGCATTTTTAAATTATCACCACATCGACCAAGGAAGGAAAACCAGAGTCTGTTTTCATGTTGCGACAGTGGAGAATGTAACTTTAAACTCTATTATACCTGATATCCCTTTGGGTTTTTCTGTGGAATTTTTCACATAATTTTTTGTGACATTATTTGGGAAACAGCTAGGAGAATGTTACTGAGCTTCGGAGTGCGAGGCAGCTTGACTTCTCAACCCAGGTACACAAGGGAGTGGAGCCACAGTGTCACTGCGGAATCGGCAGGGCAAAGGGCTACTGAGTGCGACGGTGTGAGAAAGCTGAGTTACTGAACCTGACAGTGCATGAAAACCAGACTACTAAGTCTGATGATGGGAGTGAGTTGCGTTACTCAGTTTGACAGTGAGAGGGAGCTAAGTTACTTAACATATCGGTGTGATAAAATTTTAATAGCTGAGCCTGATGCTGGGAGAGAGCTCGACGGTGCAAAAGAGTCGAGTTATGGAATTAGAAGTTGAGTTACTGAGACTGAAGATGTGAGGGATACAGAGCCTGACAGTGTGAGAAAGCTGGGCTGGTGAGTCTGACAGTGCGAGAAAATTGGGTTAGTGAGTCTGACTGTTTAACATCTCATCTGAAATGTAAGGAATCTTACAACACCAGGTTCTCGTCCAACAGTTTTATTTGAAAATCACAAGCTTTCGGAGGCTTTCTCCTTCGTCAGGTGAGTGAGTCAGGTTACCAGGAGAATCCCCTCCAACTCTTCAAATAGTACCATGGGATCATTAACACCCACCCAAATCAGCAGAAGGGGCCTCAGTTCAACAGCTCATACAAAGGACAGCACAAATGACAATACAGCACTCCCTCAGCTTTGATTACATGTTCACATCCTAATGTGGGATTTGAAGCCTCAACCTTCTGACTCAGAGGCTAACTAAGCCAAGCTGACACTCACCTGACGAAGGAGAAAGCCTCCGAAAGCTTGTGATTTTCAAATAAAACTGTTGGACTATTACCTGGTGTTGTAAGATTCCTTACATTTGTACACCCCTATCCATCACCGGCATCTCCACATCATCTCATCTGAAAGACAGCACCTCTGACAGCGCAACACTCCCTCAGTACTGCACTGAAGTGTCAGCCTGGGCTCAAGTCTCCAGAGTGAGACTTGAACTCACAACCTTCTGACTCAGAGGCAAAAATGCTACCCACTGAGCTGCAGCTGACATGAGTGACCAGTTAACCTGTTTGGTGACATTAATTAAGGAATGAATGTTGGCAAGGTTACCAGGAGAACCCCCTCCAACTCTTACAAATAGTACCATGGGATCATTAACACCCACCCAAATCAGCAGAAGGGGCCTCAGTACAAAGGACAGCACTAATGACAATACAGCACTCCCTCAGCTTTGATTACATGTTCACATCCTAATGTGGGATTTGAAGCCTCAACCTTCTGACTCAGAGGCTAACTAAGCCAAGCTGACATTTAATCTGCTTCCATTTTCATTTTCTTTAGAATTAATATTATTTAAGTGCAACGCAGGTAATCCTGGAACTACAGCGAATTCAAAGTAATAACCAATGGATTACTTTGAACTAATATCGTAATCACCAGCTTATTATTTGATAACTACATTCCCACCTATAGCTCCTAAATATTATGGTATTTAGTAAATGTTTTGATCGGTAGATGCAGCAGCTTCTGTTTCATTTCTTGCTATTCTAGGCACTGTAGCCTCACATGCCTGTAATATGCTCATTATGGGCAAACTGTGGGTTGTTTGAAATATATTTTCTGTTTGGTTCACGTACTAACACTTAGCAAACTTGTGCTATGCCTCTCTGTGTGTTATTTCTGGGCAGGCATTAATCTGTTTAATGCAGTATGAGTGTACTAGCACTGTACTGAACTTGAACTTTGTACCTGAATTTTCACTGATCAGAAAACATACCCCTAAAAGTTTCTGGGAGAATTTACTCCTGCTGTTTCACCCAGTTTTGCTGTTTCCAGACTAGGTAAAACTGTGGGAACCTACATGGCCAACCAGTTCCAGAGGAATGAGTGTGAGTTTCAAAGGAGCAAATGTGAGTTCCAGCAGAATGAGTGTGAGTTTCAATGGAATAAGTGTTAGTTCCAAAGGAGCAAGAGTGAGTTTGAAATGAATGAGTGTGAGTTCCAGAGAAATGTACTACAGTGTGAATTCCAGAAGATCCAGGTGTAGGTTTTAGAGGGGTGAGTGTGAGTTCCAGGGGAATGGGTGTGAGTTCCAGAGGAGCCAGTTGTGAGTTCCAGAGGGATTTCTCACTCCTATTTTCTGGTTATAAAGCAACATTGACAGAAGTCTTGAAGCTGGTTGCCTGCCCATTCTCTTGAATGGGAGCTGGTGTTCAGGAACCAGGTATGAAGAAGAAGACAAAAATGGCCACCCCTTTGTAATTCATCTGGGCCCTGGCCAGGCTGTTGGGTGGAGTAGAGGCACGTTCACCAGGAGAACGGTTCCAGCCCACTCAGAGGAGAAGAGAAGACTGAGGGATGACCTAATAGAGATTATAAAAGAGTTTGATGGGGTAGACGTAGAGAAAATGTTTCTGCTTGTGGGGGAATCTAAAACTAGGGGTCATAAATATAAGATAGTCACTAAGAAATCCCATTAGGGAATTCAGGAGAAACTTCTTTATCCAGAGAGTGGTTAGAATGTGGAACTCACTACCACAAGGAGTAGTTGAGGCGAACAGCGTAGATGCATTTATGGGGAAGCTGGATAAGCACATGAGGTAGAAAGGAATAGGAAGTTATGCTGATAGGGTTAGATGAAGAGGGGTGGGAGGAGGCTCGTGTGGAGCATAAACACCGGCATGGACCTGTTGGGCCAAATGGCTTGTTTCTGTGCTGTAGACTCGAGGTAACACGACCTCCTGACAGCATTCGGAGTCGATGAAAATGTTTAAGTGAGTGAGCAAAAAAAAATTAGTTCGCCTGAACCCCTGCCTCATGTTTTATCTTTTACACCAAAACTTACGCTTCTTTCTCCATTTAGTAATCATGTTGAAAGGGATCTGTGTTTGAGAGAGAGAGAGAGAGAGAGATTGAGATTGCAGGGGTTAGTGTTTAAATGGGCGAATGTTTACACATTTCAATGGGCAAGTGTTTTGAAAATGACTGTTTGAAAATGCAGAGCGCAGCTGTAATTAATTGTTCCGGTAATTTCCACAATACTGTTTGTGTGTTGTACTGTTTTATACTTGATTGAATTCCAGGGTGTTGATGTGACTCACAACTGCTTGGAAGATTATCACATGCAGCTCAATCATTAATTATCTTGTTTTATTAGCTGTTGCCTATGGCACATGATGAATGAACTGAAGCCAAAGAAGTAAAATCGCAAGAGCCAGGTTTAATCCTAAAATCACCAAGGTACAGATTCAGTGTGGAAAGGGTAAATGTCAATATCGCAGCAATTGGGAAACTGTACTATTTCGGATCGAACTGGTGCCATGGGGGTAGTCGGAAGCTCCTTGGGACCACCCCATTACTGCGAATGAGATAGGATTGCATTAATAGGCAGATTATATGCCATTAATAAAATGCACTGTTCTGCAGCGTAATTTCTTCTTTTAAAACCTTGACATAAATATTGTGCATTATTTTGAATAAAAATGTATATTTTGAATTAGAGCCCTCTGCTTATTGTTATTTTACTCCAATCTAGACTAAACGGAGCAAATTCCTCGAGGACCCCAATACCAACAGGCACAAAAGCCCGTCCTTTCCAATTCACCAACTGTTCGAGTTCCAGCTCCTGTATCCTCGGTCCCAGGGATGCTTGACACTCCCATCGCCTGCTGCCACTGTGGTGAGTTTACAATAATAAAAAGATTACGTTATCGCAGTTTTCAGTAAAGTTCAGGAGGCCCACCAAGGAATAGAGAAGGCAGTACAAAGAAAGTTAAAGAATATAGGGTGTGACTTTCCAGCATGTGGGCTAAGGCACTTTAGACGGGCTGCAAATTCCTCGTTTATTAACCAAGTGGGAAATACTTTGCATTTTGTTGAACAGGCTTTATTGTACAACTGACATCCCAGACCCATGGGGTCATAAATATGAGATAATCACTAATAAATCCAATAGGGAATTCAGGAGAAACTTCTTTTCCCAGAGAGTGGTGAGAATGTGGAACTCGCTACCACATGGAGTAGTTGAGGCGAAAACATCGATGCATTTAAGGGAAAGCTAGATAATTGCATGAGGGAGAAAGGAATAGAAAGGTATGCTGATCGGGTTAGATGAAGTAGGATGGGAGGAGGCTCATAAACACCATTATAGTCCTGTTGGGCCGAATGTTTCTATGCTGTAAATTCTATGTAACTGCAGTTCCAGTTACTATGCTGGTACGAACATATAAGGGCTTATGTCATCTAGGATTAGAACTTTCCAGTATTTTGTCACATGTTGCAATCTATGTCATACAAAAAGTGCTTACTTCACATGTAAATGAGTATTATAGGCCATTGAGGGCAATATTCTCTGTATGTTAACTTTGGCAATTGTGTGTAAACCGAAGAGCAAGAACAATTAACTTTTAGTCTGTTCTACCACTACTCTGGGCCGTGATCTCATCCTAATATATCCAGAGAAATTAGCAATATACGTTTTTGCTTGTAAATGCCTGGTTAAATACCAATCAAAAGCAAATGCATGCATCATGAGGGGTTTTAATAGAGTAAATCGGGAGAAACTGCCAATCAAACATATATTCAAATGAAACCCACAAGATGCTTGTATTTGATTTGAATAGCTTGGTCCCTCTCTTGGATTCCTGACTGTATATTCTGAGGCTTTGTGTAAAAAAAACTGGTCCATTTTCTGTGATGAACAAGGTTTTTAACCCCAAATAAACAAGGGGCAGGATTTTGACTGCCAAGTCCGGGTGGGTTCGGGGCAGGGGGGGCAAACAAAATCGCATTTTCATGGAGCGGGAGGGAATCCCGGCTCCAACACGCCGAAAAACGCGTACGACCCAAACGCAACTGGGTGCGCCCGTGGATCAGGAAGCCAGAAGTCCAGCCGGCAATTAATTCTGGCGGGCCAATAATTAAAGAGGTAATTGTATATTGGACACTTAAAAAGATTTTAACCTTACCTGGGCAGCTTTCCCATGGCTTCCGACTCACGCCTGGTGAAACCAGGCAGGAAGGGCCGGATCAGGCAAAAATAGACTAAATAAATTAAATAAAATTACATTTCCCATTGTAAAAAATAAACATATCTTAAAACCGTGTCACCTGCAACCCTCCCCCCCATGTCTCTCTGATGTCCGATGTCTCCCCCTCCCCCGCCGATGCCCGATGTCTCACCAATGTCCGATCTCCCCCCCCCCCCCCCCCCCCCTCCTGATGTCCGATGTCTCCCCCTCCCTCCAATCTTTGGCCCCTATACCCCATCTCTCTCCCTACAGTCAACGAGGTCTCTCTCTCTCTTTCTCTCCCCCAACCCTCTCGGATGTATAGCTCCTCTCTGCCGACTGGTAGCCAGCCTGTCAATCAGGCTGGCTGCCGGGCACGAAACCTGGAAGAGGCATTGATTGGCCTCATTAAGGTTGCGATCGCAGATCGTGACCCGCCTATTTCCCTTCCAGGTTTCGCACCCACAAATCCTCCCTCCCCACTCTCCCTCCCGCCGACATGATAAAATCGTGCCCAAGGCGTCAGCCGCGGATCAGTGGGGCAGCACTCTCGCCTCTGAGTCATAAGGTCATGGGTTCACACCTCACTCCAGAAACTTGAGCACATAATCTAGACTGACACTCCAGTGCAGTACTGAGGGAGTGCAACACTGTCGGAGGCGCTATCTTTGTTAAACTGAGGTCCCGTCTGTCCTCTCAGGTGGATGTAAAAGATCCCATGCCATGTAAAGCAATTGGGATGTCCTGAAAGGTGTTAATTGTATGATTTACATCAATTAGTGTTAATTGTATTCAGGTGATGGGTATCAATTGGGGACCCTCTTGTATCCTTTTTATAGGAGAGCTTAGGTAGTGAGGGAGGGAGGGATCTTTGTGAGTAAAGGTTGGAAACAACTAAATACCAGGCTCTAGTATTCAGGCTCTACCCTTCACCACATGGCTATCCAATTTTAACACTATATAAATGTTTTAATATAATGCACACACTAATACATAGGTGTGTATGCATTCATTCACCACACGCAATGCACAAACTACACACACACACACACACACACACACACAATATAATGCACAAACTACACATACAGTCACACACAATACAATGCCCAAACTACACGCACAAACTACATGCACACACTCACATACCACACAATGCATAAATTACACAAACACACATAATACAATGCACAAACTAGACACACACCCACATACAATACAATGCACAAACTACGCATTCAGTCACACACAATACAATGCACAAACTACACACACCCACACACAATACAATGCACAAACTACACACACCCACACACAATACAATGCACAAACTACATGCACACATTCACGCACTACACAATGCATAAATTACACAAACACACACAATACAATGCACAAACTGCACACACACACTTAGACTAGCAAATGTCCCTTAGGTGCTTCATTCATATTTCTTATAGGAGGTAGCTGCGGTGTACTTTCCAAGTCCTTGCACACAGTAAGGTATCTTGCACGCCGTGAGTCTATGTTATCCAACCGAGTCAGGAGATTGAGTATGACGGACAGAGTCTGTGATTGAGAAATCATACATGGTATTTGGAAGGATGGGCTGAACAGCTGTATCTTTTTCCTTGCTCCCTTACATGTACAAATCTCCAAAGCTGTGCTAATATTTCCAAGTTAGCTGTAAAAAAGAAAAATTGCAAGTGCTGGAAATCTGAAATTAAAACAGAAAATGCTGGAAATACACACACAGGTCTGTCAGCACCTGTAAAGAGGAAAGACAAAATAATGTTTCGGGAGGAGATTCTTCATCAGTTCTGTCGAATGGTCTCCACTCAAAACATAAATCTGCCTTTTCTCTCTCAGGTTTGCTGTGTATTTCCAGCATTTTTTGTTCTTATTTGAAGGCAAGTTTCTGTTGTGACTATTTCTGATTATTTAAGTGATTTCATTTTTTGGCAAATAGATTTTCATGTGGGAGGGCCATTAACATTCAGATTTATATTCCTTCGCAAGTATAATTAATAAATCAATGGGATTTGGCAATGGACAGTAATTCCTATAATAAAATAATGTGTTAAAAAGATCACTGAATTTAAGTATGATTCTCTGTAATATTATGTAATGCCATTTTTGGAAGTTGATGTGGTTCAGAAAACAGGTTGCTGCCTGTGTAAGCTGTGAAGAGGGCTGAAGCATCTTCGGCAGAAAGAGGGGGTGGTTGGCTGTTCAGTTTCCTGATGATAGCATCGTGAGTTCATTCCTCCTCCCTTTCCCACCCTCAGGAGGATGGTGCAGTCCAAAGGATGAGCTGAGTACATGCTGTCTCCTCCCGGGCTCCCCCCACCCTTGAGGTAGATGTTACTCTGGATGCTACCAAACCCCACCAAGCGGGATTTACAGCACCTACCAGTTCCGGACAGCTCCAACTAGAGTCAGCCCCAGCTCAACAAGAGGGAAAGGAAGCATCCTACCTGTAGCGCCAGCGAGGCTGAACAATTCTTTGAAAAGAATTTGTGTGAGGGAAATAAAAACTCCACAAAGACCACCCAAGGTAAGAGAGATGGGCCTTTTGTGTTAAGCAGCTGCCTAGCAACCAAATTATTAGCAGCGGCTTGTTGTTAAGCAAACAGCCTTTTTCTTTTTGAAGAAGGATGTCGGTGAAGCTTTGCTTTGGTTTGTTGGCTTTCACACAGATTAATTTTTTATATGGACTGTGCTGTTTAATCGGCCACTCCCTCAACTCCCGAGTCCTTTGTGAGGTGTTGGTAAAATTGTATGGTCTTTATTAATCCTGTTATATGACACTGCCTTCCCTCTCCCAATAATACCTTGTAGACCCAGGGATAGAAAAAAAACAGATTAGTGAAGAGGTGCTGAGTGCGATTATTTTCAGATTTGCTTCCTACCGCATGGGTGGAGCTCTCGTACGGAACCTGGGCATTGTTCGGTTTACTTCAATCGAGCCGAATAACGAGGCACCAAGGAGTACGGTGCTGCCAGTGTTGGACAGAGTCAGCTAGAGCGCTGTTTGGGTGGGGTCTCACCAGGGTAAGGCACTGCCCTTGCAGAGTGGTGCTGCTGGGATAGGGAGGTGCGACTGGCGTGGAGTTGCACTGTTGGGCACTGGACTTGTTGGGTGACATATTGGCAGCAGAATGCAGTGAGTTCAGGAGAGCTTTTATTGAAATAATAGGCTGTTTTTAAAAAAAATCTGAATCCTTCGTTAAATAATTCAGCGCCAGCTGGATTGCAGACTCTTCTGGTTCTCTAATCTGTGAACTTTGAGACTGAAAAATATCAGCATGACAGTGAAAACTAGAACGAGGTTCTGACGATTTCTACTTGGAGACAACTGTCAGAAATATGAGAGTCTCAGGCCATTGTTGTACTTCAACCTGACTTCCCAATACACAGCGACTGCACTTGACACAAAACAATTTTTTTCCCCCGATTCTGTATCTTATGCCCATATCAAGTGGACTTTTAACTGTTTCAGTGCTGAGTTTCTGTGTACTTTGACAAAGTTCAAATAGTTCTAATTTTAGCCACTTTGTGAGTTGGCTGATTGCAGCTGGGGCTCAGCAACTGGGCTCAGTGCCCCTGAGCTAGGGGTGGGAAACATCAGCCAGGTTGTTTATTCCCGATCATTGTCTAGTGACAGATGCTGAAAGCTGAGTGAGCATGGACATCAGACAGCATGGGATCAGGCTTGGCTGTGATGCCCTCCAGAGTTGAATAGCCGACTGACACTCGTATTCTAGGCTGACACATGATGTACAGCCACTTGGGTGAGGTACTGGCACATGTGCTACTAATCCCCGGCACGAATCAGAGCTTTCAGAATAGGAGAGAAGAGACCAATAACTACAGCAACCACTGACCTTAGGACAAGCCCTTAACAGACATGGTCAGAGGTCAAAACCAGATGGTTTTTTTATTGGCGGAGTATCTCTTTAGTCAATTCTTCATTATAAAACACTTCTAAAAATGAGTGTTTCACGTGTTCAGAGATAGAAACAAATGCCCGACAACTTCATTTTGGCTGTCGAATTATTGTGAGTTGATGGGGCCATACTGTATTCCTGTGGTGCACATCACCTCTTGGTGATCCTTGCTCATTTCTTTTAGAAAGAGAAAAAGGACCATTAATCACCATTTCAATAAGTGGAATGAGTCACCCTGTCTGAGATTGTCAGCTTATATGGTGCTTGGCAGAAGTAGAGACTAAAATCATCAAAATAGTAAATATAAGGGGTGATTACCCATTCTTGTGCTCCCAGTGAGGAGCTGTGCTCACAGGGAGCTCAGGTTGGAGAATTGGGCTCATAACATTGTGGCCCTAGCCCAGACAGGTACCCATGGCTGGGAGGTATGTTTCTGAGATAGGGCGACAGTGTTCTTGTGGAATTACTCCTGTAAAAGAAAAAGAAAGAACTTGCATTTATATAGCCCCTTATACCACCTCAGGACATCCCAAAGCGTTTTACAGCCTTTTTGAAGTGTAATCACTGTTGTAATCTAGGAAATGCGGCCGCCTATTTGCACACAGCAAGATCCCACAAACAGCATTGAGGTAAATGACCAAGATCATCTGTTATAGTCATGTTGCTTGAGGGATAAATATTGGCCAGGACACCGGTGAGAATTCCCTGCTCTTCTTCAAAATAGTGCCATGGGATCTTTTATGTCCACCTGAGAGGGTTTAATGTCTCATCCAAAAGACAGCACAGCACTTCCTCAGCACTGGAGCATTAACCTAGACTTTGTGCTCAAGTCTCTGGATTGGGACTTGAACCCACAACCTTCTGAATCAGAGGCAAGAGTGCTACCCACTGAGGTATGACCGACACTTGACACTGTAGTCCAGTAATTAACATATCATCTTGCGTTGTCAATCATGGTACCATTGCAATGTTTGAAGTAACTATTATCTGAGGCTCTGTGTCACGGAGTGGGTTGGTGCAGGTCAGTGTATGCAATCAATCCAGACTGCATGCTGTTCTGGTAAACCAGAAGTCAAATCTTTCTTACAGAGAGCCATTAAAGATTTCAGGGGGAATTACTCCAAGCTACTTACTGTCACACACTTCTTAGGAGTTGGTTTCAGAGCAACACTGTCGGAGGTCCCAGAGTCCCAGATAGGTGTGTGGCACAGAGAAGAGGAGAAAATGACATTGCAAAAAGGGAATTTTACCCATAAAAGAATACAAATTGGAAAATAGTGCTCATTACCCTGCTGAATAAACAGCAACTCCATACAGTCACACAATGAGTAACAATTACCATGCTGAATAAACAGTAACTCCATACAGTTTCATAGCGAGTTACTTTTACTCTACTGGATAAACAGCAACTCTGCATGGTTACATAACAAGCGATCCGAATCCTGCCGAATAAACTAGACCTCTTTCGCCTTTCGGATAAGAGGTTAAACCAAGGTCCCGCCCCGTCTGCTCTCTCGGGTGGATGTAAAAGATCCCATTTCGCTATTTCTAAGAAGAGCAGGGGAGTTTGCCCCGGTGTCCTAGCTAATATTTATCCTTCAACCAACATCACTAAAACAGATTATCTGGTCATTAGCACACTGGTGTTTGTGGCACCTTGCTGTGCGCAAACTGGTTGCCATGTTTCCTACATTACAACAGTGACAAAACTTCAAAAAATACTTCATTGGCTGTTTAGCGCTTTGGGACATTCTGAGGCCATGAAAAGCGCTATAGAAATGCAAGTCGTTCTTTGCCTTTATACAGTGAATTACAATAGCTGTAATTACTATGGCTAAATAACTGTGAAACAGATTGGTACTCAATAAAGAATTGCTTCTCTGAAGATACCAATGAGATATTATTTATATTTATCCCAATCCCTACTGTTCTGCTCACTTTCTGCAGTACCACCCTTGGGGGTGAAGACCTGGTTTTGGCTTGTTGGGTAGATTTTCTGATCTGTGTTGGTGGTGGGCCAGGTACCTTAGCACAGGTGAGGACTCAGAAAGGCTACCCTAATGTCTTCACTTGACTGTTGGGAGCACTCGATGATCATCAAATAGAGGTGAGCTTACAGTCTGGCAAGGCTATTTATGTTTATTTTTTTCACACTCTCCCATCTCTCCCTCTGCAATTAAAGTTCCTCATCCTTATATAAAAAAACTGATACAGCACTTTGCTCCTACACAATTGCTTACAGCTCAACATTGACAAGCCTGAATCCATCCTGTTTGGCTCCTACTGGAAACACCATGCCTTAGATTCTGATCGTTTTCCCCTTCGAAATACCCACTCAAGTTCAGGCTGACAGTAAGGAGCCTTGGTGTCCTGCTCAATCCTGAGATGAACTCCAAACCCCACATCCAGCTCATCACCAAGACTGCTTACCTCCAAATCCAAAACATCAACTGTGTATGCCCCGACCTTAACTGTCCCTGTTACATTCATTCACACTTTTGTTACTTCCAGACTTGACTTTTCCTGAACTCTACTTTACATAGACTCTAACTTTAGGTGTCAGCCTTGGCTCAGTGGTAGCATTCTTACCTCTGAGTCAGAAGGTTGTGGGTTTAAGTCCCAAATCCAAGGACTTTAGTACAGAATCTAGGCTGACACTTCAGTGCAGTCCTGAAGGAGTGCTACACTTTTGGAGATGCCATGTTTGGCAGATGTAAAAGATCCCATGGCATTCTGAAACTTCCTTCCTATCCCCTTTCATCTTCCTATATCTATCTCCACCTTTAAAATCCTCCTTAAAACCTACCTCTTCGACTGCACTTTAGGTCATCTCGCCGAGTCCCCCTCCTATTCCTGTTCATGTTTGACACCCAACTGTGAAATGGGATGTTTCACTATTAAGGGCACTGTATAAATGCAAGTTGTGAAGACATTTTGGTTGCAACTAATATATTAGAAACACTTGTTTCAAATTAGAACTGTAATTTGTTTGGTTCAACCAAGCGTACCGATTTCTATTGTCTTTCTCTTTTAGTTAGTTAGACTCTCCTATGCCGAGTGGCCCATGAGGCAACCATCTCTTCCACTGCTGTTAGTTCAGAGCAAGACATTTGACTCCACTGCCTTACATTCCGCAAATGTAAGGAATCTTACAACACCAGGTTATAGTCCAACTGTTTTATTTGAAAATCACAAGCTTTCGGAGGCTTTCTCCTTCGTCAGGTGAGCGAGTGTGGGATTCCATGGAAGGTTACCGCATTTATATTCAGAGAACAATACCTGGTGATTACAGATAATCTTTCCAACTGCCCGTTGTCAAGGCAATCAAAGTGTTCAGACAGAGTGTTGTTACCTACAGGACCACCGAATACACAAACAGCCAGAACACAAAACAGAGAGAGAGAGGGAGAGAAACATCCGAAAGGAAGAGAAAGACAGAGAATGACCCGTTGTGTTAAAAAGATAACTTTTTTTCGCTGGTGGGGTTACGTGTAGCGTGACATGAACCCAAGATCCGGGATCTTGGGTTCATGTCACGCTACACGTAACCCCACCAGCGAAAAAAAGTTATCTGTTGTTAACACAACGGGTCATTGTCTTTCTCTTCCTTTCGGATGTTTCTCTCCCTCTCTCTCTCTGTTTTGTGTTCTGGCTGTTTGTGTATTCGGTGGTCCTGTAGGTAACATCACTCTGTCTGAACACTTTGATTGCCTTGACAACGGGCAGTTGGAAAGATTATCTGTAATCACCAAGTATTGTTCTCTGAATATAAATGCGGTAACCTTCCATGGAATCCCACACTCGCTCACCTGACGAAGGAGAAAGCCTCCGAAAGCTTGTGATTTTCAAATAAAACAGTTGGACTATAACCTGGTGTTGTAAGATTCCTTACATTTGTCAACCCCAGTCCATCACCGGCATCTCCACATCATTACATTCCGCAGATTGTGATTCTCCACAGTTGATGTTTATATTTGCAAGCCTGTTAACAGAGTCATCTTGTCTCTGGATTGTTTCTGTAAGAAAGGGCATTTTTACATGGACAGGTTGTTAGCCTGACTCACAGCCCCTTACCAGGAGGACCCGTTCACTGCCTTTAGACTGGCTGCTATCTTTCGACCTGTCTGGCATGCATGGCATTACCAGGAGTTGTACTCCTGCCAGCACAGCTCTCAGGGTCATAGCAGCAAGCAAGCGTTCCCACAACAAGGTGCAGTCCCTAGGGATGAGACTCAATGGGTCTGTTCTGGGTCTCCCGCTGATCATACTATATATGTTATGGAGGAGCATATTTCAAGGAAGGTTGTTGATGAGATCAAGATTTGTGGCCAGAGCTTATTTAGAGGAGAGTTCAAGGGGATTTGGAGAAATTAAGGAAATGGGTTAAGGAAGGGCAGGTGGCTTTTAATTGTCAAATAATAGAAATATGAAATGTCTATACAATGAATGGATACTGATTGATTAGAGAAGAATTTGGGTGCTTTCATTGACTATTCACCAAAGGGTAACTATGTTATATTTTAGTGAAGCTAACAAAAATATTGGCTGCTGTTTAGGATCATCAGTTGAAAGAGTTTATTTCAACCCATTATAACTCAATGATAAAACCACATTAGGAATATTGTTGGACTCCTAGCCAAGAAGTTGCTATTGGTGATCTTATCGATCAAACGCTTAACACATTCACAAGCCTGCTATTTTACAGAAGGCATTAATCCATTTAAAATAAATGGGTCAATGTCTACATCAAAAACAGGAAACAGAGGGTAGCTTTAACTGGAAACTCTTCAAGTAGAAAGCAGTTACAGATAAGGTACAACAGGAATTTGGCTGTAGCTCCTGTTATTTGAAGTATTTATATAAAAGACTTTTCTGAGTTCTCAAGAGTTTGAAGATGACGCCAGAATTGGAGGCAAGCTGTTCAAAATCACAAAATATTTGCTTGGTGCTGCATTGGTCTGTGTTTCCAGGACTTACCTTTGATATTTAGCATTGCAATTAAAACTGGAGGCCAAGCAAATAATAAGAAACAGTTTTAGCAGGATTTGTATATTTGACGACACTGGGCTACTAGATGCAAATGCTGTTCAGTGTGGACAGAAATAAAGTAATTGGCAGGTAAGCACTGAACCAAAATGGAGAGCGTGCGTAGAGTAGAGCAGTCACACAGCATACAGATCAGGGCAGGGATTTGGGTGTTGTGTGGAAAAATCATTGAAACCTTCAGTCCAGTGCGTAGGCGCAGTAATAGGAAGACAAACAAGGTACAAGGGTGCAGCCTGGGGCAACTAAGATGATGCCAGGTCTCAGCAACCTAAGTTGTTGTGCCTTTCACACTTTCCTCTTTCCCTTTACATCTTTCACTCTTTCTCAAGCCATCTATTCATATCTCATGCTTGTTGCTGTGTTGATCAGATAGTCAGTCATTTCCTTTTAATGTCATTGTGTTATGCAGCTGCGTTCAGTTATGCAAATAGAAATGAAGAACTCCAAGCCATTTTCTGTCTACACGACTTGTATTCCTTCCTGTATCTAAATCTGGCTGGATTCCCTTTAGTGAGTTTCTGAATTACATGCACCGAACCCCCACTTACTCTCCTCTTTTATGTGTCAATTTCCACCTACTGTCACTTCTGCACAACCTTCCTGCGCATCTGTGCTGTCATATTCAGGTTTCTCGCAGATCAAGAGACATGAGAAGGGATTTGTAAAGGAGATATTCAGACAGTTCATTCTTGTTAATTAGGGATTATCACATTTCACTGATTGCTCTGAGAGCTGTACAGCTTTTGAAGGAACAAAATTTACAAATGAAAAGCTCATCGAGATCCCGCACAATACGTCTCACATGAGAGCTTCTCACGGCTTTGTTATTTCCTGTTGTCCCATGTAGGGGTATTCGCTGCAGTTTATTAAAAACTAACACTTCTGTCAATCACTCCTACCCCTTGTCACTTCACATCGTTGTCATTTTCTTGTTGGTCAGCTCTCTGCAACCAAATGATGGGGTCATAATCCCCATTAAATGGCCACAAAACACATTGCGCAAAGTGACCAATTTGTGTTATTGAGATTTTAACACAAATTGGTTCCGCTCAGATGTTTCTTGAAGGTGCAGCTTCCTTACTGGAGCAGAACTTGTTATTTCACGTTCGTTTCTTTGTCTGGTGGATTGAAGGTGTCAATAAGGACCTGTTGGCTTTAAACGCGCAGACTATTCAATGTCCCTTCGCTCTGCTCCTGGTTTTGGCTATTTGATGCTGTGCTTAGTTCTACAAGAGCATTAATAGAATCATAGAATGATACAGCACAGAAGGAGGCCATTCAGCCCATCGTGCATTAGCCGGCTCTTTGAAAGAGCTATCCAATCAGTCCCACTCCCCTGCTCTTTCCCCATAGCCCTGCAAATTTTTCCTTCAAGTATTTATCCAAATCCCCTTTGAAACTTATTATTGAATCTGCTTCCACCACCCTTTCAAGCAGTGCTTTCCAGATCATAACAACTCGCTGCGTAAAAAAATTCTTCTCATCTCCCCTCCGGTTCTTTTGCCAATGACTTAAATTTGTGTCCTCTGGTTACTGACCCTTCTGCCACTGGGAACAGTTTCTTCTTATTTACTCTATCAAAACCCTTCATGATTTTGAACACATCTATCAAATCTCCTCTTAACCTTCTCTGCTCTAAGGAGAAAGCCCCAGCTTCTCTAGACTCTCCACGTAACTGAAGTTCCGCATCCCTGTACCATTCTAGTAAATCTCCTCTGCACCTTCTTTAAGGCCTTGGCATCCTTCCCAAATTTTAAAATTAGATTTGTTGTTCTATTCCGTGGCCTTTGTACTGGTCAGGTCTGAAAACCACCCCATTTATATTACAGTCAATTTTTGGAAATCAACAAATAGGCAAATATATATCCACTGCCTCCTCACTCATTCTTCTCTTAGGCATTTTCACTACACATTCCTCTCCTTTCTTCAGCCTCTGTGTGTGGGCCAGCTACAGGAGGGTGAGTATGGGTGAGGGAAGGTGGTGTGCGAAATTTAGGAATTAAACTTGTGGGCTTGTTGAATGTCCAGTGATCTCCAAACTCCAAGTTGCACCAGGAGTCAGCCCAATGATTAAGGTAGGCCTCGGCCAACTCAGAGCCCAGACACACTGGTTGAGTTTGAGTTCTACAAAAAGGATGTTGGATTCAGAAAATTCGCAGTAATTCTTAATTCTATTTACATATTACACTAATTAAACATCCCTCTCGTTTAGTTCAAACTGTATGATATTGTGACGTTCAGTGATTACTTTGTTTTTATTTTGAGAATGACTGGGGTTGTTAAACTAGCTCCTGAGAAATATCTTCCATAATTCCTCATTTGCCTTGACATTTCTCTCACTATTAAAAATTAATTAACTGAAAAAATTAAAATCCATAAACGTTTCTTTTTAACCCTCACTCAATGATGCCAAGAAAAGAAAGAGAACACAGAGGTACAAACTAAAGAAAGCTGCCTTTAAAAATTCGAGCCATTTGCTTATCCCTATTGAGAAAAGGATTCTATTTTCCATCCACTTAAAGGAGCAGTAACGATGGAAGATGAGTGGGGGAGTATAGCTGAGGAAGCTGGCAGCACTGGGAGCAGATTTACTGGAGCCATCTGTTGGTCTGCCTCAATACACTTGTCTAAATGTGGCACGAAACAAATTGACACAGGGGAAGCAGATCACTTATCAACTAAGCAAGTGTTCAATTAGGAAGGGAGCCAGAATTATTGGACAATGCAATGCCTGTTCTATGCACCTCTGTTTAATTTCCTTTTCCTGCAGACCCACAGAGGGGCTGAAGCTTTGTTTGGACGCACAAAAAAAGGAGATTTTGTAAATATAAACATGGTCACAGATTTAAGCGTTGAGGGTACTCAACAGAATTATCTTGTAATCCCTGCGTATTAAAAAGTGAGGGATTTATTTATTTGTTCTTGGGATGTGGGCAAGGCAGCATTTATTCCGAGTTGCACCGAGGGCATTAAGAATGAACCACATTAAGTGTGGGACTGGAGTCACATGTAGGCCAGAAGGTAGAAGTGGTAGGTTTACAACAATTCCACCGCTTTCAGGGTCATTTCCCCCAGATTTATTGAGTTCAATTATAAAACTTTCCACAGTGGGATTTAAACTCATGGCCTCTGAGTTTCCAATACCATATCTACCGTGCTACCTTACTTTTATTGGTGGATCTATGTCGTTTTAAAGCTGTTGGTTAGAGAGAGATTGTGAACAGACATGCTGTTCATTAATTTCACTGATATGATATTGTTTGTCTACATAACAACAGTCACTGTACTTCAAGATGTAATTCATTGTCGTAAAAACCCATCTGGTTCACGAATGCCCTTTAGGGAAGGAAACCTGCCGTCCTTACCCGGTCTGGCCTATATGTAACTCCAGACCCACAGCAATGTGGTTGATTCTTAACTGCCCTCTGAAATGGCCGAGCAAGCCACTCAGTTATAAAATCTCGCTAAAAAAAGTCATCATCAGAATAAAACCAGACAGACCACCCGGCATCGGACCACTAGGCACCGGACACGACAAAGGCAAACCAAGCCCAGTCGACCCTGCAAGGGCCTCCTCACTAACATCTGTGGACTTGTGCCAAAATTGGGAGAGCTGTCCCACAGACTTGTCAAGCAACAGCCTGACATAGCCATATTCACAGAATCATACCTTTCAGCCAACGTCCCAGACTCTTCCATCACCATCCCTGGCTATGTCCTATCCCACCAGCAGGACAGACCGACCAGAGGTGGCGGTACAGTGATATACAGTCAGGAGGGAGTGGCCCTGGGAGTCCTCAACATTGACTCTGGACCCCATGAAATCTCATGGCATCAGGTCAAACATGGGCAAGGAAACCTCCTGCTGATTACCACTTTCCGCCCTCCTTGAGCTGATGAATCAGTCCTCCTCTATGTTGAACACCACTTGGAAGAAGCACTGAGGGTAGCAAGGGCACAGAATGTACTCTGGGTGGGGGACTTCAATGTCCATCACCAAGAGGGGCTTGGTAGCACCACTACTGACCGAGCTGGCCGAGTCCTGAAGGACATAACTGCCAGACTGGGCCTGTGGCAGGTGGTGAGCGAACCAACACGAGGGAAAAACTTACTTGACCTCGTCCTCACCAATCTACCTGTCGCAAATGCATCTGTCACCGTGGAGACGAAGTCCCGTCTTCGCACTGAGGACACCATCCAACGTGTTGTGTGGCACTACCACCGTGCTAAATAGGACAGATTCAGAACAGATCTAGCAGCTCAAAACTGGGCATCCATGAGGCGCTGTGGACCAGCAGCAGCAGCAGAATTGTATTCCAGCACAATCTGTAAACTCATGGCCCGGCATATTCCTCACTCTACCATTATCAACAAGCTAGGGGATCAACCCTGGTTCAATGAGGAGTGTAGAAGAGCGTGCCAGGAGCAGCACCAGGCGTACCTAAAAATGAAGTGCCAACCTGGTGAAGCTACAACTCAGGATTACATGCATGCTAAACAGCGGAAGCAGCATGCTATAGACAGACCTAAGCGATTCCACAACCAACGGATCAGATCAAAGCTCTGCAGTCCTGCCACATCCAGTCGTGAATGGTGGTGGACAATTAAACAACTAACGGGAGGAGGAGGCTCGATAAACATCCCCATCCCCAATGATGGCGGAGTCCAGCACGTGAGTGCAAAAGACACGGCTGAAGCGTTTGCAGCCATCTTCAGCCAGAAGTGCCGAGTGGATGATCCATCTCGGCCTCCTCCCAATATCCCCACCGTCACAAAAGCCAGTCTTCAGCCAATTCGATTCATTCCACATGATATCAAGAAACGGCTGAGTGCAGTGGATACAACAAAGGTTTTAGGCCCCGACAACATCCCGGCTGTAGTACTGAAGACTTGTGCTCCAGAACTAGCTGCGCCTCTAGCCAAGCTGTTCCAGTACTGCTACAACGCTGGCATCTACCCGACAATGTGGAAAATTGCCCAGGTATATCCTGTTCACAAAAAGCAGGACAAATCCAATCCGGCCAATTACTGCACCATCAGTCTACTCTCAAACATCAGCAAAGTGATGGAAGGTGTCGTCGACAGCGCTATCAAGCGGCACTTACTCATCAATAACCTGCTCACCGATGCTCAGTTTGGGTTCTGCCAGGACCACTCAGCTCCAGACCTCATTACAGCCTTGGTCCAAACATGGACAAAAGAGCTGAATTCCAGAGGTAAGATGAGTGTGACTGCTCTTAACATCAAGGCAGCATTTGACCGAGTGTGGCGCCAAGGAGCCCTAGTAAAATTGAAGTCAATGGGGATCAGGGGGAAAACTCTTCAATGGCTGGATTCATACCTAGCACAAAGGAAGATGGTAGTGGTTGTTGGAGGCCAATCATCTCAGCCCCAGGACAATGCTGCAGGAGTTCCACAGGGCAGTGTCCTTGGCCCAACCATCTTCAGCTGCTTCATCAATGACCTTCCCTCCATCATAAGGTCAGAAATGGGGATGTTCGCTGATGATTGCACAGTGTTCAGTTCTATTCGCAACCCCTCAAATAATGAAGCAGTCCGAGACCGCATGCAGCAAGACCTGGACAACATCCAGGCTTGGGCTCATAAGTGGCAAGTAACATTCGCGCTAGACAATTGCCAGGCAATGACCATCTCCAACGAGAGTCTAACCACCTCCCCTTGACATTCAACGGCATTACCATCGCTGAATCCCCCACCATCAGCATTCTGGGGGTCACCATTGACCAGAAACTTAAATGGACCAGTCATATAAATACTGTGGCTACAAGAGCAGGTCAGAGGCTGGGTATTCTGTGGCGAGTGACTCACCTTCTGACTCCCCAAAGCCTTTCTACCATCTACAAGGCACAAGTCGGGAGTGTGATGGAATACTCTCCACTTGCCTGGATGAGTGCAGCTCCAACAACACTTCAGAAGCTCGACACCATCCAGGACAAAGCAGCCCGCTTGATTGGCACCCCATCCATCACCCTAAACATTCACTCCCTTCACCACCGGCGCACTGTGGCTGCAATGTGTACCATCCACAGGATGCACTGCAGCAACTCACCAAGGCTTCTTCGACAGCACCTCCCAAACCTGCGACCTCTACCACCTAGAAGGACAAGAGCAGCAGGCACATGGGAACAACACCACCTGCACGTTCCCCTCCAAGTCACACACCAGCCCGACTTGGAAATATATCGCCGTTCCTTCATCATCGCTGGGTCAAAATCCTGGAAGTCCCTTCCTAACAGCACTGTGGGAGAACTGTCACCACACGGACTGCTGCGGTTCAAGAAGGCGGCTCACCATCGCCTTCTCAAGGGCAATTAGGTTTCGGCAATAAATGCCGGCCTCGCCTGCGACGCCCACGTCCCATGAACGAATAAAAAAAAATGCGCTCAAAGAAGTTTTGACATGAAAAGTGCTGTGTGAGTGCGAGTATATTTTTTAATCACAGATCTGGACAGGGGCCTGTGGGTACAATTCCTTATTCAGGTTGTCGCTGGAGTGGAAATTGATAATGTGGTAACAAAAGGGAGAACTGATAAACATCAGCAAGAATAAACATTATGGGGTAGTTGGAATCTGTTGCTAATAAAAATGCATCTTATTGTTGCTCTACATTCCTCTGAGATCTCTGCGCTCCTCCAATTCTGGCCTCTTGCACATCACCGATTTTCATCACTTCACCATTGGCGGCCGTGCCTTCAGTTGTCTAGGACCTAAGCTCTGAAATTCCTTCCCTAAACCTCTCCGCCTCTCTACCTCACACTCCTCCTTTAAGATGCTCCTCCGCTTTGACCAAGCTTTTGGTCACCTGTCCTAATATCCCAGGTGGCTTGGTGTCAAAATTTTGTTTGAATACGCTCCTGTGACGCGCCTTGGGACATTTTACTACGTTAAAGATGCTATATAAATGCAACTTGTTGTCGTATGTACTTTTTGTTTATAGTGATTCTGTTTTCGCATTTTGTCTGGTAGCATTCCTGCCAAGCACCTTGGGATGTTTTACTATATTAAAGGTGCTATATAAATGCAAGTTGTTGTTGCCAGATACCCTTGTAATTTAGAAAACTCTGTGTCCCAGGGGAGGATTTTCTCAGGTCACGACTTATGGTAATATCATAAACATGTTCTGTTAGAAGGAATCTTGTCACCCCCTTGGTAAAATTCCTCCCCTCTTTAGAAATAGAGTGCAGGTGGTGTCTGTTGTGGACTGAGCAATGGACGTGTCCCAACCTTGACTGGGGTAAAGAGTTGATCCTGATAAACATAAGGAATGTTGTGCTGTGTGATTCTTAATATTGGGGAGGGTAAGTATTCTGAAACAAGGGTATCATTATTGAATGATTCTTTAATGTTGAATCCTACACCTAAGATACTTCATCTGTTCCCTTTCTTTTCACTTACTACATTTAATTCACCTTGGAAGCAGCAGATTTAGATATAGTAGGTCAGGGTTAATGGAAGCAATGGCCCTTTAAATAAGAGTAGTCGTCTGTGATGTCTTGTCGCTGACATAAATTTAGAGGCTGAGCTGTGGACCTTTCCAGAGGAAAGTGCATCCCAGAGAGTATATCACATGCAATCCTGCTGTCATCAGTTATAGTTTGTCATGTGAGGCTGTCTAGTAAGGACCTCTCGTCCCATCACAGCCTTGACTAATACCCATATTGTGTTCTCCGATGAGCTGAATACACACAGGTTAGAGACAGACCACCAAATGGGGGAATTCATGTTTCAATAATGTGATGGGTAGAAAATGAGGGGAAGGAGAGAGTAAGTCCCTCCCACAATGATGGAGCTGCAGAGAAATCCACCCGCTAGACCATCCAAACTGAAGGACAAGAATATGGAGGTGGAAGGGCAGTCAGTGGAATGTCCTATGCGAAATGAGTTTGTTGCAATCTAATCCATTTTCTAGTGGCTGCAAGCCCACAACACAAAACTGCTCATAATTCTGCATAGATGTGCCAACTCACCTCATGTCCTTGAGATGATATGTGGGGGAAATTGGAATTCCCCCACAGTAAGGGATACTCTTCTGAGATTGGGATCAAGATATACTTTTGAGACAGTGTAAAAAGAACTTTACTTTGCATTGATCCCCTTGCTTTTTTTTTTCTCTGAGAAACCTCGGTGAATGACAAGACCCACAGAAGACATGTCAAAGTGTTTTACGTTAAGGAGGACAAAATAGTGGATGCTAAACAGGAGATGAATAGAGAAAAATGGAGAGGGGTAGGGTGGGGACTAAAAGCACAGTCAAAGACAAAGATTTGGAGGAGCTTTTTGACAGCAGGGATGGAGTTGGCAAGGTAGAAGGAACTGGGCAGAGAATTCCAGAGACAGGAGTATAGTGGCTGAACTAACAGCAAACAGCAGCTGAGTGAACAAGGAGACGTTGGAGGAATGGAAGGAGCATGCGGGGATGTAAGTCAGAATGAGATCACTGAGGCAGGTTGGGAGCAAGACTATGGAGGGATTTGAAAGCGAAGGCAGAAATTTTGAATTCAACTCTCTGGGGCATAGGGAGCCAATGGAGCTTAGACAGCATGACAGGGGGAGAGTTTGGGTGAAGGACAACATCAGAACAGCTGCAGAAAAGACAGTGTAAATAAGGAAATAGTAATTGAGCAAGACAGTGGAGGTAGCTAAGTGGAGAGAGAGACTAGAGAGCAAAAGAAGGGGTCTTGCAATCAGCTCAAGGCACAGAAACATCACGCAGGACTTAGCAGTATCCATGAGACGGAGTAGTGGTACTATCTCAGGGATAAATGAAGAACTATCGCCGACCTAAGCTAGGAGTGATTGATGAAACAGAAAAAAGTAGTCTCCAACCTAATCTCAGGGTGCTTGATGCTGACACTGTGTGCCAAGGGGTGGAAATGCTCCATTTTCCACCATCAACTTTCCTATATCTTTGTGAGCACAAACATTAATGGAAAAGAAAAGATCAATCAAAAAAAGAAAGGTCACAGCAGATTGAAGAGAATGGCAAATCATTTCCCATTTCAGACACTTATTACAGCTGACTCGTGTGAGATTACAGAAGAAATCAGCCTCCTTAATAAAAAAAAATCTTTCTCCATTAGCGGCAAAGGTCCCAATTTCTGAATCACTGCGGTCTCAAATCAAGGCAGCCGCTCTTGATAAAGGAATCCTTCCACATTAGCATTAGAGTCAGTGCTAAGGGTGGAGTCAAAGGTCGGCTTGGTTCCATTGCTCTGCAGTCCCCCCTGTCACCTTGGTAATGTCTGAGCAGCCAACCCACGGCCATGTGGGTGGAATCAAAGCCTGTTATTAAACCCACCTGCTGAGAGCAAATGTACTGAAGAAATGAAATGTAGCTGTCAGATAAGCTTCGGCAAGTGCCAGCAATCAGTAGAAGAAAATCAGCTTCTGTTGTAAATGGAGACAGGGGCTGTCATAACTTGGAACATCAGGTAAATGTGACTGATGCACTTATGAACCAGTATTGCATAAATCAGACCATTGGAAACTGTGCAATTTTGGTGGGGAGGGAAATCAGTGGCAGATTGTGAACATATTGAAATGAATAGAGCTCAGAGTATCTTTCTACAATGGGAGACAGAAAAGGGCTAGTTCTTGCCAAAAATAAGTGAAGAGGACATATTTGTCAAACTTCACCCGTGGGCTCAATATATTCCATCAAATATTCCAATTTGATGGAATTGAATGAATCGTAGAATGGTTACAGCCCAGAAGGAGGCCATTCGGCCCGTCGAGCCCGTGCCAGCTCTCTTCAAGAGCAATCCAGCTAGTCCCACTCCCCTGCCCTTTCCCCGTAGCCCTTAAATTTTTTCCCTTCAAGTACTTATCCGATTCCATTTTGAAAGCCATGATTGAATCTACCTCCACCACCCCTTCAGGCAGAACATTCCAGATCATAACCTCTCGTTGCGTAAAAAAGTTTTTCCTCATGTTGCCTTTGATTCTTTTGCCAGTCACCTTACATCTGTGTCCTCTGGTTCTCAACCCTTCCAACAATGGGAACAGTTTCTCTCTATCTACTCTGTCTAGGCCCATCATGATTTTGAACACCTCTATCAAATCTCCTCTCAACCTTCTCTGCTCTAAGGAGAACAACCCCAGCTTCTCCAGTCTATCTACGTAGCTGAAGTCCTTCATCCCTGGAACCATTCTATTAATTCTTTTCTGCATCCTCTCTAAGGCCTTCACATCCTTCCGAAAGTACGGTGCCCAGAATTGGCCACTATACTCCAGTTGTGGCCAAACCAGTGTTTTATAAAGGTTCATCATAACTTCCTTGCTTTTGTACTCTATGACTTTCTTTATAAAGCCCAAGATCTCGTATGCTTTTTTAACCACTTTCTCAGCCTGCCCTGCCACCATCAATGATTTGTGCACATATACGCCCAGGTCTCTCTGTTCCTGCACCCCTTTTAGAATTGTACCCTTTAGTTTATATGGTCTCTCCTTGTTCTTCCTACCAAAATGTATCACTTCGCACCTCTCTGCTTTAAATTTCATCTGCCACGTCTCCGCCTGATCCACCAGCCTGCCTATGTCCTTTTGAAGTCTATCACAATTCTCCTCACTGTTCATTACATTTCCATGTTTTGTGTCATCTGCAAATTTTGAAATTGTATCCTATTCACCCAAGCCCAAGTCATTAATATATATCAAGAAAAGCAGTGGTCCTAGTACCGACCCCTGGGGAACACTACTGTATACCTTCCTCTAGTCTGAAAAACAACCGTTCACTACTGCTCTGTTTCCTGTCACTTGGCCAATTTCGTATCCATGCTGCCACTGCCCCTTTTATTCTATGGGCTTTAACTTTGCTGACAAGCCTATTATGTGGCACTTTATCAGACACCTTTTGGAAGTCCATATACACCACATCAACCGCATTGCCCTCATCAACCCCCTCTGTTAACTCATCAAAAAACTCAATCAAGTTAGTTAAACACGATTTGCCTTTAACAAATCCGTGCTGGCTTTCCTTAATTGTGACTGTTAATTTTGTCCCAGATTATCGTTTCTAGAAGTTTCCCACCACCGTGGTTAAACTGACTGGCCTATAGTTGCTGGGTTTATCCTTATATTCTTTTTTGAGCAGGGGTGTAACATTAGCAATTCTCCAGTCCTCTGGCACCACCTCCGTATCTAAGGATGATTGGAAGATTATGGCCAGTACCTCCGCAATTTCCACCCTTACTTCCCTCAGCAACTTAGAATGCATCCCATCCGGACCTGGTGACTTATCTACTTTAAGTACAGCTAGCCTTTCTAGTACCTCCTTTTTACCAATTTTTAGCGCATCTGAAATCTCAACTACCTTCTCTTTTACTGTGACTTTGGCAGCGTCTTCTTCCTTGGTAAAGACTTGTATGAGTTTTTCCCCTTTTCCTTGCCATGTTCTCCTGAAGGCGTTGACTATCTCTGGGGTGTGGTTCCATGAGTGATGGCGGCCTCCACGACATCCAGGTGGCCAATCTCCTGGCCAGCTTCCTAAAACTCTGCTGCTTGTATCCTAACTCACACCAGATCCTGTTCACCCATCACTCCTGTGCTCTCTGATCTACATTGGCTCCCGGTCCGGCAACGCCTCGATTTTAAAATTCTCATCCTCGTCTTCAAATCCCTCCATGGCCTCACCCCTCTCTATCTCTGTAACCTCCTGCAGCCCTACAACCCTCCAAGATCTCTGCGCTCCTCCAATTTTGCCCTCTTGCACACCCCGATTTTCATCGCTCCTCCATCGTGCCTTCAGCTGCCTAGGCTCTTAGCTCTGGAATTCTCTCCCTAAACCTTTCCACCTTTCTCTCCTTTAAGACGCTCCTTAAAACCTACCTATGACCAGGCCTGTCCTAAGATCCCTTTATTTGGCTCGGTGTCAAATTTTGTCTGATAATGCTCCTATGAAGCGCCTTTGGACGTTTTTACTACGTTAAAGGTGCTATATAAATGCAAGTTGTTGTTGTTGTTGAGTGGTTTGATGATTGAGGACAGATTCCCTGAATGACATTAAAACATGGATCTCGGCCTCCTTTCTGCAGCTAGAGTTAACTGCTGCAGTTATCAGGGCCTCTTTCACGTGAGAGTGCTACATTGTGATGTGAGCTAAGATACGCTACGCTGCTAGTGGCGACTGTGTTTGTCTGCCAATCATAACATGCGAGACTATTTTAATATAATGTCCTTGGCTGGATGGTTTGAATCTTTGCACTGCTTGAATGTGCTTGTGTCTGGTGTGTTAATCATGCCAGTTCATGGCTGAACTGCCAGATGGAACACGGCACAGTGGCAGGGTTCATGAGGGGATATTATTTTGCCTCTGCCTTGTCACAATTTGAAGATATTACCCTTAAATGTAGGACCACCCGTGCATATAACGTAAGGCAAAGTTGCTCCCGGGCTCCCAAAAAGTAAGTTAAGCAAACCTCCAGATTGTCTATCTCGTATTACATCTTGCATTATTCATCTGCAACTGGTTGCCTTCTTTGGCGTGACATTTCTACGGTTACAGCAGCACAGGAACCATCTGTTCCACATAGCATTTGATTATCCATTTGTACTTATCCTTATCACTCGTGCTCCTGCTCCTAACCAGATATTCATCCGGCTCTTTTTAAAGGTGTTAATCAGCATAGCAGTCATTGCTTTAACTTGGGAGTTAAGTCTCTCATAACCACTACCGCATGAAGGCAAGAAACCCTCCGAAATCTCTGGCTTTGCCTGAAGCATGTTAACTTAATTTAATACTTGAGTCTTTCAGTTCTGAGCTCACAGTCCAAGTTAAATAACATACTTGCACCGATGTATCCATTCTTCTTTTATAATTTGGAAACATCTCCTCTCAGTCTCATTTTCTCTAATGAAAAGGAGTTTAGTTTTTTTGTGAGGCTTGTCTTCATAATTTCGATCCAGGAACCATTTCCTGTCATTCCTATCTGAATTGTCTGCCGTGTATCAGTGCCCTTTATGAAGGTAGGGTGACCAGAAATGTACACAACGGGGGAGGCGGGGGGAGCGGGGGAGAATTGCTCTGGTCCCTCAGAGTAGTGACCCGCCTCAAATGCCTTCAATAGAATCGAAGGATACAAGACTCAAACGTTAACTTGTTTCTTCTCTCCACAGATGCTACTCGGTCTGCTGGTGTTTTCTCCATTTTCTGTTTTGTTTCAGATTTCCAGCATTGCAGTATTTTACTTTTTGCTCAGATAGAATGGGAGCAAGTTTAACCTAATTTGCCCATCGGGAAACTTACGGGCTCGGGTGCAACGCTCGTTTTACACCCTGCCCAGTTTTACTCTCCATTGAAATCAACGGAGAGCAATATTGGGATGGGGTGTAAAACTGGCGTTGCACCCGATCCCATGGGATTCCATGAGTTATTGTCAAATGCCCTTGATATGCGGAGCAGTATAGCGTTAGCCTTGAAACCGCTTCGCACTGATGGTCGATAAGGCCTCCCGAATCCTCTTCCTCTTCTAGCGCCACTAATGGGCCTCCCCTCAACGTCTGACTAAAACAGTACAGACAGCCTATTGTCCTCCGCTGTTGCATTGGACTCAAGATCAGAAAGGTGCGTGTTCATTCCAGGTAGTGGACACGACAGCTCTTCTTTCCCTTCGAACCTGTCTTCCACAGGGAAAAATGCAAATCCCTCTTATTGTGTCACATTCCCTTCATCACCTGCATGCTTCACATTCCAAGGTGCGAAAAGCTTACATTTATATTGAAATTAAAAACTATCTGTCATTCCTGAGCCAGTCCACTTAATTGATGCCAGATCAATTTCAATATTATCAATTTGTCTCATACTTATTATTTGGCCATTTAGCTTGATATTATCAGTAAATCTGATAACATTACTTGTACCCTCCATCTATCTATCAATATGATAAAAGTCTTGCATCTAGCATGCCCATGGGACATGGGTTGCCAACCCTCCAGGATTGTCCTGGAGTCTCCACGAATTAAAGCTTAATCTTCAGGATACTGCTGCGAGCAACCCGGGATAAAAATCATTGGGGCATTGATAAAAATGTGGGGTTTTTCCCATTTTCTTTGAAAACTTTCATTTCTTAGTTATAAAAATACTTGACATGGGAAAAAGACTGTTTGACTGATAGTCAGCAACCATTCAATTGAGTAACGAAGTATCTGTTCTCTTTCCAATTGGTCGTGGGAAGGCGGTGCCCTGTGAGGATGGATGTATTGGGCAACCAGTGGCGGGAGTGTGGGGGCAGGGAGGTTGAAGGTGGGAGGTCATATGATTGAACCTCCAGGAATACGTCCAACCAGGATTGGCAACCCTGCATGGGACTCAAAGTGTGATGCAGGCAAAGTACGTGTCACACTTGGGCTTGAGTATCTCAAATATAATTTTCATAAAATAACAATGCTCCTGTCGGTATAAAGGAGCGTGGACTATCACAGTGAGCAACACTACTTATGAATGGGGAGACCCAGAACAGAACCCTGGAAAACTCCACCAATCACTGCCCCCTTAGCCATGTGCTGACAGACTGTATGAACATATCACCTGTCAATATAAGATTACTCGCATACACTTATGCACACACAGTTTTGAATGCGTGCATGACTAGATATCTGCACATGCTCATACATACACTGATGCTCAACACTTTGTCATTTTTCCATGACAGAACTAACTATAAAAACTTCACAACCTCATAAATGCAGAGTGTGTGGCCTGAACATATAAAATGGAATAACTAAGATTGGTCACAACTATGCATACAGTTTTCCTAATGTTTACCTAGCAACTTATCGCACTTAAGGTACAAGCTGTCTGTAACTGTAGCCCTTTAGCTAAATTATAACAATCCAGATAGTGGGCTATGTCATTCCACTAGAAATTTCTCCCTAGCTCATTAACAACAACAACTTGCATTTACATAGCGCCTTTAACGTTGTAAAGTGTCCCAAGGCGCTTCACAGGAGCATTATCAAAGCGTTAAATACTCATTTATTGCACCAGCTTCATAAAAGTGCATTGCAGAAGTTTCTGGAACGAGGCAGGTAACTACCTAATTACTGTGCAACAATGCATTGAACTTCCAAATTCAACCTGTCAGGTCCAACAGAGAAGTTTCTCTGTCCCGTGGTGTGAAGCAGCAGGAACTGTATGTAACAGAGTGCAATACCTAAGGGGCATGTATATTATTCTTATTATTAGTGACTTAGAAAGATAATAGCATCCTGCCAATAAGCCAGTAATGTCTTCTGGCCAGCCTCCCACCTTGCACCCTCCATAAACTTGAGCTCATCCAAAACTCTGCTGCCCATATCCTAACTCGCACCAAGTCCCATTCACCCATCACCCCTATGCTCGCTGACCTACATTGGCTCCCGGTCCGGCACTCCTTGATTTTAAAATTCTCATTGTTTACAGATTCTTCCATGGTTTTGCCCCTCCCTATTTCTATAACCTCCTCTGGACCTACAACCCTCCGAGAACTCTGCGTTCCTTCAATTCTGGCCTCTTGCTCATCCCCCACTGCTTTTGCCTCACCATCGGAGGCCATGCCTTCAGCTGCCTAGGTCCTAAACTCTGGAATTCCCTCCCTAAAGCTCTCCGCCTCTCCACCTTTCTCTCCTTTAAGACGCTCCTCCGCTTTGACCAAGCTTTTGGTCACCTGTCCTAATATCCCAGGTGGCTTGGTGCCAAAATTTTGTTTGAATACGCTCCTGTGATGCGCCTTGGGACATTTTACTACGTTAAAGATGCTATATAAATGCAACTTGTGGTCATATGTACTTTTTGTTTATAGTGATTCTGTTTTTGCATTGAGTGGGTTAAAGTGACTTTATGAATTAAAATCGTATCAATGTAATATTTAAAGTACTGGTCATGGGTTTATAGAAAAACACTAGTCTGAGGACTGCCGACTTTAATCGCCGAGGCCTGACATTTTCTGATGTGTTATCTGTGTTATGGGGAGACATTGACTGACCTCCGTGTCTCCAGGCATAGATTACATACGAATTAGAGGGATCAGTCTCACCGACAGCTGCCCTGACACAATTATAGACAAGGAGATACATTTGTTTTCCACACAGCAACGAAGTAAAGGCTACGGGGCCAGCTGCGGTTCAAGATGGTAATGGTGATTATGTGATGGATTCCAGAGCCTGTCAGAGACTTGTCTGTACGCTGTGGGTTCTGGCAGGTCCATCACCACATAGAATGCACGACCTGTCAAATGCGTGAACTGGTCCTGACAAGTGACAGGCTTTGGTGTTGCGGCAATGGCTTACAATAATATAACCTATGACCCCGAAGACTCAGCACTTTCACGCAGTACATGGCTGCGTGGACGTCTCCGGGTTCAATCTCTGGTCTGTGCCAAGTTAGCTGATCTCAAATGGGTTGGGGGTGGGGGGAAAGTTTGGTGTATAGAGGAATTGCAATCGGCTTCTGTGCCCCTGAGTTATAAAGGGGGAAACACGGGCAGAGAGCCCACTCCTGATTCTTCTCCCAGTGGCCTTTGTGTGTGTGTGTGTGTGTGTGTGTGTGTGTGTTTGTTTGCATGTATGTGTGTGTATGTAAGTAAATCAGATGAGGACAGGATCAAGTTTGACTGCAATCCTGCCCATGAATAAATAGCCTGACTGTCTAAACTCACACATGAATATGGGCCACTGGGACAAGGCACAGGATGTCAACTGGTTCCTCTGGAACTAAATCTGAACAAGGAGTCAACACCTTGAGTAAAGAGGGGGAGTGAAGGGGAGGAAATTGATGAGGGAACAAAGTATTATTTTATGCAGCGAGTAGTTATGATCTGGAATGCACTGCCTGATAGGGTGGTGGAAGCAGATTCAATAGTAACTTTCAAAAGGGAATTGGATATTTACTTGAAAAGGAAAAGCTTGCAGGGCTATGGGGAAAAAGCAGAGGAGTGGGACTAATTGGATAGCTCTTTCAAAGAGTCGGCACAGTTACGATGGGCTGAATGGCCTCCTGTGCTGTATGATTCTATGATTATGTAATCTGTTAATATAACAATGAAAGTGAAATGATGAAACTTTCAGATGGGAGAAGAAAAAATTTAGCTATTGTCACCAATATAACATGATTTTCAGTTGTGCAATCTTCATGTAAATATAAATTGTTTTATACATGCCAGCCAGCCTGACCATTAGGAACATTGGAACAGGAGTGGGCCATTTAGCCCCTGGAGCCTGTTCCGCCATTTAATGAGATCATGGCTGACCTGTGACCTAACTCCATGGGGTAAATTTTAACGGGGAGCCAGGAAGGTGGGGGGTGGGGGGCGGACGTTCCAGAAGGGAAACTCAGAAGTTTGGGTTTCCCGGACATCCTTACGATTTGGACGTAAGGACGTCTTTCATTTTTTTTTGTAGGTTTCCCGCCTGACAAACCAGCCAGATTGACGGGCTGGCTGTCAGTCGGACGGGAGAACAGCCACTGAACAGATGCCAGCAAGTAAGTCTTAGATGGCGGGGGCGCGGTAGTCGGGGTTGGGGTCATCGGGCGAGTTGTTGGTCATCAGGGGAGTCATCGGGGTCAGCGGTCATTGGGGGTCATCAGGGGCTCAGTCATGGGGGATTTGAATATTGGGGATCACGGAGGGGCCAGAGATCGTGGGGATGGGTTCGGACATGGGGTGGGGGGTCGGGCGATCATGTGGGATCGCGGCAGGTAAGCTTGTTGGGCCCGGAGGAAGCACTCCTGCTCCTTCGGGCCCACAAGCAGTGCGATAAAGGCACTTACCTGCTGCTCCTGGCCTTTTCGCCTCCTCTTAAATGGCGTGAAGCAGAAAGCCCGGGAATCCTGACCCCCCAGGAGCTAAAAATAAAAAGCCTGTCAAAATGGAGGCCTGCAGCCTTCTTACAAGATTTTACTGACTTTTCCTGAGAGCGGGTTGGTCGATCGCCCCTCGAACCGCCTCCTTCAAAACCGGAAGTGGGCGGGTTGAAGTCGAGTTTTACTTTTTTACAATTTTTACCTTCCCTCTCGCCCCCAACCCACCCATTCGTGGGGTTAAAATTCACCCCCATATTCCCACCGTAGCCCCATATCCCTTAATAACTTTGGTTAACAAAAATCTATCAATCTCAGATTTAAAATTAACAATTGAGCTAGCATCAACTGGTAGACTCTTGGCCCTGACCATTGAGCCTACTGAGCAAGTAGGTGTTTTATTACTGGTACGAACTGGCTTGAACCAACTGTATTTGCACAGCTAACATTGTAAAGTTTTAAATATCTTTGCATACTCTGTCCACATTTTATATTTATGGCACATGGGCAGGGATTCAGAATTAGGTGTTTTCCTTTGGTGTTGTTGTCCCAGCTGACACCTTACCATAGCCCTGCTCACAGTAAAACTTCACATTTATAGTTTCCGTGTTTTCAATTCCCTCCATGACCTCGCCCCTCCCTATCTGGAACCTCTTCTAGCCCCACAACTCTCCGAGATCTCTCAACTCCTTCAATTCTGGCCTCTTGCATTTCCCGATTTCCATCACTCCACCACTGGCAGCCATGCCTTCAGCTCCCTCGGCCCCAAACTCTGGAATTCCCTCCCTAAACCTCCCTGCCTCGCCACCTCTCTCTCCTCCTTTAAGATGCTCCTTAAAACCTACCTCTTTGACCAAGCTTTTGGGCACCTGTCCTAATACTGACTCTCTGTATGCCTTCAAGAGAGAGCTGGACTGGTTCCTGACTGGGGCAGAGATCGCATCATATAGAAGGTAAGTGTGTTTATGGCTAACAGTTGGTCCATGTGATCTCCTGGACTGGATTCAACCGCCTGAGGGGGTCGGAAAGGAATTTTACAGAGTATTTTTTTGCTTATTGGCTCTGGGTTCTTTCTGGTTTTTTACCTCTCCCAGGAGATTACATGGCTGTGGGGATGGGGAGGGGGGGGGGGCGGGGCGGGGCGGGGGGGGTGGAGCGGTGTGGTCGGGGGGGGTGGAGCGGTGTGGTCGGGGGAGGGAAAAAAGAAGTGTTTGGCCATGATGGTCCTGCCATCATGGTGTGGGGCAGGCTTGATGGACCAGCTGGTTTTTTCCTCCCTGTCAATTTTGTATGTCCGTATAATATCTCCTTATGTCAAATTTTGTTTGATAACGCTCCTGTGAAGCGTCTTGGGACATTTTACTACAATAAAGGCGCTATATAAATGCAAGTTGCTATTGTTGTGTGAAGATCTACACTTTTTTGTATATGTTCATCTTTGTTGATTTTTCCAAAACCATATATCCAAAAGTGGATACAACAGACCTGGCAAAGAGCGAAATCAAGACAAGAACCCAGCAAGGGTATCAGCAGTCTGCCCTGATCACACCCTGCAATCATGTCGTTTAGACAAAAGCAAAGAAATAGAAAAAGAAAAGAAGCAACAATTTTAGGCAGCTGCAGAGTAATTAGTACAAAACCAAGAGTAACAAAGAGTAATCAAAGGGACATCTCCGCCTTGTTTATCCCACAATGCACAAGTTGTAATGCTCCTCTCCGCATATTTGAGTGGAGGACACCTTTTCGTGTTGAGTAGGTACATGAGTGGGAGGCTCTTATTTGCATATCTGCGTAGGAGGCTGTTCTTTGTGTATATGGATGTATTAAATAGTTTTCTACGACTTCGATTGAAATGAAAATCAGGAGAGATGTATAACGAGCGGTTCAATCAATATCGCCCATCTTACATTATCATCCAAAGTCAAAATTAACCCATAGAGCACCACACGGGGTATACACATAACTCAGTGTCAGTTCCTGTACAGTTATCTTGTAAATTATGTACCATCGATAGTGGTACATAATTAGATTATACTCAGGGGCCAGACAAGCTGTGTTGGTTGAGAAGCTGGTCTTCATTTCTGTGTTCTCTCCCAGCAATGTGTAAATGGTACCCATCTCCCATACAGTGTCAACTCCTGTGCAATTATCGCACAGCTCCCATATAGTAAGTGCACCTTTTTAAAAATTCGTTCATTGGATGTGGGCGTCGCTGGTGAGGCCAGCATTTATTGCCCATCCCTAATTGCCCTTGAGAAAGTGGTGGTGAGCCGCCTTCTTGAACTGCTGCAGTCCGTGTGGTGAAGGTTCTCCCACAGTGCTGTTAGGAAGGGAGTTCCAGGATTTTGACCCAGCGACGATGAAGGAACGGCGATATATTTCCAAGTCGGGATGGTGTGTGACTCGGAGAGGACCGTGCAAGTGGTGTTGTTCCCATGTGCCTGCTGCTCTTGTCCTTCTAGGTGGTAGAGGTCGTGGGTTTGGGAGGTGCTGTCGAAGAAGCCTTGGCGAGTTGCTGCAGTACATCCTATGGATGGTACACACTGCAGCCACTGAGCACCGGTGGTGAAGGGAGTGAATGTTTAGGGTGGTGGATGGGGTGCCAATCAAGCGGGCTGCTTTGTCCTGGATGGTGTCGAGCTTCTTGAGTGTTGTTGGAGCTGCACTCATCCAGGCAAGTGGAGAGTATTCCATCAGTCTATCGGCTCTGTTACCCTAGAAATTGCTGTGAAGTCTCAGCTGGAAGAATACTTCTTGAAGCTTGTACCTATCTAAGGCAGAAAATGCTGGCAAAACGCACCAGGTCAATCAGGATCTGAGAGAAAAACCCTGTCTTTCTGATGTGGACTGGCTCGCGGTGTAGTATCATTTTCTTTTTCTTTTTCAGATTTCCAGCATTTGTAGCTTTTCTATCTAAACAAAGAGGTTAGACAGTTCAAGTGATCAGCGGAGAATCTGATAGCTTTCAGAGATACAGGCATTTGTATCACTGAATATTTACAGGTTTGATGATGTTACACTTGTGATCTCTTGCCACTTGGTTATATTATTGCCGTGTTTTCCAAGCTTGTTTCTTTCCCTGTCTCTTGCATTCACAATCTCACTCTAACTCATTTTGCTGTCTCTCTTTCCCACACCCTGACTGTCACTCTGACACCTTTTTCTCTCTCACAAACACTTTCCCCAGCAAAAATCCTAAACCTTCTACACCATACTGTGGCAAAAGTAGAATTTATGTCTTGGTTTATCTAACTATATATTTTAAATAGCTTGGATTTAAAATGGACGCTGCTCTTTCACGAGTACAAAATGGTGGATTGGAAGCACTTCATCTGCAAGAAAAAGCAGGGTCGTTTTTCACGAATGAGCAGATACCAGGGGAGGTTTGTCTGGTCCCGTGCCTGGGGTGGCGGGGGTGGGGGGGGGGGTGCGGGTGGAATGCATTGTTGTAAAGGATCCGACCTGATTTTCTGTCAATTTAAATTAATGCTCCTAAAGATTCTTTTTGATGGGGAGCAATGTGATTAAAACACTAATTCATGCAGCTTTCAGCACACTGCTAAGTCCAATTGTTGACTTGTGGAGACGTTGGAAGTCCCAGGAAAGGAAATGCAACTGTAACAAACCATTATCCCATTATTTATTAAGCTGCAAAGTCTGTTGACGTTTTCTGTGCTTGGTTTCCTCAAGGGGAAAAATATCCGTAAAACCTGAGAAAGTTCTGTATATCTGGTTGCTGGCATGAAGGAAAACATTGCAGGGCTATGTGGAAAGAGCGGGGGAGTGAGACTAATTGGATAGTTCTTTCTAAGAGCTGGCACAGGCATGATGGGCCGAATGGCCTTCCCCTAACGTTCTCCTCCATTGTCAAATACAGGCAGTCCTCCTCTCGTGCCATCTGATCTCCCCAACATTCTTTTGATCTTCTTCATTCCCTCCATGAAATTCTTGCATTGGAAAAAAATTACAGTTTATCCTTAAGGGCTCCTTTCTCATCTTGCTGGTCGTTTATGACCATTTTAAATGGTAGAACCCAGCGATGGGCAGGAAATTGAATGAAATTTCAGTGTGTAAAGAAGCTCTTGTACGTTCAGTGAGAGCAATGCAGGCAGGAAACCAGGTACAGGAAGTTGCACAGTGCGTGAAATGAGCAGGGAGCCAGTAAGTTTTGGATCTCGCTATTCTCTGATCCCTGCTCATGCCGGCAAAATGTCTTTTGAAAATCTTACCCTCTAGTATTCAACAGTTTCTGTTCATCATTGCCATTATACAGAAGATGTTTGACAGAGATCTGACTCAATAGGAGCAGGAGAGACGGCATTTCTTACTTATGGATTACAAGAATGACCATGCTGAGGAAGATGGAGAGAGGATGTGACGTTTAAGCCCACCTGTAAGTCCCTAGACCATCCTGCCCCATGTTCCTCTGCCCTGACCCCCACATCTCATGCACTGCCTGACTTGGTTTTTCACACCCCACACACCAGCCCAGATGCTTTCACCCAGGGGCAATTAACGTTAGCAAGGATGAGGCACTGGGTGATTCACAGAGCACGAGGGAGCCGGAGGAGTGGGTGTGGATGTGCCACCTTCCCAGCAGAGACCAATGAGATGGCTGCCTGTGGCTCTGGAGCAGCAGGAACCAGGTGTGACTCACGAGTCTGCAGCTCTCATTTGCAGCAACATCAGGGAATCCTTTTCTTTGCTGCAGATATCAGTGGAGCAAGAGACAGCTTCAATGGAATCTGCAACAGCCCCCAACCTTAGAAGCAGCCAGGGAGCAGTCGGTGCCTCCTGCTCCATGGAAGCATAGACTGCAGCTCTGGTGCCAGTAGGGAGAGATTAGACCGTACCCTGCATACCAGCTTCCAAACCCTGGGGCCCAGGATGTTGTCTGCTACCTCTCAGGGCATTCAGAATCTGTTTGCTGCTATTAGACCAGCCATCCCACTGATCAGTGGTGACGCAGATCCAGGGCCAGGTTGATTGGCAATGGCTGGAAGCAGTTTTTTGGATGAGATGTCAAATTGAGGCCCCGTTTGCCCTCTCAGGCGGATGTAAAAGATCTCATGGCACTATTTCGAAGAAGAGCAGGGGAGTTCTCTCCGGTGTCCTGGCCAATAGTTATCCCTCATCCAACATTACTAAAACAGATTATCTTGTCATTGTCATATTGCTGTTTGTGGGAGCTTGCTGTGCACAAATTGGCTGCCGCGTTTCCCTTCATTAAAATAGTGACTGCACTTCAAAAGTAATTCATTGGTTGTGAAGCACTTTGGGATGACCTGAGATCGTGAAAGGTGCCATATAAATGCAAGTCTTTCTTTCTTAGGAAGCTGCACCAGGCTGCCCAGGCACAAGCTCCAGAAGTGCAGCAGCTTGAGAGGATGAGAATTTCAGTCCCATGAGTCTTTTATAGCACAAGCAGCCAACCACCTCTGGCGATACTGACCCTCAGGTTGCACCTAGAAGAAGCATTAGAATAGGAGAAAGAAAGACATACGTAGCCACTGAGGGGAAGCACAGTGTTAAGAAAGAGAAGGTTGGCTTAAGGTCACTTTGGAGTTTGTAGTACTTATGTCATCCTTTGGTGTTCATGGAGATTAGAGACATGGGACGGGGTTTAAAAGTTAAAATTCTCCAGTTTAGTTACCCGCCAGATAGCCGCCCAAATCCCATCATTTCTGATTTTAACGGATACTGCTGGACAGGCAGCTAAGCAACCAGCCCAAAGTCAGCTGGGTCCTAATTCACATATGCTAATCGAGGTCCGATGACATCATTGAGCCCAGCGATGTGTGGGCTCCAAAATCTCATACCCAGCTGCAGTAATCACATTTCAAACTTTCAGCAGTCTTCACGTTCAAGATCTGCTCACTTCCACCAGTCTCAACTGCTCCTGGCAATAGATGCGCTTTATCCCTCTCTCTTATTCTAACTTACCCCTCGTGCATTGCAAGTGTAAATCCAGGGAACTCGAGGCTCCAGGCCACCGGCCCTCATTGTAATATATTCAGATTAGTTGCAGGGGGCTTGGTGGGCGGATTGTGTGAAGGGCCAAATCACACTTGGTAATTTGGGCACTTCCTTTTTGGGACGGAAAACTGGCGGAAACAGCTACTGCCCCAATTTGCTGGCCAGTCAAGTGAGTTGCCCTGAATTTAAGCCTCAGAAACGCTGAAACCAGTGTGGAATTTTGGGGCCATGATCTCCTCAGCCACCAACCTCCACTGAGGCTGGTTTCCAAACAGCTGTTTAGATACCCCATAGTTTAATTTAATTCTATTTAAGTCTTTTTCTTTGTCAGTTTGTCTCTCCATCTTCTTCTCTCGAAATATTGCTCTTTTCTTCCTTCCTGTCTTCTTTTGTCTTTTTCCTCAGTTCCTTTCTCTGTCTCCTTCTTCCCCCACTGTCCTATTTTTCTCTCTCTATTTCCATCTGTTTCCTTTCTCTGTATCTCTGTTCTTCCTCTCTCTCAATTTGCTGTATCTCTCTCTATTTCTCTCTCCTTTCTCACTCTCACTGTTTCTCTTTCCCCTTTCTCTATATGTCTCTCTGTTTCTCACCTCTTCTCTCTGTGTTTTCATGTTTCTCTTTCTCACAGACTTACAATGTTACCCTCTGAGAATATTTTACAATCTCCTTTGAAGATGTTGTCTATAGTTTGAGCTCTTTCATCTATGCCAGGCACATGGCATTATGGGATATTTGTTGCTAGGCAACGCCTACTCCCTGCTTTCAATGATGTCATGACTAACCTTCACCAGAATCGATTGGATTAAGTGTCTGTGAGTTAACTCCTATGATGCTGGCATCGGTAGGTGGAAACAGCTCAGCCGTGCTAACTATATCGCCTAATGGAATAAATTGGCTATTTCGCCAGTACCATCCAGGAGAACAGGTTGACAGGTCTCAGCATCTCCTGCTGAAACAGAAGTGCCCGTCTCTGGCACCACCTGATGGAACAGACTGGCCCATACCTGGCACCACCTGATGGAAGGGACTGGACAGTGTCTGGCACCGCCTGATGGAAGGGACTGGACAGTGTCTGGCACCGCCTGATGGAAGGGACTGGACAGTGTCTGGTACCACCTGATGAGCTGTAGCTCCAGCAATGCCTAGTGGAACAGACAGGCACCACTAAATGCAACAGGTTGTCGTGTCTCCAGCATCACCTGACGAAACAGATTAGCTGTGTCTCTGTCATTGCTTGCTGGAGCAGACCAGGTGTGTCATTGGCACCATGTAGCTTGTGTGGGCACAGTGAACAATCCAGCAACCTCAGTGTGTGAAGCACCACAAGACCCCCTGTTGAGCACATGCACACATGTACACTGTGCCTCCACTGGACATCATGCACATGTACACTGTGCCTCCACTGGACATCATGCACATATACACTGTGCTATCTCTGGACATCATGCACATATACACTGTGCTACCTCTGGACATCATGCACATATACACTGTGCCACCTCTGGACATCATGCACTTGTACACTGTGCACCTAGGGATATTGTGCCAATAGGTCCAGTATTCTAAATATAAATTATTCAACAGACAAAAAAAAAATCACATCCTTGAGCCCTGGTTCCTGGTGGGGATGATCCACAATGCACAAAGCTTATATATATAGAGATTTTTTTTCCTGGTTTGTATTAGAGAAGGCATTAGCCTGCTCATTTCATGGTGACTGTGTGAAACTGCTTCCTTGCTGGGGCTTTGCTCAAATTCCACCTGCCTCTTCACAGCATGAGATGGAAATAGATGCAAACTAAGAACATGAATATTAATTAGGCATGACCTGCAGTTAATGCTGATGCGCACGATCGTTTACATCAATGGTGACACAATTGACAGATAAAATTCAGCCCACAGTAGTTTTGAATCCTGACCTACCAACTCTGGGACTTGGGATGTTAGCCACCTCTCTGATGAGGCCCAAGGCTCCTAAGGGTTTGAGTTGTCCTTTTCAGCACAATCCAGCAGAGATCGAACTCAACCTGTTTCAAAGTTCAAGAAATGGAGGCCGAAACTTCCAACTTCGGCAGGGGCGTAAAAAGGGCGATATTGGATCGGCCGCCCGTTATACACCCAGCTGAGTGGAGACAATGGGAAGGAAGATCGGGCGGGGTGCGTAATGGGCAACTGAACAAATATCGCCCGCTTTATGAATCACAGCTGTTGGAAGTTCCACCCAGAGTGTGAGAATTGGTACTTTAATGTTGAGGAGTACCCATCTCTTCTGCACCAGCCTTGGTCCAGGAATGTTAACTTCCTGTGGGGGAGGGGGAGGAGAGTAATAATTTCACACACCAGAGGAGAGACGAGGAGACATCTTTTAACGCAGTGAGTTGTCCCAATCTGGAATGCACTGCCTGAAAGGGCGATGGAAGCAGATTCAACAGTAACTTTCAAAAGGGAATTGGGTATATTAGGAACATAGGAACAGGAGTAGGCCATTCAGCCCCTCGTGCCTGCTCCGCCATTTGATAAGATCATGGCTGATCTGTGATCTAACTCCATATACCTGCCTTTGGCCCATATCCTTTAATACCTTTGGTTGCCAAAAAGCTATCTATCTCAGATTTAAATTTAGCAATTGAGCTAGTATCAATTGCCGTTTGCAGAAGAGAGTTCCAAACTTCTACAACCCTTTGTGTGTAGAAATGTTTTCTAATCTCGCTCCTCCAAGGTCTGGCTCTAATTTTTAGACTGTGCCCCCTACTCCTAGAATCCCCAACCAGCGGAAATAGTTTCTCTCTATCCACCCTATCCGTTCCCCTTAATATCTTACAAACTTCGATCAGATCACCCCTTAACCTTCTAAACTCTAGAGAATACAACCCCAATTTGTGTAATCTCTCCTCGTAACTTAACCCTTGAAGTCCGGATATCATTCTAGTAAACCTACGCTGCACTCCCTCCAAGGCCAATATGTCCTTCCGAAGGTGCGGTGCCCAGAACTGCTCACAGTACTCCAGGTGCGGTCTAACCAGGGTTTTGAATAGCTGCAGCATAACTTCTGCCCCCTTGTACTCTAGTCCTCTGGATATAAAGGCCAACATTCCATTTGCCTTCTTGATTATTTTCTGCACCTGTTCATGACACTTCAATGATCTATGTACCTGAACCCCTAAGTCCCTTTGGACATCCACTGTTTTTAACTTTTTACCATTTAGAAAGTACCCTGTTCTATCCTTTTTTGATCCAAAGTGGATGACCTCACATTTGTCTACATTGAATTCCATTTGCCACAGTTTTGCCCATTCATCTAATCTATCAATATCGCTTTGTAATTTTATGTTTTCATCTACACTGCTTACAATGCCACCAATCTTTGTGTCATCGGCAAACTTAGATATGAGACTTTCTATGCCTTCATCTAAGTCGTTAATAAATATTGTGAATAATTGAGGCCCCAAGACAGATCCCTGCGGGACTCCACTAGTCACATCCTGCCAATGTGAGTACCTTCCCATTATCCCTACTCTCTGTCGCCTTTCGCTCAGTCAACTTCCTAATCAAGTACTTTTCCCTCGATTCCATGGGCTTCTATCTTAGCTAACAGTCTCTTATGTGGGACCTTATCAAATGCCTTCTGGAAGTCCATATAAATAACATCCATTGACATTCCCCTGCCCACTACTTTAGTCACCTCTTCAAAAAATTCAATCAGGTTTGTCAGGCACGACCTACCTTTCACAAATCCATGCTGGCTCTCTCTGATTAACTGAAAATTCTCGAGGTGTTCAGTCACCCTATCCTTAATTATAGACTCCAGCATTTTCCCCACAACAGATGTTAGGCTAACTGGTCTATAATTCCCTGGTTTCCCTCTCTCTCCTTTCTTAAAAAACGGAGTGATATGTGCAATTTTCCAATCTAGAGGGACAGTTCCTGAATCTAGAGAACTTTGAAAGATTATAGTTAGGGCATCCGCAATGTGCTCACCTACTTCCTTTAAAACCCTGGGATGGAAACCATCTGGTCCTGGGATTTGTCACTCTTTAATGCTATTATTTTCTTCATTACTGTTGCTTTACTTATGTTAATTTTATCGAGCCCCTGTCCCCGATTCAATATTAGTTTTCTTGGGATTTCCGGCATGCTGTCCTCTTTTTCGACTGTAAATACTGACGCAAAGTAATTGTTCAACATGTCCGCCATTTCCCCATTGTCAATGACAATATCCCCACTTTCAGTTTTTAAGGGGCCAACACTGCTCCTGACCACCCTCTTTTTCCTAATATAACTATAAAAGTTATTCGTATTGGTTTTGATATCCCTTGCGAGTTTCTTTTCATACCCTCTTTTTGTAGCCCTTACTATCTGTTTTGTGACCCTTTGTTGATCTTTGTATCTTTCCTATTCGTCAGGATCTGTGCCGTTTTTTGCCTTTTTGTATGCCCTTTCCTTATGTTTTATACTGTCCCTTACCTCTTTAGTTGTCCATGGCTGGTTTTTTTGGCAAGTAGAGTTCTTGCCCCTCAGGGGTATAAGCCGATTCTGTATCACGTTAAATGTTTCTTTAAACATTTCCCACTGATCATCAGTCGTTTTACCCATTAACAGATTTGCCCAGTTTACTGTGGACAGTCTCTGTCTCATCCCATTGAAGTCGGCCTTGCCCAAGTCTAGAATCTTAGCAGCTGATTCACTTTTTTCCCTTTCAAACACCACATTGAACTCGATCATGTTATGATCACTATTGGATAGATGTTCACGCACAGTTAAGCCGTTAACTAAATCTGGTTCATTACTCATTACTAAATCTAGTATGGCTTGCCCCCTTGTTGCCTCTAGGACATATTGCTGTAGAAAACTATCCTGGACACACTCAAGAAATTCACTACCTTTCTGACAGTTGCTAGTCTGCTTTTCCCAATCTCTGTGAAGGTTAAAGTCCCCCATTAAGACCACTATGCCTTTCTTACACTCTTGTCTAATCTCTGCATTTATACAATCTAGCACTTCAGAGCTGCTGCCAGGGTTCCTGTATACAACTCCCACTATAGTCTTAGATCCTTTCCTATTTCTCAATTCAACCCATAAGGTCTCTGTTGGCTGCTTACCTCTCGTTATATCCCCCTTTATCATTGAAGTGATTTCATCTCTAATCATTAAGGCTACTCCTCCCCCTCTTCCATTTTCCCTATCTCTCCTGTAGACCTTATAACCTGGTATGTTTAGTTCCCAATCCTGACCATACTGCAGCCAAGTCTCAGTAATAGCTATCATGTCATACCCTCCAATTTGAATTTGAACCTGTAGTTCATTTAATTTATTCCTTATACTCCGTGCATTTGTATATAGAACTCTTAGTTGGGTCACACACCCTAGCCTGACCTTCAGCTTTGATGCTGGGTTAATCATCTTACGCCTTCTAGTTTTTATTTTATCTGTCGTGCCTAAAGTACACTTTCTTTCCGCTGCTCTACGCTTTTCCCTTTCACTTGTTCTTGAACAACTGTTTGTACTATTTGTATTGTAAATTTCCCCTGGGTCTTCCCCTCTCTTGCTGCTCTCAACTTTATTCCCTTCTGACTCCCCGCTCAGGTTCCCATCCCCCTGCCACTCTAGTTTAATCCTTCCCCAACAGCACTAGCAAACACCCCCGCGAGGACATTGGTCCCGGTCCTGCTCGGGTGTAACCCGTCCCGCTTGTACAGGTCCCACCTTCCCCAGAACTGGTCCCCAATGTCCTAGGAATCTAAATCCCTCCCTCCTACACCATCCCTGCAGCCACGCATTCATCCTGTCTATTCTCCTGTTCCTGTACTCACTTGCACGTGGCACTGGTAGTAATCCTGAGATCACTGCCTTTGAAGTCCTGCTTTTTAATTTATCTCCTAACTCCTTAAATTCACCTTGCAGGACCTCATCCCTTTTTTACCTATGTCGTTGATACCAATATGGACCACGACTACTGGCTGTTCACCCTCCCCCTCCAGAATGCCCTGCAGCCGCTCCGTGACATCCTTGACCCTAGCACCAGGGAGGCAACATACCATCCTGGAGTATATACTTGAAAAGGAGAAATTTGCAGGGCTAGGGGGAAGAGGAGAGGAGTGGGACTAATTGGATAGCTCTTTCAAAGAGCTGGCACAAGCACGAAGGGCCGAGTGGCCTCCTTCTGTGCTGTATGATTCTGTGAAGACTCCTGTTGACATCCCAGCAATGTTGGTACCCATTTAGCAGGTGAGTATACGGGAGCCCGCTTATCGTAATCCTTTGCCATAGGGGATTACTGACGTAGGAACTTGTTGGCCTTGAGAGGATTCAAATCAGAGGCTTCTTGTTTGAAAATCTAACACCCAAGCACCGAGCCACACGATTGTTCAGTTGCTGCTCCCTAGCAAGAGAAGTGTTATGAAATATATGTCAACGATTCCTAAGTGCGGTGAACACAATCCTCATTTGGGTTATCAGGGTCTTCAACATGAAGCTGCCAACAGTATGCAAAAGTTTCTTGGCCTGTGTACCAGCTCTTCTGTAGCTGAGGTTATGGTTCATTATTGGGGTCGAGACCTGCATTTTATTCCCGCAGAGCTGTACTGAATCGAGTAGCTTAGTGCTGTTACTAGATATGAGTGAAATTTTCCATTCCCAGTACTGACAAGGCATCATCGACAGAGGTAGCACAAAGGAAAAAACCCATCAGCGAGATGAATCTGACTAATAACTATTACTTGAGTGGTTTCCTGGGAGACAATTGTCTCTCCCAGGGATTCTGTCTGTTTGCATCTTGTAACGTTACGACACCGCTGCAGGGATTGTTGCAAAAAGAGTTGCTGTTTGCTTGCTATGTCACAAGGACTCGTGTGCATTTAAACAGAATTAATGTAGTGCTAGATGGAATGCTAAAGGGATAGATTGCCTATATTTAACAGTGATGAACTGTGAGTGTGTGCAGTGGAGAATCTGGGGAGAAATAAGTCATCTGGAGTCAGATTGAGGAAGAATGAAAATAAATTGAATCTAGAAAGTACTTTGAGAGAAATACAAGAGAACGGCAATGTCAATTTCATTGGGCTGCATAAGCAAGATTGAAATCAGAATTTATTCAAAGCGCTCTTGATATTTGCACTCAGTCAACCACAAAGAGCTGATGTGTACAGAGACCAGGAGTATCAGAGCTCACTTGAAATAAAGTATTGAAAACAACCCATTGATAACCCTGCAGAAAGTAAATCCTATTAACCGTCTCCTTCCTGTCACATGACGTAATCATAACCTGCGAATCCATGGAACCAAAGAGAAAAGAGACATTTACTGCAAGTGTTTCTTTCGCTTGAATCAAATGCATTTACCAAGGAAAAAATGTCACCATAAGAAAAAAAGACATGCAACACCCATGTCATCCACAGCAGCGAGCAGACAAAGCTGACCTCCAGCGTGCTTTACTTGAAGTGCAATAATCTCAACATCTTCCTCCTTCCAAACAGAAGCAACTGCATGATCCTCCATGTTCAGAACTTCCACTCCTTCAGACAGATCAGCAAAGATAGAATGTTCAGCCCCAGAATTTGCAAGACAGTTTAAATTGCCAGGAAGACTTTCCCAAAGTCAAATCTACGAAGCCACAGATTTAGAAATTTAATCAGTCTGACACTTGGTGTTCAACCATTGAGTCCCAAACTCAATTGCATACCACACGGAAGAGACCTGTGATTGGGAGGCTGCCTGTGTAACCAGGAAACTGTCCTTGTAACCAGGAAACTGCCCCTTAGAATGTCTTAATGTTTGTGACTAGTCAGCCAATCATTCAATAATTGATGAAATAAGCAGCTAATGTGAGGCTAACGTTATCCAGTTTTTAAAAATTCTTCTTTGAGAATTGCAGTCGCTCTTTTGTTGCACCATATTATCATACATTAGACTCAGTATACAGTGCAAACTGACAAAATTCATTGTCCCTCCACAGCTCTTCTCCAAATCACTAATACTGAAAAGCCTCATCCCCATTTATGGTCATCCAAACTTCAAGCTTTGCCCATTAACACATTGAGAAACCAAAGTAAAGGGCCAAGACCTCTCATGGTTGAAAAACAGGTGACCTGATATTCAGCTCATTGCTGTTTTGGGATCTTGTGCTCAAATTGATTGCTACATTTGCCTCCATAACAACAGCCACAGTATTTCAAAGATAATTCATTTCATGGGAAGTGATTTGGAATGTTTCTGAGAGACCTCAGAAGATGCTAGATAACACAACAGCTTTTTTCTTGGGATAGAACTTAAACTGAGATAAATCAGGAAGTAGAGATTAGGTGGCGCCAAGCTTGGGTTTAAAAGCCTGTAGATTGTAGGAGGAAGGGAAGACAGAGGGAGGTGAGGAATTCCATAAGGCATTGGAGTCCTGGGAAAGGAATGAGTTAGAGTAGAAAACATGTGTCTACGTTTGAACACGGTGAGGTTGCTGGGAGAGGGAAGAGTGTAGCATGGTGTATTTGCAGTTTTGGAGATTACATCCTGCTCCAACAGAAGCAGCAACTTCTCTGAGACATCTCCACATGTATTCCTCTGGGCTGAAGTTTATTCCATAAATCAGTAACTCAATAAAGTCCTTTGCTTGGTTTGAGGAATCTTTATGTGTATCGTTTTGCTCTATTTTCTCAATTTAATAAAAAAAAAGCTTTCTTTCAATTCCACTTTATTCATTCCAAAACCGTTGAATAATCTCCACCTCTGCTAGAGAACAAGTTCCAGCCTGTGTAATCCAGTGCAATCATCAAACATGGAAATTCTGGTTTTTAATCCCTCATCAATGTCATGTAAATTGGAAAAATAGAGGCTAATGGATTGATCCCTAGGGATCTCACTAATCACTACTCCCCAGCTCAAATAATTCCTGTGTAAATATCCTCTTGAGTCAGTGATTTACAATCAATTTTCCTCCATCCCCCCAGTCCTTTTCATCCCCCATTTTATCAGCTGGCTTCCTAGTATTGATTTTGGTGTGAAAGATTATCCACAACAGGACACATCCCTGAGCTGTGCCCCAAGCAGAACAGTACATGATATATGGAGAAATGTTCCACTCTACAGACTATAAATAGAATAATGTTTCATCTCCCCTGTGCACAAGGATGGAAACATGTTTTGGAACTTACTCATCATATGTTGACCACATCTTGTTTGAATTCATATCGGTGAACATCGCACTCACCTTTCAGTTACTTTCAGTTTACTAAGGGAAACTTGTCCTGTCAATGAGGAGCCGGTTGGAAGGGGGATGGGAAGAAGCGCAACATGGCAAAGGACTTAGCAGCCACAGAAGAGTTTCCCCCTCTGATATTTTCTCCGTCCCATAGGCTCAAACTCCTTTGTCAGCCGTGGCTCTGTTGTTCTAACTCTTGCTTCTGATTCAGAAAGTTGTGTGTTCAAATTCCTCCATAGCTTCGCCGCTCCCTATCTCTGTAACCTCCTCCAGCCCTCCAACCATCAGAGATCTCTGCGCTCCTCCAATTCTGGCCTCTTGCATATCCCCAATTTCCATCGCCCCACCATTGGCGGCCATGCCTTCAGCTACCTATGCCCTTTGCTCTGGAATTCCCTCCCTAAACACCTCTACCTCTCCTCCTTTAAGACCCTCCTAAAAATCTACCTCTTTGACCAAGCTTTTGGTCACCTGTCCAAAACTGTCCTTGTAACCAGGAAACTGCCCCTTAGAATGTCTTAATGTTTGTGACTAGTCAGCCAATCATTCAATAATTGATGAAATAAGCAGCTAATGTGAGGCTAATGTTATCCAGTTTTTAAAAATTCTTCTATGAGAATTGCAGTCACTCTTTTATCATACATTAGACTCATAGTATACAGTGCACCTGGTACAGAGTGATAACAAGTAAGGCTTATAAAGTGGCCTGCAGATGATCGCTGGGACAGATTTTAGGGAGTGGTAGCAGTGTTGGTGAGTAGTGCTGTGATTGCCCACTGACTTGGTGTCTGTCAGCTTTTGGTTCCCACTGTGAATGTAACAAAAGCACTGGAAGATCTCACTGCAGTGAGCTCTTAAATCTTTGTGTTATTTTGAATTTGGCTTCACAGTTTTATAAGCTTTTGACTCTTTAGCACAGTTTTGAGGTGATGTTCTGAAAACTGGCTCGCTCAGCATTTGTGGTGCTGGCGCTGGGATTAGAATAATTCTATTAGCAACTGCAAGGGTACTGTTCTAATGCCCTGAGAATGGATTAAACACACACCATTATTAGTGAGATCTGCTCCCTCCCTGAATAAACAGCAGTCTGTCTGGTTCTTAGCATGATTGTCCTCACTTGCTAATTATACCTGCTTTTATGTTGGTGTTGGACTGGTGCTTATGCTGCCAGTTCCTGAAGGATGGTGTCTCCTGCAACCAGTGGCAACCCCAATGTAAGTTTTATGTCTCTGAAATTGATTTTGAAAATGCCTGAGAAGAAAGCAGCTCCCAAGAAGGTTGCTAAGAAAGTCTTGAATAAAGCAGCAGCAAAAGAAGCAGAGTAGATCTACATCTACAAAGATCTACATCAAAAGAAGTAGATCTACATCTACAAAGTGATGAAGCAGGTTCACTCCCAACACTGGCATTTCCTCCAAGGCCATGAACTCCTTTGTGAACGAGCCCATCGCGGGTGAGGCTTCCCGCCTGGCCCATTACAACAAGCGCCACATCATCAGCTCCCGGGAGATCCAGACCACCATTCTGCCCCGGGAAGCTGGCCAAGCACGTGCCGCGTTGGGAGGGACAAAGGCAGTGACCAAGTACACCAGCTCCAAGTAAAACTCCACAATGTATTGAAAAACACAACCGCTTCCAGGCAAGATATAGGTTTTCCTGAACTCGGTGAATACGGTAACTTTAGAGTGGGGTTTGCCGTCGTCAGTGTGAGACCCTTTGCTTCAGTGGCACAAACACCTCATTGACCCCAATATAAAAGTAATTTAAAAGTAGTGCGTTCTCACCCAGGAATTTCCAACTTGCTCCCCAGTACAGGAAAGGAGCGTTGAGTTGGCACCTCCCAACTCCTTGCCTCCCTCTCCCAAAATTACCAGTTTGATTCCCTTGAATCTTGCTTCCACCCTGTTCTCAGCACCGATGCAGCCCTGGCCAAAGTCACATATGGAAAATTCAGAAATGTATATGTAGAATGGTCAATCTGGTACATTTTAAAGCATATTTATGGAAAACTAAATAATCTACAGCATTCACGCACATTCAATCCTCCCTCAGAATTCTCTCATGCTCCCTCTCACATTCTCTCATATTCTTTCACTCGCATAGAATCTCATACATTCATATATCATCATAATGTCTCTTACACATCCTTATTCATGCTCACAAACCTTTCACTTACTCTCTCGTGCACTGACAATCCTCCTCCTGCATACTGTTTCTCACATATTCTCATTTGCACTTTCACACTCACAATTCTTTCTCATATTCTTTCACACACTTTCAATCCTACTCTCACATTTACTTGGAGATATAATCAGGCCCTGGAAGTGGTACAGAGAAGAACTACAAGACTGATTCACAACATTAGAACGAAACGCTGGTGAAAATGGGCATTTTATGGAGGTATATAAGATAGTAAATGATATAGAAAAGTAGATCTGGAACATTACTTCAAACTTAACCATTACAGTAGGACACAGGTTCAAAACCAGTAAAAGGCAAAATTTAGGACTGATGTCAGGTAGTTCTTCACATAACAAGTGATCAACACACGGAATGGGCTAAATGAGTATGGCAATGGAGGTGAAAACTCTGGAATCACTTAAGAAATAATCGGATGCTGCAATGGAGTGTTTGGAGGATTGTTCTGGAAGTTGAGCTAAGATTATCAGAATTTGATAGTTTGTTCTAACAGTATGATTAATTACAATATGGGAAAGCTAAATATGTCCATGAGGGAGAAAGGAATAGAAGGATTTGTTGATAGGGTGAAATGAAGTAGGGTGGGAGGAGATTCAAGTAGAGTATAAACACCAGCATAGCCCAGTTGGGCCAAATGGCCTGTTTCTGCGCTGTAGAATTCTATGTAATATATTTAGGCCCATAAGCTTTTTACACAACAATTACTGAAAAGTGATTTAACAGCATTCTTTGAAACTATCACACAAGCCAATTCTAGCCTGCCTGCCTTACTGCATCTTTTCAAAACTAAAAAAAAAACAATGCCCAGCTGAATATTTAACACCAATAAAAGACAGATGTGTAATGCTTTAACAGTTTCTGACAGGTAGCAATTCTCTGTCAACACTTGATTCGAGCGAGACTTGTTAATTATCAGTAATTAGCCTCCTAATGTTCCTGTTCAAACCATCCGTTCTGCTTTGACTCCATATGACGTGCAGGTGTGCCTCGCTACTCCACACTCCCACAGCTTGTCACTGTGCACGGACCCCGTGGAAAGCCTTTGCCATAATCATTCATTATCAACTAACTGGATTTTTAGAAGTGCACAATCTCGATACTCACTCCACGCTCAACTCTTTTATTACTGAAGGTTACAGAGGGCCAGGAGTGGGTCATTTAGAGTCTCGGGCCTATTCCACCGTCAATCAGATCATGGCTGATCTGTACCTCAGCTCCCATTTTCCTGCCTTTGCTCTTAATACCCTGACCTAATGAAAGTCTATCGATCTCAGACTTGAAAATTTCAGTTGACCCCCAACATTCACCGCCTTTTGGGGGAGAGAGTTTCAGATTTCCATTATCCTTTGTGTGAAAAGGTTGCTGGTTGACATTGCAGTGAATGAGTTTGTGTGGATGGGAGTTAGGGTTGCCAACTCTGGTTGGGCATATTCCTGGAGGCTTCATCACATGACCTCCCACATCCCACACCCTGCCCATATCCAATATTTTTTTGAACTAATAAACTAAAGTTCAAAGAAAATGAAAAAATATACAATTTATTATCATGCTGGTATGATCTTTCTCCTGGGCTGCTCGCAGCAGTGTCCAGGAGATTAATCTTTAATTCCTAGAGACTCCAGGACAATCCTGGAGGGTTGGCAACCCTAAAGAGTTCTAACAAAGGAGGGGCTATACATAGCATGCAATGTGATGGGAAAGGGCGGATTACAGAGAGGCCACACTGTGTATGGGCAGTACAGTGAGGGACGATTAATGAAAACTGCAGTATATGAGGCAGAAACTGTTGAAGAGGAGCATGTTAAACTGAGGAGCATTTTGTGTGTCACAAGGGAGCCAAACAAATAGTGCTTCCCAAATCATCCTTGATGAAATTTGCCCCAGTTGTGACAGATGGATTTTAGTGATGGACAGCTCCAGAACTTGTTCTCAGGACCATCTTCTTACACCAAAAGAAAGAAGAAAGAAATTGCATTTATATGGTGTCTTTCATGAACTCAGGACATCCCAAAGCATTTTACAGTCACCTGTTGTAATGCAAGAAACGAGGCAGCCAATTTGCGTACAGCAAGGTCCCACAAACAGTAATGAGATAATGACCAGATAATCTGTTTGTGTTGTTGGTTGAGGGATAAACATTGGCCAGAACACAGGAAGCCACAGGTTACAGAGTTTCTTACTGGGCACAAAGCAATTAGACACGTCGAGTCTACATACCTGTTCTACAGCCCACCTTTAACCTGATCATTGCTAGACAGCGCAGCAAACTTATTTCCCGGTCTGTGAATCCAGCCTGGCCTAATGTAGGGAAGGGACCTGCTTTCTGAAATAAAAACAACAAAAAAAATGTTGGAAATGCACAGCCCGTCAATCAGTATGTTTCATAAAAGAAAGATGGGCGGATATTTCATGTTGGGACCCCCCCCCCCACCACCATCAGAATAGCCAGTCTGGAAAAAGCCCCTGTTATACAGCTGGCAGGATGGATGTGCTCCAAGGAAACAAAAAAGGGATAACAGTACAATTATAGAATCACATAGCACAGAAGGACGCCATTCGTCCCATTGTGCTCTTTGAAAGAGCTATCCAATTCATCCCACTCCCCTGTTCTTTCCCCATAGCCCTGCAATTTTTGTTCCTTCAAGTATTTATTCAATTCCCTTTTGAAAGTTGCTACTGAATCTGCATCCACCGCCCTTTCAGGCAGTGCATTCCAGATCATAACAACTCGCTGCGTAAAAAATAATTCTCATCATCCCCCCTCTGGTTCCTTTGCCAATTACCTTAAAAAACAGGAGGCAGTGGTTAAGAGTTCAAATCTAATTTGAGTCACAGAGAGACAGGTAATGGGTTTAACAGCCTATTAACAGATTGCAGGATGCTGGAAAGAGCTGTAACCACAGCTGCTGATCGACCCACTATGCATTTCCATCATTTTTTGTTTTTTTTAATTTCAGACTTGCATTCTCAGTTTTCTCTTTACCAGGGACTGCTTTCTTATTATCAATGTCAACCTCCTCCCTGCCCCTGTCATCCCTTCAGATAAAACATTTTTAGTGATCTTTAAAACAAAAGCAAAATATGCAGATACTGGAAATCTGAAATAAAAACAGAAAATGCTGGAAACACTCAGCAGGTCAGGCAGCATCTGTGGAGAGAGAAACAGAGTTAACGTTCCATAATCTAATCTGACTTTCCAGTCCAGTACTGAGGGAGCACTGCATTGTTGGAGGTGCCGTCTTTCGGATGAGACATTAAACCAAGAACCCGTCTGCTCTCTGAGGTGGATGCAAAAGATCGCAAGACAATATTTGAAGAAGAGCAGCAGAGGGATAGACCCGGTGTCCTGGTCAATATTTATCCCTCAACCGACATCACTAAAACAGATTATCAGGTCATTTATCACATTGTGGGACCTTGCTGAGTGCAAATTGGCTGCTATGTTTCCCTACATTACAGCAGTGATTACACTTCAGAAATACTTAATTGAGAAGTCCTGAGGTTGAGAAAGGCACTATATACAAGCAAGTTCTTTCTTTATTTTCAAATGTTCACTGTGAATGCGGAATCAGAAATCACTGATACAGTCCCCACCGTTTGTAGTGGGCGTGTTGATGCAAACACTGTTTGCCCTGCTTTTTCCCCAGAACCCTGCAAATGTTTCCTTTTCAAATATATATCTAATTCCCTTTTGAAAGTTGTTATTGAATCTGCTTCCACCACAATTTCAGGGAGTGCACTCCAGATCATAACAACTCGCTGCGTAAAAAAAAAATTTTCCTCATCTCCCCTCTGGTTCTTTATGACCATTATTCGCGTGTGACCCTCGACAGCAAATATTCAGGAATGTATTCAACCGTCGACCGTAACCAAACCTAATCCTGTCCTTACCCAATGTCCTCCCATGTGCGCTTCCCGTGGGTCCCACTGGTTAGCGATCAGCAGTGGGATCCCTGGCACATTTACCCTCCCTAACTCAGTGGTGCTGAGGCCAACTGTAGTGCCATTTCTGTTTCAGATCAGCTAACTTATAGGTACAGGAGGAGGCCATTCAGCCCCGCGAAACTGTTCCGCCTTTCAATTAGATCGTGGCCGATCAGTATCTTAACTCCACTTACCCGCCTTAACCCGTAACCCTTAACACCCTTGCCTAACAAAAATCTATCAATCTCAGTTTTGAAATTTTCAATTGACCCAGCCTTTTGGGTGAGAGAGTTCCAGATTTCCACTACCCTTTGTATAAAAAGAAGTGCTTCCTCACGTCACTACGTTAACAATGCCAAATAAATGCAAATTATTGAGATATACAACAGTCAGTCAAGGTCTGAAAGAGAAAGATAGGCCATGCATTACATCAGAAATTTTAAGGTTATGCCCCCTTGTTCTGGACTCCCCCACCAGAGGAAATAGTTTCCCTCTATCTACCCTATCTATAGTGGTGTGCCACAGGGCTCAGTGTTGGGTCCCTTCCTGTTTGTGGTATATATTAATGATTTGGACTTGAATGTAGGGGCATAATTGGCAAATTTGCAGACGACACAAAAATTGGCCGTGTAGTTGATAGTGAAGAGGATAGCTGTAAACTCCAAGAAGATATCAATGGGTTGGTGGAGTGGGCGGAAAAGTGGCAAATGGAGTTCAACCCAGAGAAGTGTGAGGTAATGCACTTAGGGAGGGCAAACAGTAAAAGGGAATACGCAGTAAACGGGAATATATTGAGAGGAGTAAAGGAAGTGAGAGACCTTGGAGTGCATATGCACAGGTCCCTGAAGGTGGCAGTACAGGTAGATAAGGTTGTGAAGAAGGCATACGGAATGCTCTGCGATATTAGCCGAGGTATAGAATACAAAAGCAGGGATGTAATGATGGAACTGTATAAAACGTTGGTAAGGCCACAGCTGGAGTTTTGTGCGCAGTTCTGGTCACCACATTACAGGAAGGACGTAATTGCTCTGGAGAAAGTGCAGAGAAGATTTACAAGAATGTTGCCAGGGCTTGAAAATTGCAGCTACGAGGAGAGATTGGATAGGCTGGGGTTGTTTTCCTTGGAGCAGAGGAGGCTGAGGGGAGACTTGATTGAGGTGTACAAAATTATGAGGGGCCTAGATAGAGTAGACAGGAAGTACCTGTTTCCCCTAGCAGAGAGTTTGAGAACTAGAGGACATAGATTTAAGCTGATTGGTGGAAGGATTAGAGGGGACATGAGGAAAAACTTTTTTACCCAGAGGGTAGTGGGTGTATGGAATTCGCTGCCCGAATTGGTAGTAGAGGCAGGGACCCTCAACTCTTTTAAAAAGTACCTGGACCTGCACCTAAAGTGCTGTAAGCTGCAGGGCTACGGACCGGGTGCTGGAAGGCGGGATTAGAATGGGCACCTGGTTGTTCTTCGAGCTGGCGCGGACACAATGGGCTGAATGGCCCCCTTCTGTGCTGTATCTTTTCTATGGTTCTATGGTTCTACCCTATCAAATCCTTTAATCAACTTAAACACTTCAATTAGATCACCCCTTAATCTTCTATACTCGAGGGAATACAATCATAGTCTATGCAACCTGTACTCATAATTTAACCCTTTTAGCCCGGACAGACAGATCAGGGATCAAACTTGGGATCTTCGTGGTCAGTATTACCCTTTACTGGGCAAGCTTGCTCAGCGCTTCCCAGTAGTGGGCCCAAGAGAGGCATCAACGGAAGCCTGGGAGCAGGTCAGCCACCCTCTGAGCCTCAGCTGTCGCATGGCCTGTGGAGAACGGAAAGCAGGGCAAGAGATAACGTCAAGGAGTAAACCGGTGAATACCTTCAGCTGAAAACATGAACGACACATTAAACTCAGTCTTACACTAATTTGAGAGCACGATTTAGCAGTGTCGCCCTTAATGATGGAATCACTACATTTGTGATTGCAAACGTTGAAAAGAAAGTCATAAGAGCTTCTCATGTGATCGATGTCTGCAAATTTCAGAGTACAGCACAAGGGTATGTAGGGATAAGCAGGAGGGAACAGATTGCAGTTTGTTATCATGCCAGTCGTGCTGTTGACATGCCGCTAACTAATTCCATTGTTCTACACTGACCGCTGTTTGATAGTGAATTTAGTAAATTCTGCAGAAAAAAAGGAAAACTGTGAACCCTGGGAATTAAGATAAAAACAGAAAATGGAGGAGAAAACAGTGTCAGATTTTGCTAGATAACGCTCTTTGGGACATTTTACTACGTTAACAATGCCAAATAAATGCAAATTATTGAGATATACAACAGTCAGTCAAGGTCTGAAAGAGAAAGATAGGCCATGCATTACATCAGAAACCATCAGTCAGTGGATTTCACTGAATGATAACGTGTTAAACTCACCCCATCCTGATAAATAATCAACAGATTTTTGTTAGCATCAGGTGAGATAAAGGAGCCATTAACCCATTGCTGAAGTGCAAAATTACTGTTGCATATTTCATGGAAACCAGTGGGGTGAGGACAGCGTCTAAGAAAGAACTTCCATTTATGTAGCGCCTTTCACGACCTCAGGAAATCCCAAAGCACTTTACAACCAATTAAGTACTTTTCAATTGTAGTCACTGTTGTAATGTAGGAAACGCAGCAGCCAGTTTGCGCACAGCAAGGTCCCACAAACAGCAATGAGATCATGACCAAATAATCTGTATTAGTGATGTTGCTCTTCAAAAAGTGCAGTGGGATCTTTTACGCCCACCTGAGAGGGCAGACAGGGCCTCGGTTTAACGTTTCATCTGAAAGAAGGCACTTCTGGCAGTGCAGCATTTCCTCAGTACTGCATTGGGAGTGTCAGCGTAGATTTTGTGCTCAAGTCTCTGGAGTGAGACTTTAACTGACAATCTTCTGACTCACTGAGCCATGGCTGACACCCGAGCCATACGGACCAAATGGTTTTGATTTCCTGGTCTGTGCTGAGTTAGCTGATCTCAGCCAGAGCAGCAGTAGGATTGCTACAATTGGCCTCAGCACCCCTGGGCAAGGTGGAGGAAACTCAGGCAGTGACTGCAGCTGGAAAATGCACAATAGGTGAGAACAGTGATGCCCCCCATGAGTGAATTGCTTGCCAATATTCACTGCATCTGGGCTGACACATGAAGAATTCTGCTGAAGGTATGGCTCTTGAAGAAGTATGATTCCACAGGTACTTGCCATCTGATACCTCCAAGTAGCTGCTTTTGATGTGTGAGCCTAAACATCAGGAGGCCATTTGCCCCCAAGGGCATCACTGCGGAGCTCTAATCCTGTTCCTACTTGATGCCCAGACGCATGCACTTCACCTGATGGTGAACAGGAGCAGGAATTCTAACTCGGGGCCATTAAGGCTAACTTTAGTGCACCTACAACTTCGCTGGCTGACATCGCTCACTCAGCATAGAGGGGGCTGATGATGGGACCGTGGCTCAGTTACTCGCAGCCGTATCTAGCTGAGACATTGGGGGAGCCTATTTTGATATGTTTTCGTCATCAGCAAAACAAATATTGGAACTCAAACCATGACCCAGTCCCTCTCCCCACTTCCCCCCCACCTCCTCCCCACCCCCCACTCCCGCTATCCCAGGCTCGGTCCGATTTTTGATTTGGAAAAGGTAACATCCCTGCCATAAGTAACACTATACACTGAAACGAGATGGTTTGTCTACCAACCCTACTTTCCCTCATCAGAGGCGGAACTTTAAAGTGTTCCATCCAGTGGCCTGACTGAGGACTGGAGGGTGTGTTGTGACCTAATTCATTCTGGTGCAAAGTTTCAGTGCCTCTGCTGCAGGGAGAATGGTTGGCACACAGATAGTTAGAAAATCTTTTCCGCAATTGCCTTTTCGTTCTCTGGGGAATTCCATTTTTTATTGAACTGTGTAACCTTTTCTCAAGCTCTTAAGGGATCAGAAAATGTGACATTTATCTGTCCGCTGTTTAATCTGCCAGCGTGTCTAAAGAAAACTCTTCCAGCGATGAGCCAAAGCCAGGTTGTATTTCCTCAATTTAATATTGCTTGTCATCTCTTGTTAGTGAGAAAGACAAGCATGTCATCCACCTTCTGTCTCTGGTTAGACCTTAGGGGTATCTGATTCATTGAGAAGTAGAAGGTGAGGTATTGCCTCAAATCACAGCGACTCAGTAAGAGGAGGTATTAACACATTCTCAAACACCACAGCTACTCTGGGGGAGGAGGGCAAGGTTAACCCTAGCCAACAGTTGAAGCCAGGTAGTTCAAAGAATGAGGGCTGACATTCATCTCTCAACCATCAAAACAGATGAACCTGTCTTTCATCTCATTGCTGTTTGTAGGACCTTGATGTGTGCAAATTGTCTACCGGGTTTGCTGACAAAACAACAGTGATTGCACTTCAAAAAAGTACTTAATTGGCTGTGAAGCACTTTGGGACATCCTAAGAACATGAAAGGTACTATATACGAACATAGGAATGTAGGTCCAGGAGTAGGTCATTCAGCCTCTTGAACCTGTTCCACCATTCAGTTAGATCATGGCTTATCTTTACCTCAATTCCATTTACCCACCTTTGCTTCATATCCCTTGATACCCTTGCCCAACAAAATCCTATCGATCTCAGTCTTGAAAATGTCAATTCACCTCCAGCATCCACAACCTTTTGGGGGAGTGAGTTCCAAATTTCTATTACCCTTTGTGTGTAGAAGTGCTTCCTGATTTCATTCCAAAGTGACCTAGCTCTAATTTTAAGATTATGCCCTTTTGTTTTGGATCCCCCACCAGAGGAAATAGTTTCTCTCTATCTACCCTATGGAATCCCTTTATCATTTTAAAGACCTCAATTAGATCACCACTCAACCTTCTAAGCTCAAGGGACTACAAACCAAATTTATGCAACCTGTCCTCATGTTTTAACCCTTTAAGCCTTGGTATCATTCTGGTGAATCTGCACTGGAACTCATTCCGCCAATCAGAGAATGTTCCCTTCATCCCTACTCGCTGTCTCCTACCTCCCAACCAATTACCAACCCATGTCACAAGGTTACATCCAATTCCACACGGTTTCATGTTTGCTAATAATCTTTTGTGCGGAACCTTACCAAATGCTTTCTGGAAGTCCATACAGACAACATCCACAGACATTCCCCTATCCACCAGGCTAGTGACCTCCTCAAAAACTTCACAAATCCATGGTGACTCTCTTTGATCAACTCATACTTATCCAAGTGCTCAATCACTCCAAGCTCCGATGACCTAACCCGCCCGGCAGGAAAGGGTCAGATACCTGTTTTACACCCTGCCTGATTTTACGCTCATGAAAAGCATGTTAAAAATTGGAACCCGTGAGATCGGTGTGGGATGTTGGCAGGTGAGACCCATGGGCAGTTTTAATTCCGCTGTGCGGGCAGGGTTAAAATCACCCCATAATGAACAGAATATGTTACACAAAAACATAGCCTTAGAATATACTGATGTTACAATTGCAAGATGTAAGAAGTAACAGTACACACTCTGACATCATAATGTGCCAAATCCAAGCCTATTACTTCAACAATGTATTTCATAAGTTAGTACCTTGTGTTTAACATCATTCACGTGTGCTGTTGAACTCTCCCAAGAACGTTTTATCCTGCTAGTGACAGAATTGCTGCCAGTGATTTTGATCAGCATTGCTTTTTTTTATGTAATAAACAAGTTAATAATCGCTTGTCCCATCTGTTATTGTGAATGACTCTGTCACGGACTGATTGAAACGGACAGCCAGAATCAAATCAGTGTGACAGATGGCACGCACCTACTTGTGTGAACTGTCACAGCCCCTTCTGTGTCATTGCAAACTGTCCTGATGAATTATAGGGCACTGTAAAGTGATATTCTAATCAGTAAATGATCAGGTCCCACTCCGATGGCCCAGGGCTTTGCTCCAAATCAACGAGAAGCAAACTGTCAGGAGCAAGCAGACTTTTAATAAATAAAACATCTGGCAAGTGGGCTGCTTAATCAGTTAGCAAGAAAAAAAATTGCAGGGGTTCATGCAAAACGAACACACAAAGGAATCACAGTTCTGAACTTGTTGCAATTGGCTTTTTGTTAAATGTCATTAAATATGTGAGACCCACACAAGATGAAATCCTGTAATTTCATTTGTCCCCTAACATAACCTGCCTTTACTTCCCACATGTCTAAATAAAACCCAGCATAAGCCACAGTGTCAATATATTCCTTGGCTGAATGACGCAGCCCCTGTCAACATTTGTTCAGCATCAGTCACTCCAGTCACACACACAGAAAGGTACTCACCTGCTACACATTCACATTCATATGGATACAGTCTGGCTCTCAGCTGTGCACACCTGTCAGTATTTATTTATTATCTGGAGGCAAATTTGAACTGAATTTTTCCTTTCCTCGTATTTATCCAATTCCCTTTTGAAAGTTACTGTTGAATCTGCTTCCACCGCCCTTTCAGACAGATCATAACAACTCGCTGCGTAAAAAAAAATCCTCATTTCCCCCTCTGGTTCTTTTGTCAATTATCTTAAATCTGTGTCCTCTGGTTACTGACCCTCCTGCCAGTGGAAACAATTTCTCCTCATTTACTCTACCAAAACCCTTCATGATTTTGAACACCTCCATTAATTCACCCCTTAACCTTCTCTGCTCTAAGGGGAACAATCCCAGCTTCTCTAGTCTCTCCACATAACCAAAGTCCCTCATTCCTGGTGATATGCTAGTTAATGTCCTCTACACCCCCTCCAAGGTCTTGACAGCCTTCCTAAAGTATGGTCCCCAGAATTGGGCACAATACTCCAGCTGAGGCTCAGCTAGTGATTTATATCATAGACCAGCTTCTGTAGCAAATTCTTCAAAAGCAACTTTACAGAAAGACGCGAGTATATTTTTTTGTTTTCAAATCTTACACCCTCAGCGTTAAATAAATAGCTTCTTTATAAATGGGGCAGGATATGAAATCAGTGTATTTAGGATGTCCTGTCCTGAAAGGGTTAATTGTTGAAATTCTTGTCGTTGTTGGAGAGAGGGGAGGTTTGGGGAGGGGTACTGCTTTCTTGAGTGATGTCTCCTCTTTCATGAAAGCTGCAGGATTTCCGTGAAATTTGCAGACTCTGACATAGAAGTGAGTCATCTTCTGTATAATTCATAACTGACGATACAAATCAGGGCTTATTAAAGAACACGGAACCCGTATTTTCTCTCCAACAAGACATCTTCTTACCAGGTATGCACATCCATTGTCTTAGCTTTGCTCCTCATAAGTCTCCTCTTATAGATGAATTGGGAATAAACAAATAGATTGCAAGTCTTACTGGAATTCCACCATTTTTTCTGGGAGCTTTGTGCAGCTTTTTTCCCCTCAGAGAAATGAGAATAAGGGCGGGAACTGTTTACATATCATTAGCCTACTTTGTCACATGGCCTAAAGTGGAAAAGAGCTCCACTTAAGACCACTTTGCCCCTTTGATTTATATGCTGCTGGACAGAGACTGATATCAGGGTGCAGCTTAAAATAGAGTTAAAACGCGTAATCAGTTCATAACTATTAATATTTAGTGGCATGATCCTGTATAAACCCCTGTACCTTGGTAATCGCACAGCGATGTGAACAATGACAACCCAAAGGCATTATTTCCTGTTGCAGTCGATTGCGTTTTAACAAGAGTATGAGATCTCCTGGATAATACCTCAACTCCCAGATCAGAATGAGGTAAAATGTTTGATAACTGGGAAGTAAAACTATCCATAAATCGATGGCTATCAGAATGTTTCCTGACCGACGGCAGAATGCGTACCCCGGTTTGCCCTGTGGCAGTTAGTAGTGAAGTGTCTATCACTTGACAACCCTGAACCTTTCAGCCCTTGCACCACTTTGAAAGAAAGACTTTATACAGCGCTTTTCACAATCTCAGGATATCCCAAAGCACTTGCTTACAGTCAATTAAGTACTTTTGAAGTGTAATCATTGTTGTAAAGTAGGAAATAGGTCAGCCAATTTGTGCACAACAAGGTCCCACAAACAGCAATGTGATAATGACCTGTTTCTTTTTAGTGATGTTTGTTGAGGGATAAATATTGGCCAGGACACCAGGGAGAACTCCTCTGCCCTTCTTCAAAATAGTGCCAAGGGATCTTTTACGCCCACCTGAAAGGGCAGACGGGACGTCGGTATAACATCTCATTTGAAAGACGGCACCTCTGACAATGTAGCACTCCCTCAGTACTGGCACTGGGAGTGTTAGCCTAGATTTTGTGCTCAAGTCTCTGGCGTGGGACTTAAACCCACGTCCTTCTGACTCAGAGGTAAGAGCGCTACCACTGAGCCACTGCTGATCCTTCTGATGGCAAAGTGCTGTAGATCTCTAACTTGTCAGAAAGTCATGTGGCTTCCTTTATTGCTACAGCCATTGTAGACTGTGGTGATGCAAAAATCCTTGAGGTTAAAATATAAATGTTCAATGGAAAGAGATAAGAACTAGCAAAAATATTGACTGTTGTATGATACTGAATTGCCAGATAAGATAGAATACATTATTTAGAATTTCCAAGTGTGATTTTACATTAAAAGCATTTGCTTAGAGATAGTGACATGAGCGTTTAAATGGTATTGTGGGTTAAGGCACTGGCTGATGTAACATTAAGCCTGGATTAAGTACAGGCCTGAATATTGCACGCTTCATCCCTGTTTAAGACTGAGATGAGGAGGAATTTCTTCATGACGCTTCATGACTGTTTAAGACTGAGATGAGGAGGAATTTCTTCACTCAGAGGGTTGTGAATCTTTGGAATTTTCTTCTCCAGAGGGCTGTGGATGCTGAGTCGTTGAGTATATTCAAGGCTAAGATAGATAGATTTTTGGGCACAAGGGGAATCAAGGGATATGGGGATCGGGCAAGAAAGTGGAGTTGAGGTCAAAGATCAGCCATGATCTTATTGAGTGGCAAAGCAGGCTCGAGGGGCCACATGGCCTACTCCTGCTCCTATTTCTTATGTTTAATGTGTACTGAGTTAGCTGATCCCAGCCAAGGTGACAGTAGGGCTGTAGTTGGCTTCTGCAGCACCAGGCTAAGGAGGGAAGAGAATCGGCCAGGGTTCCCACCTCTGATTCCTATCCAACAATGCCTGTTGCCACTCGCTGCCTAGGCCCACGCGTAATAAATGGCCAGTTGGCCGAGGCATTGTGCAATCTCCTTTCCACCTTCAGTTCCTGAGGTAAAGACAAGGGATAGTAATTTCCTACAGTTGATAAAATTTCCAGACCACTTCAAGTAGGAATTTAAGATGAGGTCAAAGTGTGGTCTGGCCTTCATCCCATGTCAATATGGGTTGGTGAGCACCAGTGCCCAGAGTTTACAGACTCCTCTGGTTGAAACTAAAGCTCCAAAGAGCGCAGTTCTTAACGATGAAATTTTAACTCATGAGAATGCAACAGTTTAAAAAGAAGATACATAAGACTTTGAATCTCATTTAATCCCAGGAGGAAGAAAGAAAGTAAGTATTATTAAATTTCTACGCCCCTTTTATTAAAAAAGGATGTCAACTCATTCAGACAGGCATGAGGATTGCTGGTATGGGATGTGAAGACATTCACACTCTTGCAGCAGCAGGTGTTCTTCTGAAGTTAGGGTTCAGGGATGCTGTTGCCATAGAGCAGTGAGAGCTTTGATGGGCAGCCGGCTGCACTATACATGGCCTAGGAGAGCTAATGCTGATGAAAAAGCATTCCAATTCCCAGTATTGGCATTGTTCACTGTGATCAGTATATAAGATGCACTCAGATTTTTTTTTAAAAAAGACATAAGAAATGTTCTCCCATCCATAGGCATATCAACGAGCCTATGTAAAGTTAAATGTGTATTGCTCAAAGCTTGAGTCTGTTTCTGTGTCTGAAGTTTAAGTCCCTGTGGTCCATGTGCCACCTGCCTAGGTCTTCCTCAGTCAGCCTTTCAAGGATACAACTGTAACCAATATCAGAGATAGCAGTGAAGATCGAATACTTAATGGAATTGAGTTCTAAGGCTCACCATTTAAGTACCAAAGGAAAAATATGGTACATTAGCATCCGCTAAGGCATTGATGGAAACTATTCACTGAGGCAATTAACGGCTGAGGGCTCTTAAAGAGCCTTGTTTACTACACTCGAGCCTGCTCCACCATTCAATAAGATCATGGCTGAATTTCTACCTCAACTCCACTTTCCCGCCCTATCCCCATATCCCTTGATTCCCTTAGTGTACAAATATCCATCAATTTCAGTCTTAAATATATTCAACAACTGAGCGGCCACAGTCCTCTGGGGTAGGGAATTCCAAAGAGTCACAAACGTCAGTGAAGACATTTTTCCTCATCAATCAGGATGTGTAAAACTGAAATCATTGACAGGGGACATGAAAAGAACATTAGGTAATAATAAAACATAACAGGATTGGGAAAAAAGCAACATGAAAGAATAGTTGCTGGGAGAGAGACCTCAGAATTCGATGAGGCCTGATCGGTCGACAATTTCGCTGTTAATGTGTGTGGATTCTCAGGTTAAAATCTCGCAAGGCTTTTATCGTAGGAGCTGCTGTTAAGTGTATGTTTAATTATTGTCAAAAACATTTATTATCATACTTAATAAATCTATGAATATCCACCTGTAATGCTGTGAGGAGTTACATCGAGTCTACAGTACAGAAACAGGCCGTTCAGCCCAACTGGTCCATGCCGGTGTTTATGAGCCTCCTCCCACCCCTCTTCATCTAACCATATCAGCATATCCTTCTATTCCTTTCTCCCTCATGTACTTATCTAGCTTCCCCTTAAATGCCTCTATGTTATTTGTCTCAACTACTCCTTGTGGTAGCGCGTTCCACATTCTAACCACTCTCCAGGTAAACAAGTTTCTCCTGAATTCCCTTTTGGGCTATAGAATATAGTGACTATCTTATATTTTTGAGCTCTAGTTTTGGACTCCCCCAGCTTATAACTCAGAACATCCATCCTCTAATACTATCTTTTATCTTTCACTTTAGCCACATAATCTCATATGAAACTCCTTCTGAAAGTCAAAATGTAGTAACATCATCTACTTTGGGGACTCAGTCAATGACTGTGTTCCAAATGGAGCCACATGAAATCCTAAAAGTGCAGATGCTATGAGCCAGCTGATCAGTAAACACAGTAGATTTCATGGCACTGAGCTTTCCCTCACTTACTTCCCTTCTCATCTCGAAGGCCATGACACACACTGGGCTACAGTTCCATGCATGCTGGCAGCCTTCTAGTATCTCATTCAAGTGGCCATGTGTGAGCCCAGATAGTGAGTGTCCATGTGACATTCGACCATTGGCGGCCTCGCAGCAGGGCCTATCCTGTCCTAACCCGACATCCACACTTGTGCATTTTCCAGCAGGAGTCAAGGATTGTCAGCTTAGCTTTCTCCTCCCAGCACTGAGAACAATCACACCCACTGCCGCTGTTGAGGGGACCCTGGACTAAAAATCGAACCGGGGATCTTCACTTGTCTGTGTCATTAAATACCACACCAGATAGTGCATTTATCCACTGAATGAGCTGTACCTTGGTGCCAATTAAACAGCAACTGTAACAGTTACCATGGAGCTGTGCGATCAGTAAATGCAGCAGTTACCATGGAACCTGCACAGCGGCTGACTGTGTTTATGAAAGATTTCCACTTGAAATATAAATATGAATGGAAAGGTTACTCAGACAGTTGATACCATGGCGGCCTTTTCATTTCTGTTTGACTTCTTCCTGCTTAGCCTTTTGCTCCCAGTTGAGGTGTGTGGTGGAGCTCCAGGGATGAAACTGTTGCCACGGAAACCCGCTGAGCTGGATGTCCATGGTTGATGAGGGAGCATTGTGTGACGGCAGGTGATGAGATGGGAGCCAAGCTGTATCTCTGAGTGACAAGCTTCTGGCAGGTGGCAGGGAAAGGAAAAATAAAGTTTACATAAAATGTCTGTCACTGTATTGTATTTCAGCAACATGTCAGAGTGAAACAGATGGTTGTTATTGGACATAGCTTTCCCTTTTATTGAAAGAGATAGAATGCTTTTAAAAACAGTAACAAATACAACTGTGACATTAAGCCCTCTCTTTCCATTGGGAAAAATATTGGTACAATAGTTATGGTACTAGACTAGTAACCCAGAGGTCATGGCCTAGGAATTTCAGCCAGTTTTCAGGCACCAAATGGGTGCAGTGCAACTATCACGACATCCCAAAGCACTTTACAGCCAGATAATCTGTTTTAGTTGAGGGATAAGTATTAGCCAGAACACTGGAGAGAACTCCCCTGCTCTTCTTCAAATTAGCACCATGGGATCTTTTACATCCACCTCAGACAGAGCCTCAGTTTAACATCTCATGTGGAAGATTGTACCTCTAACAGTACAGCACTCACTCCTCCACTGAATTGTCAGTAATGTCTGTAATGGGAGTTGAATCCTTGACTTTCAGGCAAGTGTGCTACCCACTGAGCCACAGTTGACACCACATTAGCTTTACAATCTACAGCAGTGTACAGAGGAAGATGCAAGAATTTTTTTTTAAATTGCATTTATATGGCACTTTTCACATGTTCAGGACATTCAAAGCACTTCACAGTCAAGGAATTACTACCCAGAGTCTTTAATATCTACAATCACTTGAACCTTAGCACAGAATCAAAAGGTTAATCGAATTAAACATTGAAACAACTATTCCCTATCTCTCCACTCACCTAAACTTTGCCAGTGCCTCCAAGTATCGAAATATTGCAACAATGCTCTCAACTCCACTTAAAATGAACGCCTCAATGACATGAGAAACCACACTACAGCAACAATACAGCAACAGCACTAATACCAGCACCAAGAACTCTGCTGTTGGACTATAACCTGGTGTTGTGCGACTCCTTACAACTAAATATCATCAGATCAGTCTATTGGGCTTTGCTTCATATCAGTAGAAGATCTGAACATGCCAGGCACCCTCGATTGTCTCTGCTGTCTTACCAAGCTGGAAGGACCCAGGTTCTGTTCCTGATCTTGGACAGGGCAGCAGTTGAGCAGCAGTAGTTGGCCTCAGTTTCCCTCGGGAAACATCAGGTAGCGTTCCTGATTCTAGTTACTATCCATTCAGTCCTGCTGGAAATGTTCATGTGTGTGGACATTGGATGAGTTGGCTGTGTTGCCCTGCCATGAAAAGGATTACAGTTATGAAGAGGTACTTGAGAAGTTGAGGCTTTTTCACGAGAGCTGAGAAGCTTAAAGATTTAGGGATAGCCTTAGGGTTAAGGTTGGGGTGACCTGATGGAGGTCTTCAAGATTGTGAATGGTTATGATCGAGTAAATATCGATCAGTTGTTTCCATGGTCAGTGGGGCAGTAATAAGATGGCACAAATTTAAAATAATGACAAAAAGAATTAAAGTTGAGGCTAGAAAAAATTCTTTACACAGAGGATGGTTATTATTTTGAGGGTGATCATTATTTCTTTCTGAGGCTTCATACTTGGTAATTTATTGGCTCAATTTTTGGATGTTTCCCTTGGGTGACATTCTCTAAGTATTTTTTTCAGGCATTTCCTTGCCTCTTGCTATTCAAGTAATCGCTTCATTGCAATACCTGTAGGATCAACATCCAACTGTCTGATTAAAGGCTGAAAATGAATGCAGCACGCAGGGAAGCCGCGATGGTATCCGCTGTAACAACTCCAGAGCCAGAGCCAGGCCACAATGCCACAGAGACACCAAGCAAACAAGATGTGTTCTCACACATGAAGAACAAATTCATGAATGAACTGAGCAAAATACCAAGTAAGTCACATCAGCAACTCTCTACTTATTGGATTTAAGAACATTCCAGTGAAATTACCAGATCTGCATGAAGTAAAGTACAGCATGCCCACGAATGAGCAAATGCGGCTCAGTTGAGGGGCGTGGGGTATATTACAGGATGTTACAGTGAGGGGTGTGAGGTATTACAGTGGGTGTTACAGTGAGAGGTGGAGATATGTCAGAGAGTGTTACAGTGAGATGTGTGGGGTATATCAGGGATTGTTCCAGTGAGATGTGTGGGGTATATCAGGGATTGTTACAGTGAGTGGTGTGGCGTATATCATGGATTGTTACAGTGAGTGGTGTGGGGTATATCAGGGATTGTTACAGTGAATGGTGTGGGGTATATCAGGGATTGTTACAGTGAGGAGTGTGGGTATATCAGAGAGTGTTACAAAGAGGGATGTGGGTATGTCAGAGTGTTACATTGAAGGATTTGGGATATATCAGAGTGTTAGAGAGAGGAGTGTGGCATATATCAGTGAGTGTACATGGGGTTTGGCATATATCAGAGAGTGTTCTAGACAGGGGTGTGGGGTATATTAGTGTTACAACAAGGGTTGTAGGATATATCAGTTACAGTGAAGGGTTTGGGGTATATCAGTGTTAGTGAGCGTGGTTGACTCCTAACATCTTTGATCACTGAACTAATCTCCATTAGATGGGTTCTGTCAATCTCAGATTGAGGCAGTAGATGGAGAACTTTGTAAAAGCAATTAGTGCCTCCTCGGTTTATACAATATTTCCATGTTAAGTGACTTTAGCTAATATTTTTCATCTCTTATTTTCTTGAAGTGCTATATAACCTGAATGTTTATTGCCTCCCTGTGGACTTTATCGGGTAAATTTTACGAGTGAGCACACTCAGCACAGAGGCTTGCTTGACAGGAACGCAAATCAGAAAATCAATTTTAATTCTCGGCATGAGCTCCTGACACGCAAAGCACGAGATTGTAAAATATACCCACTAGCTTTTTTGTTTTAATTATGTTTGTTTTCTGTTTCCTCCTTTATTTCTTACTATTTCTTTTTCTTTCCCGATTAATCGTTTCAGTGCATGCAAGAAAATGTAAGTAGAACATGGAAATTTACTGTCAGGGTCTTTGTTTATTTGTTGCACATTTCAATGTTGAAGTTTGACGGGGCTGAAAAGTATCCACGATTTGAGGACAACGAGTTGTGTTGCTAGGATTAAAACGTCTGCATGAGAGCAGATGGGCAGGAGAGTGGAGACCATTTTGTTTAGTTCTTGGGATGTGGATGAGACTGGCAAGGCCGCAGTTCTCGCCCATCCCCAGCTGCCATGAGGGCATTACGAGTTATCCAACTCATATTTGGTGCAAGGGTTTTAAAAAAAAAAGGAAGCATCAAAATCTTTTAAGGTAAACAAAGTAATCGAAATGGACTGTGTGAGAGACACTGTCCACCTACATTGACATTAAAATGGAAGATTAATGAATGAACTTCAGTTATTCACCCTGCTCTCAGTTTACTGTGGATTCCAGGATATAATGTCACACAGGTATAACTGCCAGCCCCACGGGCAGGGGTATCAACACTGTAGTTGCAAATGTGTTGGGAAATGCACTGTCATAGGAACTTAGGAACAGGAGGCCATTCAACCCCTCAAGCCTGTTCCGCCAATCAATTAGATCATGGCTGATCTATATCTCAACCCCATTGACCCACCTTAGCTCCATATACCTTGATACCCTTACCCAACAAAATCTATCAGTGTCACTGCATTGATTGCAAATGACTTTGATTAACTGTGTTTTCTTTGCTTGTATTTGTGCTACCTTGTGCAGTTCCACCTTGGGCCTTGGCTGCCATAATAATTGTAGTTTGCCTGCTCCTGCTGTGCTGCTGCTTTTGTATCTGTAAGAAATGCTGCTCCAAGAAGAAGAAACAAAAGAAAGGAAAAGACAAGGGCAAAGCTCAAATCAACATGAAGGAGGTGAAGGATCTGGGAAAGAGTTACATTGACAAGGTGAGTGAGCAACACAGCCTGCAGTGCGGTACCTGGCAATAAAATTACCAATTTGGAATATCCCTGGAAGGCCTGAGTAACTTCAATCTTCGTTCTCAGGCTGCTTCTGTCACAAACCTCTTGATGCAGATGGGTTGGTTGAATGGGCACTGGCAAAACCAGCTGGCTTGCAGCTGATTGTACGAGTGCTGACGGCTGACGTTCCCTGCGCTCAGACGCTGTGAGCATGCTTATTTGTTGTCCAAAAATCTGTCAACAGGAAGTCACCTTTGAATTATCGGTTGCTGCATGCATACTGCAAGACTTTTTCAGCCATCTTCTCCACATAGGTTTGCTGAAGATTTCCAATGGTGACTAATGTAGCAAAATTATGAGACATGTACAACATTTTACCAGCAGAGAGGAAAGGATCTGTGGGTGAAATTTTCCAAGACTCAGGGCCTCGCAGTGCCTACAATCTTCTGACGAGCTACTTGTAATATACATTCTGCAAACTCACTCCGTCCCTGCACTCCCCACAGCGCACTGACCCCCTCCACCCACCCCCAACAGCCAAAAAGACTCAAGGGTCTTCAGTTGATGAGGGAGACTGCAGCTTTCTTCTGCACCCTAGCAGACTACACACTGCCCAAACTCTGCCCTCACCTTCTGTCTGAGAACCTAGACCCACCTTCAATTCAAGCCTCCCTCTATCAACCTATGTTTGCAAAAAGAACTCAGCAAGATCCTCACTTTATAAATCTGCATGTACCTTGTAAGGTAACCTGAGGTATGCTATAACCCATGAAAGTGTGTAAACTTTGCGGAATTCTATAAAAAAAATCTTTTAAAGTATTTATTAATGAATGGAAGGAAGTCCAGCTTCCAGTGGCACATAAAATCATAATCCGAAACAAGTAAAAGCTATCTTCATTCTCAAACTTAATTATGCCAAACCAGATGAAAAAATCACTATCTAATACAGGGATACGGTGGGGGAGTGGGACTAGCTGGATTGCTCTTGCATAGAGCTGGCGCCGACTCGATGGGCCAAATGGCTTCCTTCCGTGCTGTAACCTTTCTATGATTCTATGATAAAGTTCCATCTAAATCTGAAATGAAACAAAACTCCCGTCCTGTGGACATGAGAAGGAAATCTCTAATACTGCAAAGTGATCCCTAGCTTGCAGTGGTCCACATTTTATCAGGTGCTCCACATTCATGTTCTCTAGGGACACAGTCCGATTCGGTTCATATTAATCAGGAGTTAGTGGGAACCAAGGATGTGTCTTTTGGATATAGTTCATGAAATGACCCGTGAAGCTACAACCTGTCTGAAGCAGATCTCCTGTATTTAAGGTCATTTTGACCAGATTTTTTTAAAGTCTGTGCCTCACAACATCTGATTTGGAGGAAAGGACAGGAAAGGTGTTCGACATGCCATACAATTGTTTGAGTCCTCTGGTTGCTTTACGTTACTGATAGAAAACTACACAGTAGAGTTGTTCATTGCTGGCAAAAATGACACATGTAATCATTACCTCTGAATATCACAATACAGTGTAACTCAATTAGCTGAACATCTTATGGTGGGAAAGGCACCTGCAACTTATAACTGGCTGTAATTTCAAAGTATCAGTATGCATCGCATACAGTGGAATTTGCTTATGTTGGTTGATTTAGGCAGGTCCCCCAAATGATCAATATAACAATGATCACTGAACTCGAAGGTGGCAGCTCAGTAGTTTGAGTGATAGTCTGAGCAGCACAAGAGAGGATTGAAACAGCTGATCGGTTACCAGCTGTCGCACCATGCAAAGTGCTTTCCCATGAAAAAGATCAACTTCGCTTGAATTAAGAGTCCACTGGAGGAATGTTAAACTTTACTGTTCAAGTTGAAATTGTTAGAAGTGCTGGTGAACAGAGCTGAGAGTGGGCCATCCTATTACTTTGAATTCAATTTTTAGGCATCCTTCCTTATTCGCTTAACAAAGGATTCCTTCTTTTTCCTTGCACAAACTGAGCAGTCCAACTGACTTATACTGATCAGATTAATGAATAGAAAATAAGTCTGCTAAATGTGAATGGGTTTTGGCTGATAGGATTTGATCCCTACATCCAATTGATTGTGAAGAGTAAATTCTGGTATTCCAGTGTATATGTGTATGATTTATATATTAATATTAATAATACAAAGAACTGAGTTGGTTATCTTCATGTATAATATGTGACCTTGTTCCCAAGACAATCCTATATTGTGGCTTTACTGCTTATGCTGATGTGGATTTAAATATCCTGCTGCATCTTTAATCTTTTCAATCAGGGAGAAAATTCAGAATGTTGTTTCTGTAGTTCTTGAGTTTATTATCTCAATTACGTCAGGAAACTAAGTAAATTGTGGAGAATAAATGGCACTAAAATAAAAATTGTAGCTGTAAAAAAAATTTTTAAATTTGCGAATGCTTGAAATCTGAAATATAAACCGAAAATGCTGATAATACACACCAGATCCGCCAGCATCTGTGAAGAGAAAAAGCCGATTAATAAAGATAAAGGGTCTTAACCCAAAAATGTTAACTGGTCTTTTCCCTTTGAGATGCTGACAGACCAGCTGTGTATTTCCAGCATTTTCTGCTTCTCTTTAAATCGCACGTGGCCTATTGGAAAGATTGGGCTGAGAAAACAAAGCAAACACTGAGGAATACCCATTGTCAGTGCGGATTAAGGAGTGGATAGGATTCTTTCTGATCCCTGCAGGAAAGAAGTAGGAGTTGAGTTCGCGGAATGGTCATAACAAGAATGTCAGCAGGGATATACGTTATCAGTGATATGAGATGAATATCTCTCAGAGTATAATATTCCAAACTTGCTATCATTTTTGATAGCACGCTGCCTCATCAGACAGCGTTTCATAACATTTAGTGATCCATCACGGATGCTGACAGGGATAGTTGCTCAGACCTGCGTGGGAGTCATCACAATGTATTAGGAATCTTGATTCATTGTGGCCCACACACTATTAACCATTAGAATACAATATCATATTGTCTGAAACTTCGCAATATTATAGTGTAGTTCAAGGAAACCATCCCAATTACTAAAAGTGTTTGAACGAACCAAGGATTTAGGAGAATCAAATTTGGATGATCATATATACTGGACCACCCCATCATTCCCAACCCACTGCCTCCTGGTATCACAACTACCCTCCTTCATTTTGGCCATTACTGTTTCTGAGGGATTGATTGAAAGGAGGTGTGCTGCAGCAAGTCACACTTTTTTTCTGCTGTTAATTTTCCTCTAATTTCCCTTACCCATGACAGCCTGAAAGTATCAACTATAGCTCCTGTATGGTTCCACACCATGCAGTGGCTCTCAGGCACCTCTACCAAGTGACCGGTCTTCATTTGTGAGTCTGGACAGTGAGTGTTAGCAGGCAGTTTGACCAAGAGGGCCATCTCAATTGGTATCCATTTCCAAAAGGGGTGACTGGAAGGTGATCAGGAGTCATTTTTCTTTGTCTCTCCAGCCCAGGAATGCAGAAGTCAACCATAGCGCTCCCACCACTGTCCTGCTGGGATTACCTAACTCAATGCAGGCCAGCGATTGAACCAGAACACACCACTGCTGCATAATCTTCCATATCAAACACACCACTGCCACACAGCCTTCTATATTAAATAATTCACTGCTGCATAATCCTCCATATATAAACACACCACTACCACAGTGCCCCTCACTGTCACACAGACACTTTCCCATATCAAGCAATTTGCTACTGCAAATTTCCACCTCTTCCCCACATCAAAAATCCCACTGCCTCACAGCTATCCCCTTATTGAGCAGCCTCACAAGCACAGATCACAAATCCAGGAATATAGTGCTGTGGTCGGGGCACTGGTGTGAAAGTCATTATCTGCAATTTTTACTCCTGGCCAATTGGTAAAATTGTTCAATTTATAGCAGTGTATAAACGACACCTCAGCTTTGCAAGTCATAAAACCCTGTATAGAGATGTAACCTATACCCTGGCTTTTGCATGAACTTATTTGCCAAGAACTTTAATTGCAACTGGACCACATGGGAATGGTGCATCGAAATTCTACACTTGGGCACTGGAATTATCTGCTCAGATCAGGTACATGTTTATCCACAAGATCATAAGATAAGATTGGAGCAAGAAGGCCCACTCAGCTTCTTTGATCCCATCCACCCGTTATACAATCCTATCGTCTTCCCCATTACAGCATCTGTTTCTTAAATGAGTCCAGTATCCTGACCTCAACCACACTTCCTGGAAACCCTCTCAGCTGTTGATCGCCCTCTGTGTAAAGAAATACTTCCTGGCATCTGTACTCATCGTGACCTTCACAATCCTGAGCCTGTGTCCTCCTGGCATTTCTGAAAGTTTTATTCCAGTTTTACTTTCTCTATTGCGCTAAGTATCACCCCATTAATCCATGAATTCCAAAAATTGTTATATTATCTTTAAAATAACACAAAGTATATCACAACGTTTATTTAGGAGTGTGCAGTGTGCAGTGTTTTCACAGACAGCTGACGAGTTCCACTTTCCTACCAATTAATTAGTGACTTCTGGTGAGTGAAAACATGGCTGAGACTGATTGGGGCAGATGTTGATTTTGTGCGATAGTCCAAAGGGGATGATAGCGAGTCGACAGCCTGTTTTGCATCTCTCCCCATTTTTATTTCCATTGAAGTCAATCGGGAGAGATGTAAAACGGGCTGCTGAATCGCTATCACTCGTTTCACACTATTGCACAAAGTCAAAGATCAATCCCATTGTGTGCAGACATTTGAAGTATAAGAGAATACTGTTTACAAACTTGTATGTGTGTACTTAAACAGAAAATGGAATGGCACAGGGTAGCTGGAGTACATGATGGAACTGTACGGTTTGGTGATAAAAAGAGCAAGATATTCCTCACAATGCTGAAATCGCTGAACTGTCTCCTACTCCTACTCTAATTCATGTTTTCCTAGGACATTAAATCTGTGGAAATCCTCACCGCCTTCTATCTTCCCTTCCTCCTCCAATCTACAGGCTTTTAAAATCTGGGTTTAGTGTCACCTAATCCTGATTTACCTCTTCTCTCTTTTTAGCCTCACTGGTGCCCTGCTCTATAAGGCTAATTCTTGGGTCTATACTGCTGGCAGCGAATCTCTCCAACCAGAGGCACAGATCAAAAATTCCAGTGCTCATGACCTATTTTAATGGTTGGAAAACTCTTCCCGGTGGGAATTCAGACTCATAAAATTACCCAGTATGGGTCTTGATCCTGCATCTAAGCTTCCCAATTAAAAGTCACGGGTTAGATGTGGGGCGGTATGGTTATGAAGGAATGGTACATTCAGTTACTGTGGCTATGCCTGAATTTTAATCATCTTTGTACTTTGGGATTCAAGGTACAGCCGGATGTCGAAGATCTGGATCCAAGTTTACTTGGAGATGAAAAGAAAGAAGAGAAGCTTGGAAAACTGCAATATTCCCTGGATTATGACTTTCAGAATGGGCAGGTTTGTGTCTCAATTCCCTTCACTTAACAGGACTGACATTTTTAGACTGCCTCACATTGTGTTCCAACAGGTGGGGTGGAGGTAATCCCAATTATATTCCTTTTGCACCTAAAGTTTTCTCACATCTGCCTCATGGCTGAATCCCCAATTACCTTCACCTTGTGAGTAAAAGAAGAACTTCCTTAACCACAGCTATCTTCATGACCACTATAATTGGAGTTCTTTGATTCGCCAGAGGCCAGATTCTCCACCAAGTGTGGGACACGCATCATGCCTGGGGATCCACACACACAGCTCTCGCATGTCTCACAGCAATGAGCTGAAGTGCAGAGCTGTCCAGTCATCTGCAGCTTTCTTGTTCAAGGAACACTGGGCCTAGAAATTCAAGAGCGCCCATTTTTGGGCATTCGGGGTTGGGGGGGGGGTTCGTGGCGTCACTGATATTGGGCCGCGCACCTCATTGTCATAGAACCGGTGTAGTGCTATAGTCCGCTGGCAAAGAGTGGAGAGGGCTGCTGAGAAATTGGGCTGCTGCTATCATCGCAGCTGCCCTCAGGTAAATGGGACTGCCCAGGGGTGGGGGGGCCGTGGTAGGTCGCGTAGCACGTAAAAAACGGGTGCCACACAGCCCAATTTCTAGGCCTGAATGTATTATAGCTCCCTAAAAATGGTATAGTGGTTATGGTGCTAGACTAGTGATTCAGAGAACATGAGTTCGTCCCATCATGGCAAGTTGTGGAGTTACATCTTGTAATTTGCGGGCCGGTACCAGAAAAATAAATGACCATGAAAGCTGCCAGATTGTTGTAATGTCCTTCAGGGAAGGGAACCTGCCCTGCCCCCCCACCACCTGATCTGGCCTACACATGATTCCAGTCCCACACTATGTGGTTGACTCTTGATGCACTCTGAAGTGATCTAGCAAGCTACTCGGTTGTCAGGGAAACTAGGGATGGATAATTAATGCAGCCATGCCATTGTTGCCCAGATCCTGAGAACAGATATTTTTAAAAGGGTAACAATTACTTTTGGTACTTGAATGTGCAAGTGACCAACACCACAGAATTGAACAACTCCTGATTTTATGTCCTTTTTTTGATTTTTCATCCTCATGCATGGGCACCAATGCCCTCTAGTACCTTCCATTCTTTGTCTCTAAGCCTACACAGTGATTGTTGACAGGCTATTCAACTGGAGGGGTGGGGGGGGGGGTGGGTGTATTGCAGCTGAACCCGATCCTGTCCTCACCCACTATCCACACATGCACACTTTCCAGCAGGATAGTGATCATTGGACAGTGATCAGGAGCCAGTTTTCCTCTCCCTGGCCCAGGAGCACTGAGGCGAATTGTAATCCCTCTAGTGCCACCTTGGCTGAGATCAGCTAACTCAGGCCAGAAATCAGGCTGGCCTGGTCCATATGGCTCTGTTACCCGCTGGCTTTACCAAAAGAGCTACCGAGAGATTTTCTTGTTAGGAAACAGCTGCTCTGCCAATGCTCGGGGCCGCTATAATTGGAGCTCTTTGTTTTTTTTTATGCTAATGGTTTGTTCTGTGTGATTTCAGCTCATTGTTGGGATGATCCAGGCAGCTGATTTGGCTGCATTGGATATTGGTGGAACGTCTGATCCCTATGTGAAAGTCTACCTCTTGCCAGATAAGAAGAAAAAATTTGAGACCAAAGTTCATCGCAAGACTCTCAACCCCACTTTTAATGAATCCTTTACCTTCAAGGTAGGAATTTGAAAAGACAACTAATAGTTAAACTTCTGATGTTATTGGACTTCCCAGATATAAAATGTGATGACTGGATTCTATTAGGCTCTATCAGTGCTCTGCTTGTTGCCCTGACAGTGTGTTCGCACCAGGATTTCAGTTTAAGTGTAATGGTGGGCGTGTGGAATTTTCACACTGTTCATATTGTGAAAAACACCCAGCACTACCATTGCAGATTTTGTCTTTGCAAACTTGAGTTGCATCTTCAGAGAGAATATTTTAAGCTATAAAACACCCGGGTGAAGGACTGGTGGTGAAAGCAGTGGGAGCAATTTGAAGTGGTAAATTAAGAGATGCTGCTGTGCAATGTTTAATGCACTTTGCCCACACCAGCTCCCTTAGTTTAGTACAAGCATAACCTCTGTCAGTCTTGGTTTAGTGGGTAGCACTGTCGCCTCGGAGTCAGAAGATCGTGGGTTCTCGCTGCACTCCAGAGACTTGAGCACATAATCAAGGCTGACACTTCAGTGCAGTACTGAGGGAGTGCTGCACTGTCAGAGATGCCGTCTTTCGGATGAGGCATTAAATCGATGCCCGTCTGCCCTCTCAGGTGGATGGAAAATCCCAGGTGGATCCCATGGCACTTTTCGAAGAAGAGCAGGGGAATTTTCCCGGTATCCTGGCCAATATTTATCCCTGAACCAACATCACTAAAAAAAAGATTATCTGGTCGTTATCTCATTGCTGTTTACGGGACCTTGCTGTGCGCAAATTGGCTGCCGCGTTTCTCTACATTACAAAAGTGACTACACTGCAAAAATTCTAAATTGGCCATAATGTGCTTTGGGACATCAAGAGGTCGTGAAAGGCATGATAGAAATGCAAGTTCTTCTTGTGCTTTGCCCAGCCTGGGAGTGCTTGACGATGCTGGGTACAAAAAGTGAGGAAGGTTTGTTTCTTGCATTAACATCCCTCAGCTTGATAAACACAAACATTCATCCCACAAAAAATGTATATACTGTAGATGACCATCACTACATGAAGGTCAGAGCAGACATTTATGATTCTAAGAATAATCTCAATTTGGTTAAACATACTCAGAAGCATCTATTTTTAACCACATGTTCAGGGCAACTAGTTTTTTGGTTGAGTCAAATTCCATTTTTATTACGTGGGATTACAGGACCACACTCTGCAATTCCATCTGATTTTCTCAAACATGTCAGCTTGGCTCCATGAGTAGCACTCTCAATTCTGAATCAGAAGATTGAGGGTTCAAAGCCGCTCTTCAGGATTTGAGCACACAATCCAGGCTGACACTCTGGTGTAATACTGGGGGAAGCATTGTCGAGTGTTCCTTCCTGCAGATGAGGCGAAACCTAGATCCTGTTCAGGTGGATGTTAAAGATCCTGTGGCACTCTTTGAAGAACAGGGAGTTCGCCCAGTGTCCTGGCCAAAAATTCCTCCTCAATATTGCACACCAAAAAGTCATTTATTGTATGTGAATTGCTTTGAGACATTATAAGGCATTGTACTTGCAAGTTTTAATCCTCCTCTGTACAGTTATCTTTGTTTCTTGTATTAAAAGCAAGTATAAATTGAACCATAGGATGGATATGTGTATGAGTTTATGTTATCATTAAAATGTTTTAATTTAAAATAGTTTTGATGTATTGCTGTTATCCCCACTGTAAATCTCATGAAATGACTGTCTGGATCTTGGTGACACGAGGTGTATGTGTAGAGATAATCAGATTGAAGCTTTCTTACCAATCCCCACTAAGGGCTGTAACCTCTGATTCTGTGTTGCTGCCAGTTTGGGCTTAAGCTTTGCAGACAATCTGGGCGGGTGATTAATGCGTTTCCTGCTAGCTCCCAAAGAGCAGATGATTAAAGACTGACTTGGGCAGCTGTCACTTGGCTGGAGTAATTTGAGAAATGACAGATTGGAGCAGTTAGTAAGAGCCAGATCTTGACTATAATAAACTGGGAGAAGCTGATTTATGAAATAGACAAGACAATGTACCGGAGGAGAAATTGAAGGGATGAGTATTGGAGATGCTCAGATAGCTTCTAACATTCTGAATGGTGAATTTCCACAGAGGCTCATAGCCAAGAAATGTATTTATATTCAATTATTGTTCTTTGTGTCTGTATCGTGGTATTTACTAACTTTGAATCAAAGGCCACAATCTCATATGGTGACAATAGCTGTTTACCAAGCAACTGCATTGGATTATATCCAGAGATTTGTATCTCGCAAAGAACAATGTAAGTATTTACAGGCGAATGGCTATTGCATTGCAAATCTTCATATCAACTTGCAGAAGCTAACAATGACTGGCTGTAATTTCTCTGTGTATCTACCTATTTCTATCTGAATGTATATTTTGCATCTTTGCTCCCCTATAGCCCAGCAGGCAAAAGCAGGCCTCTTATATCACTAAGCCTCATGAACTAGAAGCTGACAGGTTAGATTCCCAGTCTATGCTGAGTTAATTCAACCGGATCAGCAATTGGGATGCTACATTTGGCCTCAATGACCCCCTGGCTAAGGAGAGGAAGCAAATAGTCCGCTTCTGATTACTATCCAACCGTTCCTGCTGGAAAGTGAATTCCGGCTGAAGACAGGATCAGGGTGGCTGTGATGCCTTGCACAGTTGACAAGCCTGCTGACATTCATTGTCTGCGTTCAAATGCTAGGGCAGTGTACCATAGCATGCCCAGCATCTGTGGAACCACACTCCAGAAAGAGTATGTACCTTCAGGAGAGGAGGGGGGAAACTGGCAAAAGGAAAATCGGTATATATCAGTGGAACTATCTTGCTATCGACATGGCAGCTAACAGTGACGGATTTAGGTGGGATGTGTTGCATTCCAGTTATCAACCCAACTCCTGCTGGCAGCTCAACCCCACCCTATTGCTCCTAACAACCCCGACTTGATCCAATCTGACTCCTGCTGGCAGCTCATACACGCAAGTAAATGGATTTACAGCTGACAAGTCTGCCAGTCTTAACAGGAAAAGGATGGACATATGTGAAATGTGAATTTATAAGTGTTAAAAGTTTTTTTCAATAAAGATATGAATGAAATAAATAAAATAATCACACACTCAAATGAATAAACTCGTGGCTGACTCGCCCCACAAGTCAGGTCAGTTTGGAGCTGCCATCTTGAATCAAGTTAATAAAGCGACTGCATCCACACCCCCTCCTAAATCTACTGCTGCTTCTGACCACGCTCCGTTTAAACTTTGACATCGTTCTCTTCCAACGGAAAACTAATTCAAAGGTCTGAGTATGAGTAATGGGCTTGATACTTGTATTTATCCCACTCCGAAGAAATCCGCACAGTCCTTGAGGCAACATTTTCTATCTGCCAATTTCATAATCTCAATTATGTACAGGGAGCAAGACTAAGTAGCGGCAAACAGAAGAAAAAAAAACTCCATTACCACTTTACTTACATTTACTTTTTCATTAAACAACAACTTTAACGGAGAAAAAAGATTTCACAGTTGGGAAAACGGATGCTGAAGTAGAGAGAGATCAGATGGGGTGACCGAAAGCTTGGTCAAAGAGAAGGTTTTTAAAGGAGATGGGGAAGGCGGAAAAGTGGGGTGGTTTAGGGAGGGAATTCCAGAGAGTGGGGCCGAGGTGGCTGAAGGCAAGGCCGCTATTGGTGGAGCAAAGGGAGGCACAAAAGGGTGGAGTCAGAGGAACAAAGTGTTTGGGGAAGGGGATATACGGCTGAAGGAGCTTGCAGAGATCAGTTGGGCCGAGGGAATATAGGGATTTAAAGATGATGGATGACAAGGATTTCAAATTTAATATATTGGGGGAAGGGGAGCCAATGTAGATCAGCGAGGAGAGGAGTGAGGGAGTTTACCCATAAAGGAAAGTAGAACCCTTACCCATTGATTGCGTACAGTGTGGGCAGATAAGGAAAGTGTAGGGGAGAAAATATCTTGAAATAAGAGTCTCACATTTGCAAAGCCTGCTGTGCTGTGATAATACTGCGCTGTTTAAAGGGCTTTTAAATACACATGTAACCTAATTTATGATGGGATATTGAGTTTTTAATACCATAGTTAAACTGGAGTGATTTCATGAGCGAATGTATTCCTTAGCTGTAATAGCCCTGGCTGGTATTTAATCACCAGGCTGGCAAAAAGCATGGGGGAGGGATGAGTGCAGTGCAATGCACAGGTTGAATGCAATTAGCACAGTAAAGGGGAACATAAGAACATAAGAATAGGAGCAGGAGTAGGCCATACGGCCTCTCGAGCCTGCTCCGCCATTCAATAAGATCATGGCTGATCTTCTACCTCAACTCCACCTTTCTACCCGATCCCCATATCCCTTGACTCCCTTAGTGTCATGTGCCAGCTTCCCACAAAGAACATGAACATCACATTTCACCACTGCGCTAAGCAGACATAGCATCAAGCCACAGTGCACCAGGGAATGTGCCATTGCCCGCTGCGCCAAGCACATTTTATTTTTAGGTTACATGTTCTGTTAAAATGCAAGTAAACTCTGCTACCTGCTGCGTGAATGATTCTCTAATAATGTGCACCAAAGTTCACGGTGGGAGTCAGTTGGCAGTCAAACTGATTTGAATTTGGTCGCTGCTTTGTATTCCAAGTGTTCACCAGATAACATGAACAAACCCCACATTATCTGCTTGCTCTGTGACATTACCGTTCTAAACTGCTCACTTAACAGAAACTTAAGCCTAAAGTTAATTATGCCACCATTAAACTCCAGTTACTGATCTGAGACCTGACACCAGTAGCTTCAGTTTTAGCTCCTATTAGTGCTTGGCTGCAACTGCAATTCTACTGCCCAGGAGAGAGCTGTGTGTGTATGTGTGCTTGATTGCACAGGTGCGCAAAGTCAGCTCCCAGCAGTTAAAATCTAATTGCTCAAAATTCTCATCAGGCCAGAATGCAACTACAGACAAATTACCCAACAAGAACCAAAATTAGGGGCAGAACCAAGGACTGCAAGGATGCCACTCAGAACCTCTTCCAAGGCCTTAATGGAACTCTTGCCAGCTGAGAACTGGAGAGAGTTCTATTGAGGTCCTTGGAAAAGCCCTAGAAGTCTGCCAGACAGAAGCAATCAGTCCTGGAGGGGATTGATTACCTTTCTAATACCAGCAACTAACTGCCTTAATGGATGAAGATAATAAAAACGTACCTTTATCTTTGGCCTGGGAAGGTCCTAGTTGACTCCGCCCCTGCCCAGTAAGTTGCTGCAGGCCACTTTGAGTTGTGCTGGTAGATCAGGTCAGGTGCTGCTGATGTGATTTTACAGACATGACCAGCTGCCCTAACCAGTAGCCAGTGGTGGACGTCCAGCCCATTCCTCCCACTTCCAGCAATGGAGTGGCCTTATCAGAATTCCGGGCCCTAAGTGTTTAGAGTGTGTGGGAAGGAGCATCACCATGCTTTAAGCATTCAAACTAACACCAGCTTGGCTTACAAAGTGACCAACAGACCCACCTGAGCACTTTGTATGCAGTTGTGATGATGTATTGGAGTTATGCTCCAGGATATTAGAGGTAAGGGGAGGGAATGGCAGGAAAAACTCTTGTAACCTGCATCAACAACAGAGCTGGGATCAGTAGTCCAGTTGCTACATTCAGCTCTGTGACTGCCCCTTCCTGGGAGTCGATCACTAGTTCCCATCGGGCCCTGACTCAGATTTATGTGGCCTCTTCAGTGTTATTGTGAAGTAGAAAACGCTTCAGAATAGTGCTAAAGTTGTAGTATAAATACACAACAGTAGCAAGATGACAACAGTGAGTGTAACGGGTGTATAGACAAAATGCTTTTATTATTTTTTCTTTCTATTCATTTAGCAGAAATGTTCACTTTTATACAGTAGTGACATAAGTGGAACTGAGTGTAGCAATTAAGACATTTTCTATTATTGACATAAGTGGAGCTGAGTGTAGCAAATATTGTGTGGTAATTACTGACACCAGTCATGTTGTTGTTGATGCAGATTGCAAGAGTTTAGTTCCCCCATTTCCTCCCCTTAACCCTAATCTCCTGAATGTGCGGACTCTTGCTGAATTATGGTACCACGGGCCTCTGCCACAGCATTAAAACTGTTTCTAATTTGGCACTAATTAACAATTTCACTCAGAGGGATCACAGAATGGCTGTTGCATGAAATGGAAAATAGTCACACTGGTGCAGTCGGAAGTGCTTTTCTGAGTTTGGGGCTGAGCACATTGTTGAGCAGAGTGAAGGCAGCTTTAGTCTACATCTATCTGACCTGGAATGTTTGGTGCTGACTCTGGTTGCCTGAAATATGAAGTGTTCCATTTCCCCAGTGTTAACATGCCTCACCTTGATGAGCACAAGATTCACATAATAAGAGTAAACTTGCTTAACATTGGAATAGAACAGTTTATCATTGCATAAGGATAAACTAATAGCACCGTGGGAGTACCTTCACCACACAGACTGCAGCAGTTCAAGGCGGCAGCTCACCACCACCTACTCAAGGGCGATTAGGGATGGGCAATAAATGCTGGCCTTGCCAGCGACGTTCACATCCCTTGAATGAATTAAAAAAAAGGAAGAATGCAGCTGTATCAGGGCAGCACTCTTTCAATACTGCACTAAAGTGACAGCCTGGATTAGACTTGGCTCACTATATCATATACAGATAACTCATCCCACCTTATCTCCTCTGGCCCTACACTCAGAGATCCTTTGACTCTGTGCATCCCCAACCAATTCCGCTCCAACACTGGTGGCCTTCAGCTATCTTGTCCCTACTCTTTGAAACTCTCCCTGAACCGCTACACCTTGCTGTTTCTCTCCTTGCATTTAAGAGCCTCCCCACAACCTATCTTTTCAACCATGATTTTGTCATCTCTCCTAACTCCTCTAGTACAGCTCAGCATCTGTTTCTCCTCTTTGAAGTGCCTTGGATTGTTTTCTGTGTTAAAGCCACTATATAAACACAAGTTGTTGTTCAAAAGTAGGAAAGAATATTTTTAATTTATACTGAGTTCTGACAAAGGATCCCACCTGAACCAGCAACCTAACCTTTTTCAGATAACTGACCTCCTGCACATTTCCAGTGTTTTCTGTTGTTACTTCAGTCTTTCTTTCCTGTTCCAGATTCCATACTCAGAGCTTGGTGGCAAAATCCTGGTGATGTCGGTGTACGACTTTGACAGGTTTTCGAAGCACGATGCTATTGGCGAAATTCGGATTCCGATGAGCACCATTGATCTAGCTCATGTGATTGAGGAGTGGCGAGACCTTGAGTCAGCTGAGAAGGAGGAGGTACGGAGTTAATACTCAGGCAGCTGGCTGGGGTTTATTACAGACTCCCTGAAGGACAGGTTCTATTCATGATAAGGAAGTTATATAAGTGAAGCAAGTGAAAAGCAAAAGTACTCACTCAAAACAGACCTGAAAAAGAAGGCGTAATCCCTCTCCTGGACCAGGACTGTGTTCTTCAATTAGGAGAGAGGAGAGACGATTCTGAGACTGCCAGGGTGACCCCTGATCTGGTTTTGAACAGGACAGTCCAGTTTTGTGGTGGCCGCCCAATAATTTTTGCAGCTCAAAACCGGACATTAAAGCCCTAATGTTGAGAGACCGTGCTTTGTTTGATAATGCTGCTGTGAAGCGCCTTAGGACTTTTTACTACATTAAAGGGACTATAATAATGCAAGTTGTTTTTGTTGTTGCGGAAGTGCAGAATGGAGAATTAAGACTGGAGGCCAATGCATCTGATTTGCGGTGCTCCCAATTTTCTAGCCATTGATTTCAATTGTGGAGTTTAAAACTCTGGCTTTTGATCCATATATTTAAGAGAAAACATTCTGCACATGCACAGCCGGTTCTATCCAAAACACAAAACTATCCCTAATTTAGCATTAATTAGCACTAGGGGATAAATTCAGTTACTCCATGCTCTCATGGAGAACCATGCTCAAAGCAAGCGTGGGTCAGAGAATCGTGTTTATTGTTGTAGCTGCGTGTCTGATCCACCCTACCTTTGATTCCAGCTCCCTGCTGGAAGCATGAGATCAGTACATTCACTCTTTAGCAAGATCACTCAGAGAGGCCACAGACTAGAGGACCCATTACTATGCAGCTAATAGTGATGTAATAATCTGGGAATGCTTGATGATGACACTGGGTTTTTGAAATGGAAATTATACCATTTCCAAGCACTAACATCCCTCACATCGGTGTGCAAAAACAAAACTGCAAAAGCATTTAAGATAAAAACGGCCTCAGCCAGAGACCAATCATCATTTTGACAGCACATTGTTTTGTTCTGTTTAGTGTGATGCACAGGATATTGTGCTAACACCAGTCATTTGCACAAATGGATAGTGTACGCAGGATTGATATTTTATCCATCAGAAAATTCAACCTGATGAGCGAGAACAGTCATCAGCAGCATATAATGTTCTAGGATTCATCTAAGGTTCAGCCAGCGGCCTTATTGCTTAAACTAGACACAGTTAGAGTTCATTTGTGAGGAATCTCAGTTACTCATTTCTGTTGTTCAGATTTTCATTAACATTTTTGCCATTTGTTAAAGCAAGAGAAACTGGGCGATATCTGCTTCTCTCTTCGCTATGTCCCGACAGCAGGGAAACTCACAGTCATTGTACTGGAGGCCAAAAACCTCAAGAAAATGGATGTGGGTGGACTATCAGGTAAGATCTGTATGCTTTGAAAAAAAATTTCTGCTTGAAATTGTTGGGTGTTGTTAACTATACACTGCTGCTGTCCCTCAATACTGCTTATAAGGCCAAAGAGAGGGTTCGTAAAATGCCAGGCAGTGGTCATCCCCAACAAAAGAGAGCCTAACCACCTCCCCATGACATTCAATGGCATTACCATTTCTGAATCCTCCATCAACGTCCTGGGGGGACACCAATGACCAGAAACACAACTGGACCAGCCACATAAATGTCGTGGCCAGTAGAGCAGGTCAGAAGTTGGGTATTCTGTGGTGAGTGGTTCACCTTCTGACTCCTCAAAGCCTCTTCACCACCTACAAGGCACAAGTCAGGAGTGTGATGGAATACTCTCCACTTGCCTGGATGGGTGCAGCTGCAACAACACAGAAGTTCAACACCATCCAGGACAAAGCAGTCCACTTGATCGGCACCCCATCCATCAGCTTAAACATCCACTCTTTCCACTACCGGCACACCATGGCTGCAGTGTGTACTATCTATAGGATGCACTGCAGCAACTTGCCAAGGCTTCTTTGGCAGCACATCCCAAACTTATGACCTCCACCACCTAGAAGGATAAGGGCAGCAGGTGCATGGGAACACCATCACCTCCAAGTTCCCCTCCAAGTCACACACCATCCTGATTTGGAAAGGTCGCTGGGTCAAAATCCTGGAACACCCTACCTAACACTCACCCTTCCCATTATGGAAGTACCTTCACCACATGGACTGCAGCAGCTGAAGAAGAAGGCCCAAAATCACCTTCTCAAGGGCAACTAGGGATGGGCAATAAACGGCAGCCATATACCTAGAATGAATATATATATATTTTAAAAAACTTCCTTTCTCCCTTTTCTTTTCTCTTGCTCTCTCTTAATCTTGCTCCCGATTGCTCTTTCCTCATCTCTTTGTTTCTACCCATTTCTCTATTCCCATCTATCTTTCCCTCCCCAGTCATTGTCTTTCTCTCTCTCTCTTTCTGTCTCTTTGTTTTTGTCTTCCTCCCACATACTCACTGATTATGTTTAATCATTTCACACTAGGCATTGTACATTCAAGGGATTTTTAACCATATGTACACATCCCTCACAAGACATATATCTAGCTAACATACAATACTCATTAGTGTATTTCCCACAATTTAAATCCAGTTGGAACAAATCTACAGATGCAATTAAAGAGGAAGCTCTATCAACTTCTTAAAAAATAAGGCATGTGTATTTTAGGAAACAGATGAAGGCAACAAGAGATTAAGTTCACATCAGGAATGGTGATATGCGCAACTGTTATTGATCATATATGTAGGATGGGAAAATAGGAAGATAGAGAGGGGAAGGCATCCTGGGGTTTAATTTCCGTCTAGTTGTGCCAATTTTTCTTGGCTCTTAAACTGTATCTGACCCTTTTGGTCCAAAAATAACACAGTGAATCTTCGGTTCGATGCCATTATAAAGTAATTTACTCTGCATGCCAGATTCCATCTCCAGGGTAAATGCGGTGTAAGTGTATTTATGAGTCTGAAACTTAGCAAAGACTAGTTTAAATTGGGCTGAACTGAATTCAATCTCCTCATACATACGGTCTTATTCTCTGAGATTCATATTGCATTTCGATTGTTAACCCAGCTGAGGTCTGGGTGAAACCTACTGCTGGTCAGGGACTGGTTAGGTTGGGATCGGGTCCAGGTGGGTTGCTGGCTTAAAGAATTTATACCAGTGTGTGAATGTGTGTGGATACCTTATGTTGTATAGTGAAAAATGTAAGATGTTAAGAACAGAGAATTATTTGTTCTTGGGATGCAGGTGACACGGCCCATCCTTACTTGCTCTGTTTGTATAACTGAGTGGCTTGAATAGGAACAGCAAGTGAAAAGCATTAGTGTACCACTTGAATTTTTATGACAATCCAATAACTTTCATCACCACAAATACTGAATTGAGTATCACAACTTGTCCAAGGTGGAATTTGAGCTCACAATCTCTGGGTTGGTAGTCCAGTACCATAACCACTACACTAACATACCCAAGGTAATAACAAAGTAACTGATATGAACCAGTAACGTGGACAAATTAATGTATTTTATATTAACGTAAGGAGCCTAAAGTACTGGAGACTAAGGGTTGTGTGCTAAATGAGAAGGTGGATATAAGCAACCAAACAGAGATTTGCTTAAGACCAGAGGATGGGAGTGACGTTCATATAACCAAGTATAGAGGGATTGGAAGAAATAAATAAAGGGTGTGTAGCACTGCAAGTAAGGGGGGGTGCGAACAGTAATCACAGGACATTAAAAACAGGGATATTGTCAGATGATTAGAATATGACTGATCTATTTTTCTGAAAATGTCCAACATGATATTGTATATTGTAGGCCTGTCAGTGTGACAATGAAAATCACTGGGGTATATTACAAAGAGAGCAAATCAAGAGCATTTAAACAAGAGTAAGGATGATAATTCCAGGTCCATGCAGTTCATGAAATGCATTACAGGTCTAAAAGGATTTTTTTGATGGTATATGAATATAAAGAAGGTTGGAACAAGAAACAGTCATCAAGCCTACTCCATCCACAGACCATGTACAATATGCCCTATATGGACTCTACCCTACCCATTTCATCTCTGACGTGGAAGTTTTGTATAAATACTCCCTGATACTCAAAGCTAATGGAGCAAAACTCCAGAATATCTATCCATCCCCAAATCTCCACTATTCAGTCCTGGCTGGCTGCTTTCCACAGTTGTCATTCCCTTAGCCAAAGCAGCTTAGGACTCATCTTGTTCTATGGAGTATTTGATATATTATTCTTGTTGATACAACAACAACTTGCATTTTGTATAATGGCTTTAACAAAATAAAACATCCCAAGGCACTTCACATAGGAGAGAACAGATGTCAAGTAATGGTAGAAAAGAGATGATCAAAAGCATGATCGAAAAGCTGTGCTTTGAGGAGACTCTTAAAGATGGAGAAAGCAGTTACAACACAGCGAGGTTTAGGAAGGGCATTCCAGGGAGTAGGGCCAAGGCAGCTGAAGACTCTTCCATCAGTGGAGAAACAGTGAGGGTGGTAATACACAGGAGGCCAGAATTGGACGAGTGAAGGGCAGGGGCTGCAACATAGGGTTAGAAAAGTTTGCAGAGATGGGGTGGAGTGAAGGCAATGGAGAGATTTAACGACAAGGACTAGGATTTTGAATTCAGTGAGTTGGAGCACAGGGAACAAGTGGATAGGTGAGCAGGGATTAATTAGGGACGGTGCAGGCAATGGAATTTTGTTTGAGTTGGAGTTTGTCTAAAGTGGCGCTCAGAGGGCCGATGAGAAAAGAGTTGGAGAAATCAAGTCTGGAGTGGGGAAAAAGGTTTCAGTGAGGTAGGGGCAGAGGTAAGCTGTGTTGCATAGGTAGAAGCAAACTGTCTTCAATGGCAATCCTAACCAAAAATGTATGCAGTTCTTTTGAAGTAATTAACTAACATCACATTAACTGCTTTTGCTGGGAGTCTGTTTCTATATCCATGGCTCTGTGGGGAAAAATATTCATACCTCCAATCTAGTTTAAAAATAATTAATTTTATACCTGCATCCTTCAGTTCTACGCTCACAGTTCAAGCCAAATGAGCTGCTTACATTTACAAGTATGAATCTTGGCACTGAAAATAAGTCCAGCTCTTCATAAAGCCTCTGAATTAGCCTTGTTGCTCTTCTCTGAACACTCTCCAATGGATCAATTTCCTTTTGAAGGTATAACGGCCAGGATATTCCACCATGAGTGATATCACCAATCAGCTGTGCAACGTTAGAATAATCTCTGTTTCAATTTATGGTCAAATGCCCACAAGATGGATTATTGTACTTAATTAACCCAATGTGCAAATTTACATGGGCAAATTTACCCACCCTCCAATGCTGTCAAATTTACTCATCGGCAGGTAGTATTTCTTAGCTGGCTTCAATTTCCATGGGGACAATGGTCCTGTTTTTGGCTCACACCCTGATACACTGATACAAACACTACCACAGTAATAAAAGAATTCGAAATCAGTTTTATTATTATAACGCTAAACTATTAAGCACTGAAAAGAAATCTTACATAAAAAAGAAAAAGCCTTACTTGTGCCTTCATTATCATCCTTTTTTCTTCCTGTTTTCTCTTTCCTATTCCTTCCATATCATATATACTATAAATTTAATTTTACTTCCTAACTAGTATCAGTTCTGAGCTTCCTCTCCCTTTTTAGAATGGTAAACAATTTTACAACACCAAGTTATAGTCCAGCAATTTTATTTTAAATTCACAAGCTTTCGGAGGCTACCTCCTTCCTCAGGTGAACGATGTGGACATCGTTCACCTGAGGAAGGAGGTAGCCTCCGAAAGCTTGTGAATTTAAAATAAAATTGCTGGACTATAACTTGGTGTTGTAAAATTGTTTACAATTGTCAACCCCAGTCCATCACCGGCATCTCCACATCATTTTTAGAATGGCAAAGCCATTTTTGTTTACCTTTATTCTACTGCCGCCCTGCTCCCATTGTCCATTGGGACCAAGTTCTGTTAAAAATAATTTCCATTGAATGCTCGCTCTGAAGGTTTGTTTTCCAAACTAATAGGAAGTCAAGATTGTGAAGACTGATGTAGTCACATCACAACCTTTGACCTGATTTGGATGCAGTTTCCCTGGGTGAAGGAGTTTTGTTTCTTCTCAGCTCATTTGCTGTGAAGCAGATGTAAACATGAACACTGCAATAACCTCAGGAATAGCTTTATTACCAAAAGGGTTTCTGCTAAAAGTATGCTTGCTAGTGGACTCTGCAACCCAACAGAGCCTAAATGAGCAAAGTTGGCCACAGCACTCAGAAGGTTAGATATTACAGTGAATATAACATTCTGGATTTTTTTCAGTCTTACGTGGCAGTATATTATACATAGTTTGCAGTTATTGATTATTCCAATGATTAACATGTCTACCCTAGATCCATATGTGAAGATCCAGCTCATGCAGAATGGCAAGAGGCTGAAGAAAAAGAAGACTACCATTAAAAAGAACACTTTGAATCCATACTACAATGAGTCATTCAGCTTTGAAGTACCCTTTGAGCAGATTCAGGTATGATAGGTGCTCACATTCATTTGCAAAAACCAAGTCAGGTTTTACTTGTGTGTTGTCTACCAACAGAATACCAATTTAAAATGGAGGATAGATTCACACAATTTTGAAAACTTCTGACAAGTATAATCTTCATGGAAAAGCTTTGAGACAATGCTTGTAGCTCTGAAGCATCCCTTGTGTAAAAGCTGTTCTTTGAATCCTATGTTTTCATATCTTTCATTTTGTTGCATTGCCATGGTAACTACTTAGGCCAACAATCCCTTCCTACTACCCTCCATTTAAAATGATTTCTAAATATAGACCCGTTTTTGAAATTCTCTAACAACATCTTCATTGTACAGATTGTGATATTTCTGTTGTCATACAGTTTCTAAGCGGGAGATACTGATTGACAAGCCAACAATCCCTGACAACCTTTCCCCATTTTGATCATTTGTTTTGAGTTGCATTTGTCCCCGTATGTACTAAAGGTTGCCTCATGTCTGCCAGAGGTTTTGACACCAATTGCTACAAGCTGCAGTATAACACAAATCCTTCCCTTGTTTTGTGGCACTCAGCAGTAAAGATTTTCAGCTGATCTTTATCTCCATTTTGTCAGCAAAACGTGTATCAGTAATGCACATTAACATTCTGCTGGATTTTTACATGAATGCACGCACTGAGCAACAGGTAGGGAAAGAATTGCAAATACATAGCTATTGCGATTCTCATCTACAACCCAACCCCTGTTGAATTAACAGTAACTGTACAATTACACAGTTGGTAACCTTTACTCTGTTGAATGAACAGGAATTCCGTGCAGTTACATGGAGAATATCCCTTACACTGCTGAATAAACAGGAATTCTGTACAATTACACAGTGTGTAACCATTACCCTATTGACTAAACAGGTAATCTGTATAGTTTCAGAGAGTAGCCCTTACCCTGCTGAACAAACAGGAACCCTGTACAGTTATACACTTAGAAACCCTTATCCTGCTGAATACAGCAATTCCACACAATGAGTAACCCTTATCCTATTGAGTAAGCAGTAACTCTGCCCAGTTCCATAATGAGTAACTCCTACCCAGCTGAATGAACAGCAATTCTGTAGTCGCACAGCGAGTAACTTTTGCTCTTCTGAATAAACAGGAATTCCCCATAGTTAGTGTGTAACCCTCACCCTAATAAATGAACAAAAATAATAACTTATATTTTAACTTATATCCTGCTGAATATGAGTCTAGAAATTATGGTCCATTTTGGGCACAGAATTGACATAATCTGGGTTGCAGGGAGGACTTTGGAGCAGAATCTGTTTCCTCCTTTCTGGCCAAGTCCTGGAATTCCAATATGGGATTGGGCATTTCTTTCACCCTCCCTCACCCCCTGTTGTGACATTACATTTGGAGGCAGGATTGGAGGCATGCTGGACTCCCCCAGAAATCAGAGACATTAGTTGCTATTAGGAAAGTAACGTATCAACGGGAAAGTAGGGTTGAGGTCACAATCAGATCAGCCATGATCTTTTTTATCAAATGACAAAGCAGACTCGAGGGACCGAATGGCCTACTCCTGTTCTTAGTTCGTATGTTCGTGTGATAGCAGGATCAGGTCAATAGCAACATTCCTCCTTTGGGGTATTTTGGTCAGAATGGCACTCACCCGCAACCACCCCCCCACCCCGACGGAGCGGCAAGCTGCCACTTTGAAATCCCACTGCCCCATAGCGCCATATAAATGACACAGGCGCTTGGCCCAATGATGCAAATAAACCAGTCCCTGGGATTTGGGACAGGATCAGACTGGGACCAGAATATCTAGGCTAGGACCTCCAGTTCAGTATAGAAAGCTGTGTCTTGCCTTATGCTATATCGGCAGTAACAATTTTAGCTTTTTCCCCGTTCATCTTCCAGAAAGTCCAGGTGGTCATTACCGTACTGGATTATGACAAACTGGGAAAGAATGAAGCTATCGGCAAGAGTTTTGTGGGATGCAATGCCACCGGTGCTGAGCTTCGACATTGGTCTGACATGCTTGCCAACCCTAGACGGCCCATTGCGCAGTGGCATACCCTCCAGCCTGAAGAAGAGGTCGACATTGCCCTGGGAATCAAGACGTCATGATATCACTCTCAGTCCTTTAGGAGTTGCAGTAGTTGAATAAGCTTTGAACAGCCGTTTGTTTTCTGTGGCTATTTGTAAAATATATCACAAAAAAGTTTGTCGACGAACCTAGACATGTACCTGTTTCAGGATGTCACAGTATGTTCAGAATAACCTTGAATAAGCCCAGGTGTTTCTCTATTTTTCAGGCAGTCTGTGCTCAATGATTATATTTCAAGGGCCTGTTTTTATCCCAGACCTGGTTGTATTGTTATTTCCATTCTATGATTGTGTAGCGTCGTGCCTCTATTGTAAGGAGAAAATTGGAAGGAAAGAGATCAAGAACAGCAAAAAAAAGGATGACAGAAAAAAAATTTGAAAACAAAATAAAAGAAATAAAAAAGACAAAGGAGATGGAAGGAAGGAAAGAAACAAGAGAAAACAGAAAAAGGGAAAGGACTGTACACCGACCCCTAAAAACGTGATCAGAGACTGCAGTGAACAGGCAGAATTCTATTTTGTGAACAGAAGTTTGAACTGTTGAATAAAACTTAAGGTATTGTTCCTCATGCTTCTGTGACTGGTGGTATTGATTGGAACCCTGCTGTTTGATGCCCTTCTCCTGTTCAAACAATGAAATAGCAATAGACCTACATACTCTACAACATTCCCACCACAGTCATATCTGTCACTTCTTCATTTCATCAATCACACAAGTCTGAGTCATCTTAATCGGGTAATTCAGTCCAAGAGCAAGATGCAGCAAAAAAACATAACCCGTTTTCTTTTCTATAAGACTTCAAGTATTCTTTAAATTGAATGATAGAAAGGTAATTTGAAATATCTTATGACTAATTTAGAACAGCATTGCAGGCTGTTTAGTGTCACCTGAACATGAGCTTCACCAAAATGACTGCAAAAGTCTCGAGTCAGGCATATGTTCAGGGGAGTAGATTGATAGTCACACCAAATGGCTCCAGAGCCCATAAAATGATCAGTGAAGGGCTTTAGAGTCTATTAAATGATGAGTAAATTGGAATTACAGATAAAAGACCTGCTGCCAGTCCAGATGTATCTTTGAGGCCTCTGAACTCTGCAGCAAAGGTAGCTGTAATTTTCGAGAAGAAATAAAATTAAATTTGTAGAATCATACAATTTAATAGCACAGAAGGAGGCCATTCTGCCCATCGTGCCTGAGCCGGCTGTTCGACAGAGCTATCCAATTACTCCACTCCCCTACTCTTTCCCCATAGCCCTGCAAATTTCTCTCCTTCAAGTATTTATCCAATTCCTTTTTGAAAGGTATTATTCAATCTGCTTCCACTTCGATTTCAGGCAGTGCATTCCAGATCATAACAACTCACTGCTAAAAAAAAATTCTCCACATCTCACCTTTGGCTCTTTTGCCAATCACCTAAAATTTGCCAATTACCTTAAAATTCTCCTCCAATTTAATTTTTTTTAGATGAACACTATTTCAGTTAGACCCCATAATGTGCACTTTTTTCAACAATATCAGTGACAGGGATGTTACGCAATATTTGTCATATATAATAGTGCTTTTGCTCAGTGATCTTTAGACGATTTTCTCCATTATTTGGATATCAGCGGAGCAAATGCATCCTCTCCATAACTGTAGCCCGAAATTACTGTTGGCAAGGTCAGTGGGCGATCGCTCAATGCATTCTTATGGCATCCATCTGCTACTTTAGTGGAGGCATTAATCCGTTTATTTTAAACAAGTTAACCTGTGGGTTAATATAGCGGATAGAGGAATGTCGTACAAACGTGTTAATCGTCCACTGACCTCGCTAACAGCAATTTCAAGGCTTGCGCCTCTCGACTCTGTCCATCCCCAAAACCACATCCCAACACCCCAAGGCACAACTCATCAGGCCACCTACTATTTCATGCGGCCTGACGCACTGAGTATTTCTGTAGACAGAACTATGCGAGGATCAGATCCAAATCAGAGCACTTTGGTTGAGATAACAGTTGAGTACCATTCAACACTTTTGTGCAACTCAATAGCATCTAGAAAAATGGCATATTTTAATGTAGAAATTGGGGTAATTTTAGTGTGGTTTCCTGTTGTCACAGGGTAATGAGCTTAGTTACAAGTACATAGTGGCTAATGGGGGACCTCATTAAAATGTATAAAATATTAAACGGTTTGGATGAGGTGTTCCCAGGATATTACTTCTAAGTAGGGCAAGCCAGTGGGATAGAGAAAAGTAAACTGAAAACCAATTTCAGGATGAACTTTACACAAAGGGTGATAAATGTTTGGGATAATGTGCTGGGTAGGGTTGCAGAGATTAAAGTGGATGTTAGGGTGGGAGAGTTAAGGTACTCGGCCCAGTGGTCCTTCCTTTCTCTACTAGACATTTCGGATTGTCTTAAGCATTTGCGAAACTATTTTGCAAACTTGCTTTCTTATTGTGTTAGGCTGTCCCCTTCAGGAGAAAATTGATCATTGCAGATGTTATAATTTTCTGTTCTGATTTTCAACATGTTTTAAATCCTGATTTCCTGTACTGAATTCATCATTTCTACATGGATAAATGTCTTTTTTTTTAATTCTTCCTTTCTCTTTTGGGGAGTCTCCCTGCACCAAGCAGGTGGGAGGGCAGACCATAAGAGATAGGAGCAGGAGTAGGCCATTTGGCCCTTCGAGCCTGCTCCACCATTTAATGAGATCAGGAAGCTGTGGAAGCTACATCATTAAATAAATTTAAAACAGAAATAGACAGTTTCCTAGAAGTAAAGGGAATTAGGGGTTACGGGGAGCGGGCATGAAATTGGACATGAAGCTGAGTTCGGATCGGTCAAGGCCCTGTGGGTGGTGGAGCGGGCCCAGGGGCTGAGTGGCCGGGTCCTGCTCCTACTTCATGTGTTCTTTGGATTTGAGGTTAGGATCAGATCAGCCATGATCTTATTGAATGGCGGAGCAGGCTCGAGGGGCCGATTGGCCTACTCCTGCTCCTATTTCTTATGTTCTTATGGCTGATCTGATTTTTACCCCAACTCCACTTTCCCGCCTTTTCCCCATATCCTTTGACTCCCTTGCTGATCAAAAATTTGTCTAACTCAGCCTTGAATGTTTTCAATGACTCAGCCTCCACAGCTTTTTGGTGTAAAGCATTCCAAAGGTTCACGACCCTCTGGAAGAAGAAATTCCTTCTCATTTCTGTCGTAAACGGGCGACCCCTTATTCTGAGACTCTGCCCCCTAGTTTTAGATTCCCCCATGAGGGGTAACATCCTTTCAGCATCTACCCTATCGAGTCCGCTCAGAATCTTATATGTTTCAATAAGATCTCCTCTCATTCTTCTAAACTCCAATAAGTATAGACCCAACCTGTTCAATCTTTCCTCATAAGATACCCGGAATCAACCTAGTGAACCTTCTCTGAACTGCCTCCAATGCAAGTATATCCTTTCTTAAATAAGGGCACCAGAACTGTATGCAGTACTCCAGGTGTGGTCTCACCAGCACCCTGTACAGTTGTAGCATGACTTCCCTGCTTTTATACTCCATTCCCCTCGAAATAAAGGCCAATATTCCATTTGCCTTCCAGATTACCTGCTGCACCTGTACGTTGACTTTTTGTGTTTCATGTACGAGGACACCCAGATCCCTCTGTACCACAGCATATTGTAGTATTTCTCCATTCATATAATATTTTGCTTTTTTATTTTTCCTCCCAAAGTGGATGACTTCACACTTTCCCACATTATAATCTATCTGCCAAATTTTTGCCCGTTCGCTTAGCCTGTCAATATCCCTTTGTAGACACTTTGTGTCATCTTCACAACTTGCTTTTTAATCTATCTTTGTATCATCAGCAAATTTGGCCACAATATACTCTGTTCCTTCATCCAAGTCATTGATATATATTGTAAATAGTTGAGGCCCCAGCACTGATCCCTGCGACACCCCACTAGTTACAGATTGCCATTTTGAAAATGACCCTTTTATCCCGACTCTTTGTTTTCTGTTAGTTAGCCAATCCTCTATCCATACCAGTATATTACCCCCAACACCATGAGCTCTTATCTTGTGCAGTAACATTTTATGTGGCACCTTATCGAATGCCTTTTGGAAATCCAAATATACTGCATCCATTGTTCCCCTTTATCCACCGTGCCCGTTACTTCCTCAAAGAACTCTAATAAATTTGTCAGACACGATTTCCCCTTCATAAAACCATGTTGACTCTCCTTGATTGTATTATGAGTCTCCAAATGTCCTGCTACTACTTCCTTAATAATAAGACAGGCTGGAGACCGGGTTCCAGCTCGAAAAATGGCCACTTAGGAGAGGCAATTGGCCTGCTAATATTGCCTCCCAACCTGGTTCTGTTTAATACCTTTCTCTTGACGGACACAGTTCAGATTGAAACATAGAAAATAGGAGCAAGAGTAGGCCATTCGGCCCTTCAGGCCTGCTCTGCCATTCAAAATGATCTTGGCTGATCGTTTAACTCAGTACCCTGTTCCCGCTTTTTCCCCATATCCCTTGATCCCTTTAGCATTAAGAAATATATCTATCTCCTTCTTGAATATACCTAATGACTTGGCCTCCACTGCCTTCTGTGGTAGACAATTCCACAGGTTCACCACCCTCTGAGTGAAGAAATTTCTCCTCATCTCGGTTCTAAATGGCATACCCATATCCTGAGACCATGACCCCTGGTTCTGGACTCCCCAGCCATCGGAAACATCCACCCAACATCTAGTCTGTCCAGTCCTGTTAGAATTTTATACGTTTCGAAGAGATCACCTCTCATTCTTCTAAACTCTAATGAATATAAGCCTAGTCGACCCAATCTCTCCTCATACGTCAGTCCTGTCATCCCAGGAATCAGTCTGGTAAACCTTCGTCGCACTCCCTCCATGGCAAGGACATCCTTCCTCAGATAAGGAGACCAAAACTCCACACAATACTCCAAATGTGGTCTCACCAAGGACCTGTATAACACCATGTGGGGAATTGTCACCAACTAGTGACTATCCTTCCTGAGGGAGAAGAGGGAACTAGTGAGACATTCCCAGTGCAGTACTGAGGGAGTGCTGCACTGCCGGGGATGCCATCTTTTGGATGAGATGTTAAACCGAGACCCAATCTGCCCTTTCAGGTGGACGTAAAAGATCTCATAGCACTATTTGGAAGAAGAGTAGGGGCGTTCTCTCAGGTGTCCTGGCCAAAATTTATCCTTCAGCAAACATCACTAAAACAGATTATCTGGTCATTATCACACTGCTGTTTGTGGGACCTTGCTGTGCGCAAATTGGCTGCCGCTTTCCTACATTACAACAGTGACTATACTTCAAAAAGTACTTCATTGGCTATAAAGCACTTTGGGACGTCCTGAGATTGTGAGAATTGCTATATAAATACAAGTAACTTTTTGAGTTGAATTGGCTCCAAGATGATGTACCTGGCGATGGAAGATTGGAACTGAGTCAACTTTCCAAAGCAAACTAAGTAAGCCATGCAAAATTAATTTAGCTGAAAGCCATTTGAGAGTGATATTTTGCTGAAAGACATTTGATTCACCATGTCAGCCAGGGGTATCCAAGCTAATGTCTTTATGGGCCGCATAGGCCCATGGAGCCTCAGGGGCCATATAAAAAGAAAGAACTTGCATTAATATAGCACCTTGCACAACCTCAGGACGTCCCAAAGCACTTCATAGTACTTTCGAAGTGTAGTGACAGTTGCAATGGAGGGAAAAAGGGCAGCCAATTTGTGCACAGCAAGTTCCCACAAACAGCAATGAGATAAACAACCATAACTTGCATAGCGCCTTTAACGTAGTAAAACATCCCAAGGCACTTCACAGGAGTATTATCAAAGAAAATTTGACAACGAGCTATACAAGGAAATATTAGGGCACGTGACCAAAACCTTGGTTAAAGAGGGAGGTTTTAGGGAGCATCTTAAAGGAGGAGAGAGAGGCGGAGAAGTTTGGGAAGGAATTCCAGAGCTTAGGGCCTAGGCAGCTGAAGGCACGGCCGCTAATGGTGGAGCGATGAAAATCAGCAGTGCATAAGAAGTCAGAATTGGTGGAGCGCAGAAGTCTCAGAGAGTTGTAGGCCTGGAGGAGGTTACAGAGATAGGGAGGGGCGAAGCCATGGAGGGATTTGAACAGAAGGATGAGAATTTTAAAATCGAAGTGTTGCTGGGCAAGGAGCCCATGTAGCTCAGCAAGCGCAGCGGTGATGGGTGAACAGGACTTGGTGCAAGTTCAGATACGGACAGCAGAGTTTTGGACAAGCTCAAGTTTAAGGAAGGTGAAAGGTGAAAGGCCAGCCAGGAGGGCATTGGAATAGTCGAGAGGTAACTAAGGCATGGATGAGGGTTTCAGTCGATGAGCTGAGGCAGGGATAGAGATGGGTGTTGTTATGGAGGTGCAAGTAGGCAGTCTTAGTGATGGAGAGGGTACGGGGTAGGATGCTCGGCTCAAGGTTAAATAGGATGCCCAGGTTGCAAACAGTCTGATTCAGCCTCAGACAGTGGCCAGGGAGAGCGATGGGCCCCGATATTTACGGGGAGGCAGGGAGGGAGCAGGGTGGAGATTTAGCGGCCGGGAAACCCAGATGTATGGGTTTCCCAGAGGTCCTGCCGAATTTAACAGCAGGACCTGGTTTAAATTTTTTGAATCCGTTTCCCGGCCGCAGCCAGACAGATTGAGAGTCTGACTGGCTGTCGAGTCTGTAGGCTTGCAGCACCAGACCGTAGTCTAGGAGCAGAACTGAGGGGGGGAGAGATTGCGGGTCAGACATCATTGGGGGGGGCGGGGATTGAGTCAGACATCGGTGGGGGGTTGAGTCGGAGACTGTTGGGAGGGGTCCAATCGCGTGGAAGGGGGGACAATCGTGGGGCCCGATCGCGGGAAGGGAAGCAGGTCAGCTTGGTGGGCCGGAGTGAAGCACTCCTGCTCTCCCTGGCCCACAAGCAGTGCTGGAAACGCACTTACCTGTTCCAGCCGTTCTCGCCTCCCTTCAGCTGCTGCGTTTCCCGAGGCCTGGGAAACTTGGTCGGCCAGCATTAAATCTGAAAGAGAGCTAAAATGTTAGGCACGCATCCTCATTAAAATATTTAAATTCAGGACCCGCCTCCGGAGAGCGGGTTAGTCATCCACCCTCCAACCCACCTCCATTAAAACCGAAAGTAGACGGGTTGAGGTCGAGTTTCCCATTTTTTTATATTTAAACCCCCCCTCCACCTGCCTCCCCCCGCTTAAAATTACACCCATGGAGTCAGTGGCTAGAGAATGGAGTTTGTGGCACAATAAGAGCACATCAGATTAAATCTGCTCCTTGTATAGTGCAATCAGGCAAATTGCCACTTCATACCAAGTAGAACAAAAGGGCTTTAACATTGAAATGCAGCAAATTTAAATTTGTAGGCACCTGAATCTGTGGAAATGTAGCAAAAATTTAATTGACAGCAAACATTTCCTGATTTACAGTATTCCCTCTACTGATGTTGGGATATTCTTAGAGCTATGTCAACATTGTAATTTGCCCCAACCGCAATTTACTTCACAGATAATCTTAAATTCTTGGCAGGCTCCGAGGCAAAAAGAAACTTTGTATAATCTTTACTCAGGGGATTTACTGGGTTGAGTGCTGGCCATAATAGAACAGGTTGTGCGCAGTCTTTACAAGGCTTGATGGGACTGAATGACCATTTCTCACTGCATTATGTTCTCAACCCATTATTTCTGATCGGTTCCTAAACTGTGGTCTGCGTGTTGTATTACCAAGTAAGTAGAGACATGACTCGGAGCGGACCAACTGATTGCCTTCAGAGTGGTTGGATGGTAATTTAAAAACAATTTAATGTGTGTGAATGGCAGAAAAACCCCTCAACACGAAGGTGAAAATATCTTGCATTTACATGGTGTTTTTCACAATCTCAGGACAACCCAAAGTGCTTGACGACCAATGAATTACTTATTGAAATGTAATCAGCGTGGTTATGTAGGCAAATACTACAGCCAATGTGCACACAGCAAGATCCCACAAACTTGTAAGTGAAATAACTGTCCAGTTAATCTGTTTTGGTGGCATTGGTTGTGGGAGTTATGTTAGCCAGGACACTTTTTTTTCTACCAAATTAGGCCCCCCTTTTATAAGGGGGGGTGTGGGGTGTGCTTAAGAACGAAAAACCAAACAGACCAAAACCAAGTTTTCAAATTAAAACTTTATTATCCTCGTCCAGGATGCATTCCAGCCCCTGCGGTGCCCACCGGTCGCGGAAAGCCTCAAGCGTACCGGCAGACACCGCGTGCTCCATCTCCAGGGCCACCCGGGCGCGGAGCAACCCGCGAAAGAGAGGTTCTTTGAACAGTGCCATGGGATCCTTTACATTCACTCATACACCGCTAAAGCAGGTTAATTGGTCATTTATCTCATTGCTGTTTGTGGGATCTCGCTGTGCCCTACAACGTGGTTCCTACAGAACAACAGTGACTGCACTTCCAAAAGTACTTCATTGGCTGTGAAGTGCTTTGGGATGGCCTGAGGTCGTGAAAGACGCTATATAAATGCAGTTAATTTCTTTCTCTCATACTTGGTAATATGCAAATGTGATCCAGTTCGATGTATGTCAGTCGTATAATAAATAACCTTTAAATGGGTTAACAGTCTCACTCTGTTTGATGAAAGGCGTAAATCTCATTCCCAATGTGGACAGCTCTGTCTGAGAGAGACTAAGTCATTACCTTCTGTCACGGTTGTCCAGGGCATCTCCTCACGGTGGCGCCGTCTTGGGGACAACGCCACCTTCTCCTGGTCGCGGCGCCGCGCTCGCGCCGGTAAACGCAGAGAGCGCGAGCCTGCGTTTCAAATCGCACACCCGCCCTTGTTTTCAGTTGGTGAGCTCGTTACCAAGGAGACCGCGTCCACCCGCGCCGACCGAAAGTCCCGCCCCTGCCTCATTGGGATTGGCTAAATTGTCTTGGTAACTGGAACATTCCGGCCAGCAGGGAGTTTCGATTGGTGCAGCGGGCTGTTCATCAAACGTGGGGCATCCGATTTTATCCTTCGGCACGCTGTGAGAATTTGCACAGTTTTATGTCGTCCTATTTGCTTATTTTCGAAAGCGCGTGTTAGTTGCTGGCCCTGCAGTGCTGTGAGAACTGCTTTCTTTTTATGACTGGCAGGGGAAGGTGGTAGATGCTTATCAGGCTGTCTGGTATGGTACATGGGCAGAGGAGAAGCAGCTTGACTGGCGTTGGGGGTTGATGGACTGGCGTTGGGGGTTGATGAACTGGCGTTGGGGGTTCATGGACTGGCGTTGGGGGTTCATGGACTGACGATGGAGTTCATGGACTGTCGATGGGGTTCATGGACTGGCGTTGGGGGCCATAGACTGGCGTTGGGGGCGATGGACTGGTGTTGGGGGTTCATGGACTGACGATGGGGTTCATGGACTGTCGATGGGGTTCATGGACTGGCGTTGGGGGCCATAGACTGGCGTTGGGGGCCATGGACTGGTGTTGGGGGTTCATGGACTGACGATGGGGTTCATGGACTGGCGTTGGGGGCCATGGACTGGTGTTGTTTTGCTGCTGATGCAAATTCATTGAAAACCTTAATTAATGTCTCCTCAAGACAGAACTAAGTCACAAAAATTGGATTGTGTTTTAATAGTCAAGCATTTAGTGCCCAGTTTACATTTTAGAAATTTCCAGAAAAGTCGGTCAAAACCATGAAGCCTGATCCACAACTGACTATGTGGCAACCATTGTGTGAGTGTGTGATACACATACGGGATGCTCTGTCTGAGATACTGCTTGTGAGCATGTTGCATTCTATCTTCCTGCACTGTTCCATGCAGGCCTTATTTCTACAAGTGTTACATGGAAAGGAATCCTCCAGAAAATGAGTCCACTATAGTTTTCAACATAACAGTATTAACAGCACCATCATATTTGTTTAGCACTTTTAATATTCAAAACATTCCAAGGCATATTAGGAGGTGTGAAAGAAAGAAAGAACTTGCATTTTACAGCACTTTTAATTAATTCAGGATGTCCCAAAATGCTTCACAGCCAAGTACTTCTGAAATGTAGTCACTGTTGTAGTGTCATTGAAGGCTTGGGAGAAAAGATGAGTTTTAAGAAGGTTTTTAAAGGAAGAGAGAAAAGTAGAGAGGCAGATGGGCCTTGGGAGAGAGTTAAGGAGAGCAGGGCCTAGGTGGCTGAAAGCTCTGCCAGGGAGGGAGCTGCACGAGGTCAGAGTCGGAAGACTAAAGGGTGAAGGACAAAAAGTAGATAAGCGTTTTACATTTAATGCATTGGGTAACATCGTCAGCAAGGATGGGAGTGATGGAAGAACGGGACAGTGTGCGACGAGACATGAGCAGCTGCATTTTGGACAAGTTGGAATCTATGGTTTGGATAAAGGAAAGAGAACGTTGGAAAAATCGAGTCTGGAGGTGACAAAAGCATGGATAAGGGTTTCAGCTGAGGATCCCATTTGCAATGGGGCCAGAAAATGGCTGCAGCAGATCCCAGAAACCTGTTGCAGGATAGCACTTGTGGCAGACACAGTGTTGCCAGTAACAATTAAATGAATTATTTTGTTTTTTAAATTTGGCACTAAAGCCGATGTAATTGTTCATCAATTGTTTGCACAGGTTTGGGGACCAATTAAATTGTAAATGGCTGTCGTAGCATAGCATTGCTGGGTGTCTGGGACAAACAGACATCCCTTGTGTCCAGCATTGCTATGGTGCAAATGACAGGAAATATGCCAGATATCTAATTTTGCATAGGCTTATATTGTATGTTTCCTCATCACTTCCAGGTGGAAATCTTGGAAACAGCAAGGGCAGGTGGGGAGATGGCAGTTTGGCTCCCACTGCATTTTCTGCCCCAATCACTCAACTTATGCTAGAGAACTGGGATAACTTAGCAAAAATCTAGGCTGTGTTTTGAAATTGTGGTTTAAAGATGGATATGTTTGTGAATTTATGCCACAATTCATCTTTGAACAGTATATTCTGAAATTAGTAAAATGATGGGAAGAAATCAACCTTTTTATTTCTCTTAGTTGAATCTCCAAGACTTCAGTATTTACTGTAGCTGGTTGTGTGGATAGAAGCTTTGACTGATGGAGATGAGAGTTCTATCTGACAGGGGTTAAAATCATGCATGTGTTGAGTCAGCATCAAATAGAAGAGAGATAACCTCTGCCAAATGCTTTCCTTGGCTCTTGGGAGACCAGTGATTGAAATTTAAAACTCTGGAAAATAAAATTGGAAACTTTGTTTTCTATAACTGAGTTGATGCAATGTTGTGGTGTATTTAATATAATTGTTTTTATATTCCTCAGTCTGGTATTAAGAGATGACTGCCTGTGGGACCGGGGAAGGGTTTGGAGTAGTGACCTGGTGGGGGTTCAGCCCAGCAATGGATTTCCAAAGAAAAGGTGAGAATGAAGTGAAAATCTCAACAAAAGTCAAACATAGTAACTTCTATTTTTCTTTAAACTCTGCATCGTTTCGGCATTGTAATGTAGTGTGTGGAAGTGGGGTCACAATCAGTTGATGGTGGGATTGAGTGGTGCGGTTGCCTGTCACTTAACTCTGCCTGTCCCATTGTAGTGATTTTGTTTGGGTCCTGGTAGCTAAGTCCAGATTGTGATGAAGGAGCAGCACATGAAATGGAGGGAAAGCCTGTTTCATCTGCTTCCCATTATAAGCACTCAATGTTTTTAAATCAATTTATATTGTTGGGGCAGAGTGGGAGCAAAGGAGTGGGGCTAGGAATATTTTAAAGTAAGTGTTTACTCCAGTTCACAGTGGCATCTTGAGGTGTAAGTATGTGCTAGGAAGATTTTGCAAACGACAGTGGGGATTGAGGAACAGGACCAGACTGGGAATATTTATAATTAGAAGGAAAATCCCTATCCAAAAGCAGACTAAGTGAAGGCAGAAAAATGGGGATACTAGAATCCAACATGGAAGAGAAAAGGGATTTGAAAGAACTCTGGTAATGGACCCATTTAACATTGAAAACCCCATTGGAACTGTTGACATGGGGCCTTTGAATGGAAAGATGATGACATATCGATTTTAATAATATATAGATGATCTTTTAGCTGGACTAATTTGCAGGCAATTGCAGACAGTAGATGCAATAAAAGTCAGATGCCTGGCTTCCAAACTGAAGTCTAAAGTGTATTTGTGTTGGATACTGGTCTGTCTTCTGCCATCACACTATAATCAATGATGCTGCTACTGATTTGTTTTTGAGTAGGTGTTGTTAATGCATCAGAATATTCTAATAATGAGTTTAATCAGTAGTCATAATCGAGGCAACAGTGCATTCATGTACCACTAGCAATGCCTGCAATCTATACTTGGAGAGATACTTCAAGTGAGCTTATAAAAGTCTTTGAAGTAATGCTGGAAAAAGCATGATAAAGGTTTAGATTAATCGGCAGCAGTTGATTGCATTACTGAAATAAATGGGCAGGGGATCAGTGTATTGAAGCACCAGTGCACTATGCAGCAGCACTGATGGGACACAACTGTGACCCATAGAGGGGTTCTTATCATCAGAAAAATAATGCCTGCTTAAAACTCACCTCAACCCGATTCTTCTAATTGCATCTGGTGTTATTTGAATCTTCTAAATACTGCATTTTGTAACCTTGGCTTTCCTTATTCTCAGGTTTAACTGTTTCAATGGAAGCTCTGAGCTCAAAAGAAGATAATGTTCCAGAACTGAATGTTCTCATGGTTGGCGCTGGTGACAGCCGACATCTCTTAACAACTATCTGCCGAGCTCACCGCTGGCCAAGGAGAAAGATTAATGTAAGTCAAGAACCAGAAGACAGCAGAATCCTTTTTGATTTGATTTTTCCTTCCTTCCTGGATTCTCGTTGTGATACCAGTCCACTGGTGCTGACTGCCTAGGCAGTGAGTGTCATCAAGCTATTCAGCTCTAGAAGCTGAGCCAATCTTGTCCTTGCCCATTGTTCACAGATGTGCCCTTTCCAGTGAGGCTTCAGTCTCTCGATAACCAGAAGTGGGAACACTGGGTTTTAATTTCCTATTTCCCCCCCTCTTCCCTAGCCCAAGGTACTGAGGCCAATTGTGGTGGTGTTGGTGTGGGAGAACACAATTACTGGCCAACTTAGCTTGCTCATATCTCATTTCTTGCTAGACAGTCACAGTGGTCTTGGTGAGGATTGCAGCCTGGGGCATCCCTCGTGGCTGAAGGAGGCAGTCTTGTGGTGTGCTGATGGTAAAGAAAACACATGGGGTGGGGTGTACAGGGAGCGTGCAGAGTCCCCCACATATCAATATTTCCATTTTAATGGAGCTCATCTTTTTAAAATTTCTTTTTGCTAATACATTTTAAATGATGTTTAGCAATGAGCATAATATGCTGCTATTTATATTTTACGATCATATTTGCTCGATCCTATTGTACATTGACATTCTTATTTCTTCCTTATGCCAGTTCTACGTTGTGGAGAATAACTTGGAGCAGATAGGCCGACATCTTCTTTTTCTCACTATTGCTCTGGAACCCCCAGGACAGATGGGTTTACAAGGTATATGTTTATTTGCTATTCTGTAGTAAAATGCACCAAACTACACTCTTCTAATTCTCCAGTTGTGATGCTTTCCTTTATTTTAAATTCTTAAACGATTCTTTTTTTCTGCAGAAAAGAGTGAACTCCTGCTTGAGTTGTTTGGTAATAGTCTGATACGGAATCAGACTGCAACCTACCTGCAGGAAAAGGCTAACCTCTTCATCCACTATGTAACGGACCTTGATTACCTTCATAAGAAATTACCAATGGTTGACATGTCTGGCCTGAAGGTAGGAAGCTAGTAGTGTTTTGTTCTTGCGTGGCTCCGCGCCCCTTCCTACGCTATGCTACTTACAAATGGAGCATATGGAAGGCAGCAAATTTTTAAAAATATACTTGGGTATATAAGCATCCCCTTATGTTGCCTAGATAATCCTTGATCAATTTGGACTTAGTTCATTTAGCTAATTGTGTTATTTGTGGTAAGCTTACTATCCAACTTCATGTCTCTAATGTGCAATATCTGTAGGAGTGAGCATATCTGGAGACAGACCAGAAACAAATGATGTTATATACATAAATTTAAATGTGCAAATATCTCCTGAGCAGGCTTTCCATGTGACATTAGCCATTTGGACAAAATGGGCCTGCATGTCAGTATTACTTGGTTTTCTCTCTCTCTTTCTCTCTCTCTCTCTCTCTCATTCTTTCTCTCTTTCCCAATCCTGCGGAGGTTGACCTTACTATCGGCTTGTTTACTTCCTCCCCCTCTCTTAGCGGCTGGCTCTGTTCCACTGGTGCATCTAGGTGCATTCTATTGATTAGTTCACTCCACCCTCCTTTGGCTGGCTGGCTGGCAGTTCTCTGTAAGCCCCTGTAGACTGGCAATCTGATCATCATTCCCATGACCAGCTTTCCTGAGTTCCTGCAGTAGCTCCCATTGTAAACCCCATGATTGGTGGTTTTATTTTGTTTGCACTAAATTAGTGGATTATGTAGCTCTCTCTAGTACTGCCAATTCTCTTTAGCATCAAAATTATGTCTCATAGATTCAGCACTTTTGAACATGATGCTCATGCTTGTGAAAGATTGCATTGCAAGTCATCCAGGGAGTCACTGGTTGCACATTGTTGTGGATTCCAGTGGCAGAAGTACTTCAGTCCTGTTTGTAAGAGTTACTAGCTGCAATGTGCGTAATGAACCTTAAAATACGCTGTGTGAAGTTTGATGCTCTGGTACAAAAGTTATTTAGCAAGTCCTTTCCTAATTAGATCCATTCTTATAAGAGTTTGATTTTCAATTTTAAAGCTCTTTTTTTGCACCCTCTTGCAGTTTAAAGAGAGAGACCAGTTGGAAGCTACTTTTAAATTCTGGAGGAATCCGGATCAAAAGGTGTTTCAGATCAATAAGATGTGGGATTTACGAAACAGGCAATATTTGGGCAACCGATACGACTCTAAGCAAGGAGCCTATGATTGGGACTTGCATATGAAATTGCATGATAGAGGGGTAAGTATTAGAGCTCAGGGGGTGGGTGGTGCAATAACGTTAAAACCAGCCAAGCTTTTCGGTGATGAGAAGACATAAAATTCTCTCATTGGGATGGGTGGTGGACTGTATTCGAATAAACTCTTTTGATGTTTAAGATCTGGGTTTAAATCAAATTGCGGCACAGGAAATGAAGGTCCCTTTCTCTGGGTTTTGCGTGTGTTAACAAGAATCTATAGCTTCAGCAGATTGATAATGCAAGGCTGCCAAAATACTTGCTGAATGAATTCAAACATTAGAAGCCCTATAGGTAATGCACTTTTGTCGTAAGTAAAGCATCGCTGTAATACTACTGACTGAACTATATCCCATATTTCTAATCTGGATATTGAGGTGAATTTGGAGTTGGGAAACAGAAAGCTGAGGTGTTACAGTGCCACCACTGATGGGAGGGTGTAATATCAGAATGACAAATTTACAAAGGCAGTTTCAATTATACATTTGGATGTAGGAAACATTCAAATGGGGAAAGTTGACACAGGAAGTGTGTGCAGACCTAAGATTTTTAATATATTACTAATCAATCTCCTGTGGCATTTCACATGGGGAACCAAAACCAAGGGCAGTCTTCAGGTTAGGCAGGGTTAAAAGCTGGGGATTTAATTGGACCAGGGCACACAGACATAATTGAGTCTCCATTTTCAAGTCGTAGCTTTTATCCTTATTTTTATATTTCCATTATAAATTCCTATATGGGGATGATCTTGCTGAAAGCGTCTTCCCAACGGGCTTTTTTCTCATTTTACCAGCACTGAGTCATAAATGACCGTCATTGTGCAGTCCATTTTAAGATTGTTAATAATTTTGCCCTGTTGCAGGCTTGTGAAGTAAACAATCGACAGTACTACCAGTGGAGAGATAACGGCTTGGCATTTGAGGTTCGCGAGGGGTTGTACGACGTTCCTAACAAATCGCTGGCTTCTGGGCTGCTTATGAATTATGTACGTTCAACCATAAGTCAAGCATCTGTTTTGCAAAATTTGTATAATATTGAAAATGTCAGAAATTTAGGTTAAAAAAAGAAAGGGATATATTAGTAACTTTTGGATGAGGGGTTAGCTTTTATTGGTAATGGGGAGCAATGTTCTTTCATTATTACGATGGGTTTTAAAGAAGGAAGATAGCAATTCAGGTAAGTTGACCTGAAAGATTTGGGTCAGTAGTACTTCCGTCCCATCACCTGAGGTACTTATTTTCATGTGATCACATTTTCCAGTTCCCTTCCCTTGGAGGAAGATATCAGGTGCGTGCGTTCTCCTTCTATTTCACTTTCTTGATAATACACAACTGAGAGTATGCGTGCATACGTACGCACACACATATACACACACACGTATTGGGTGAGGATGAGTTCTGGAGGCAATGGGAAAAAGGTGCCCATCATGAAAGAAAGAAAAAGAACTTGCATTGTGATTGTGTTGCTATATAATTTCCCTGAAGTGAAGTGGCCGGGTGAGAGGAAAAGGAGATGATGAGAGTCATACAGAGAGGCATACAGAGAGTGAAATCATACAGAAAGAAAAAGGAGACCAAGAAAGACTTGCAGAAATAGTGAGGAAAAAGTCTGACATTATAAACAGATGACAAGAATAAATAGTGTGACAGCCATAGAGAGAGTGATTGAAAAAGTAGAAGACAAGTGAAAGGCAGGGAAAACGAGACAGATAGAATTAAAGAGTGGGAGACAAGCAGAGCCACAGTTACAGGAAGTAAGCCACAGAAATTTTATTTTTAATCTGTAAGCATTGTTACCAGACATCAATTAATTTCCCTAATTTCCTTATGAAGATTGCACTCTTTTCCTGCAGAAAGGGGAGAAGGTTCCTGCCCGTGGTTACTGGGGAGATATTGTCACAAGTCCATACATTGCATTTGGAATTGTAACTGAAGAGCAATCCCTTCTAAAGACAGCAAATGGCATCCATGTTAAGGTAACAAATCAATCCTTCTGTTTTACAACCATTATGACGTTGTTCACTTTAGCACTCCCTTAGAGAGTGAAGAATCCTGATAAAGGACATCTGCAGCGTACTTAGCTAGTTGATGAGATCCATATGGTATTCAAGTATTTACAAGCCCGGGTCCAGAAGTTGTATTAAAGAGAATGCGAGTCAGTTCCGACTGCACCAGTGTGACATTTTCATTTCCTAGGAGTCAATGTGCTCCCTATCTGAGTGAGATTGCTGATTAGTGCCAAATTAAGGGCAGTTTTGTGCCATGGGTCTGTGCCCGCTTGAAACTGATTGAGACTGGAATTCACTGAATTTCATCTACCTAGCATCAAAATAATGACTGCTTATGGCATTCCTGCATGTAGCCACATAATTAGGGCAATTAGTACATAATAATGAAAACCAATAAAATTTTTTGATTGTTTCTTTTCTGTAGACAGCACAGGATATCTCTCAATACAACATAATAGCCTTGTTCCACGAGCTAGTTGCAAAGGAGAGATATGTATTGCTGCCACTAACGGAAAAAGCCACCGTGAGTGAGATTACAGAAGAAGAGGAGGAGAAGGAAGCCGAGATGGTGAATGACCCTTCTAATACAAAGGACGAATCGACTCATAAAAGTCAACAGCCAGGGATTGTGATGGAGGAGGGAACAGTGAAGCATGACAAAGAGATGAATGGCACAGAGTCCAATGGAGGCCGTTGTACAGCTGAATATGGTACAGTTTACAGAAAAACTCAGGGGAGGGGATCAAACACAGAGCACTTGTTCAGTGGCTTGTTCCTGTCAATAATTAATTGTTATCTTTGATTTACACAAGTTGCATATTGAACGGGTGCTAATAGGTTAGAGGAAGACATCGTTCCCTATTTGTTGATCCTCATATATCTCTGGGTTAGCTCAAGACATCACTAGAGGAAAAGTACCAAAAGCCTGTGTCGCTCCTGTGGCATATTTCTGACTCCATGGTACTGACCCTGGGATCCAGGACTTCCTTGCATGCTGTAAAATCCTACCAACGTTCATAAGCGCTCATGTTGTTTTCATAATCTGTGCATGATTTGCAAGAAAGTTTGTTTTTTGTGATTGTTTTAACAGTGATACACATCTCTGGTTTCCATGTGTCGGCTTGGGTAGATGTAAGAAAATTCAGTTACTTAACTTTTTTTCTCTCTTCCCTCAGATTACCTCCCCCTGCCTGATGTGAAGATTCATTTCCTACCATTAAACTGTGCAACAGAGCTTCATAAGAAGAGCAAATACAGCAACCTATTTAATGTGATCTACTTCTCCTGCAGGTGAACTGCAGACGTTCTGTGTGTGTTTCATTTCTCTGTACCGTATATGTGTGTTGCAAATGCCTTTGTTGCAATAGCTCCATTAATGTGTTGCTGGTTCGACTCCAAAACACACAACACAAAGCACTCCTTTTTTTCACTTGCCTCCTTTAAAATGCTGTCTTGCATATTCTGTCTTCCGTATTTTCTCTTTTCCTCCCTTGTGCCCTTTCTTCTGCATTCTTTCACTATTTTTCTCACGTGGACTCTGCTCCATTGTCTCCTACTTTCTGTTGCTTGTCTGCTTCTTATGTTTTGCACTTTCATGCTATTTTTGTGTTTTTTCTCTGTCTGTATCTTTCTGTAATTTTTCTTATTTTTTTCCAGTATGGTTCACCAGCTGAAACCAGAGTTGAAGCAGATTGCTGCACCACAAGCAACTCTAATTGTGGAATTAGCAAAGTAAGTTTTTCATGGATTTTGATACTTCACTTAAATGGCCCTTTCACTGCTCACAGACATGATTTTAAGTCCCTCTCCACTTCCAATTGAAGGAAATTTTTCTGGTCTGACACATGCAGAAACCCATCGCTTGTTTAAGGGTCTGCAAACCAAACTGCTGAGAAATTCATTGGAAATATTTCGCCGTTCCTTCATCGTCGCTGGGTCAAAATCCTGGAACTCACTTCCTAACAGCACTGTGGGAGAACCTTCACCACATGGACTCCAACGGTTCAAGAAGGCGGCTCACCACCACCTTCTCAACGGCAATTAGGGATGGGCAATAAATGCTGGCCTCGCCAGCGACGCCCACATCCAATGAACGAATTTTTAAAAAATATACAGGTAATGTATCTGATTGCCCAATATGTAGTGCACAGCCTCTCTCCATGGGGACACACCCCGCTTACCCAAGTCCAGAGAGCTTAGGTACAGGTCAACAGAATCAAGGCTTAACGCACTAGGGTATTGCTGGAATTTAAACAACCAAAATCAAGCAGTCTACCAGCATAGAGCATTGGTTATGTTTTTGCTGCTCATTCAACAAGGATCGCCCCAGCATTGGTATCAAGGGTTACTTGCAGAGAGTACTGAAGCTCTATGCCTCCAATTGCTGAAATCATTCAATGGGTTATGCTGCATATGCTGAAGTCGAGAGGATGGTGGCAATGCACTCGCATGGTGGGCTGTGCTACAAACCCAGTTGCTCATGAGGAGCTCCTGGTACACAGCTGCCCACTTAGTGAGACCCCAAAATAAATAGTTCAAGCAAAAAAAAAAGTTTGCAGTGAACAACCAGGATTCAATGTCTTTAATTACCAGTGTAAATATTAAACTTATTTCATAAAAATAAAAAGAACAATGAGCACTATTTCTCAACAATTTTTATTAAGACTTTGAACAGTTGTTACTGGGCAGGAGCAGGTTAAAAGAGTCAGTGTTCGGCTCAGACTGGAGAATAGTGGGTAAAAGTTTGAAGTAATGTATACTGTTTTTGTTTCATAAGGTTTATGCTAGATCTCCGGAAGGAAATGATAACTGGGTTTGCCAACCGTGTGACTGAAATGGCAAAGGAGGCAGGCTTTGTGCCGTTTGGGAATGTGGATGGTGAGAAAGAAACATTTGCACGATTTGAACTAAAGGATGGCCCGTAACTTTGATCATCCAGTGTGAGGGCAGAGGTCCACTCAATAGAACAGGAGCATCAAACATCTCTAGTAGCAAGTATTGATTGTCCTTATGCTTTATGACCGCACTGGGACATTCTATCTGGAGAACATCAGGTCTAAGCATTTCTAACACTGGAATATCACTTTAAAACAACCAACTGAATGGATTATCATTTCAAGCTTGTCATGTTGTGATGGAAAATTATTACTTATAGCAATTTGTACATCAAAATTTAAGATTTTAAAACTAATCTAGAACGCAGTATGAAAATGGATTATTTCTGACATTGGCTGTGCAGTCTGAGAACATTTTGTTCTAATTGAAGGCTTCCCTGTGTCCCCATCAGTGCTGATTAAAACTCATTGGGAATAAATTGGATATCTGAAAGTGTCCCAAGAAGTGAATGACCCCACCCTCTGGGACTCCTCTTTTTACCCCCCTGCTCCCCTCCACACCCTACCTTCAGCTTCCCCTCCTGCTTCAAAAACCCCCTTACAACCCTTCTCTTTGAGTTCTTTTACCCCCAACCTCTTTTTTTCCCTCTTTTCCCACCTGCTTGGTGTCTGTTCTTTGGCCACTCTGTAAAGTGCTCTGAGATGTCTCAGGAGCGCTACGGAAATGCAAGTTGTTGCTCCACTGAATGTGGTGTCTCCATTCTTAAGTGTTTCTGTAGTGCATGCTGTCCTGCTAAATCCAGTGAGAAGTGTTGACAGCACATGTATCCCTCAGAATCCTATATGCTCATTTTTTCTTCTTTTCATTTCATTTTAAGCACCTTTATTCAAAGCAGCATCGGCTTCACAGTAGTGCTGGCACTGGAGGGTGTACTGTTTTGAGAGGTTAATGGGTTTCTTCATTTATCTAAGATTACACAGGACGAGCTGTCCAGGCAACAGAAATTCTATGCCATGGCTTTCTCAGCATTTGGTGTATAGACTGTACCTATGTGGAGATATGGGTATAATTATTCAGTCCTGATCTTTCTGTTCCCTCAATATGCAGGTGATATGTGATACCCTGAAAGTGATCCTCCTGCTCCTGCTGTTGCAACATCCAGCATTTGTACAGTGCCTTTAACATAGTAAGCATCCCAAGATGCTTCACATGGGAGAAATAGACACAGTAGTAGTAGTAGAATTAGGGGAGGTGACTTAAGGCATGGCCAAAGAGTTTGTTTTTGGGAAGGCTTTTGAGATTAAAGAAAGAAGTGGCAAGGCTCAGGGAGAGAGTTCCACAGAGTAGGACTGAGATAGTTGAAGGCTGTGCCACTGATTAGCAGAGGAAATGGGGGGTGCAACCATTGGATGGGGAGCGGCAACCCATAGCTTGCTGTAGATGAAAAAGAATGCACTGGTGGTGTTAAGCCGGTACTGGCAAGAAAGATCATCACACTTCCCTTCAGTTAAGAGACACTGGAGGTAATTTTAACTTTTGGTGATTGTGTAAAACGAGCGCTATCGGATGGGCCGCCCATTATACACCTCTCCCGATTTTCCTTTCTATTGAGGTCAGTGGAAAGGAAAATCAGGAGAGGTGTATCATGAGCGGCCAATCCGATAGCGCCTGTTTTACACAATCACCAAAAGTTCACATTATCCCCACTCTGTTTTGCAGATGTAACCTCAGATAACTGCATTCACTGTTGCATTCTGTTTGATTCACATGGACGTGCCCTGGTAGCATCATTATATGTTTGATGGGAGAAATTTCAGCTAATGTCTTATCCAATATAACTCTTGCCATTCCATATAGGATGGACCATGCCACGATGTCACTGAAACAATGCTAATGACTGGAATCAGTGAACAAAGTTGGGGCAACATTATTTGTCAAACGTTTCAAGTATATATGGCCCTATATTTGTATATTTGCATAATATATGCAAATGCAGTTCTCAACTGATTTGAGTCCTTCATGATTTCCTCTGTGGAGCAGCATCGAGATGGGATGTGCAGTGTGGCACGTGGAGACAGTAGGATCATGGATTGCTTGCATCTGTCTGAAGTAGGGAAGATAAAGCTCAGTGCATGGTACTGCAACATATGCACAGAGTGCTGTTCACTGGCCTCCTACTGCAAGTCTGATTTTTTTGAATGGTTGAAAACAGCTGACAAGATCGCCTGTTTTTTTCAAATATTAAATGGTAAATATTGCTTCGGAGTTTGATTTTAAAACACCTTTTTAGGGAGGAGGGGAAATCAGTGATTCACAGCTACAACATCGAGAAAAATTTAAAAGGTTATGGAGTGAGAGCAGGGGATTGAGACTAAGTGGGTAGCTCTTTCAGCGAGCTGGGACAGGTGCAGTGGGCTGAATGGCCTCTTTTTGTGCTATAAAATACTATGATTCTGATATTTTAAAAGAGGATTTTGGCAATTTATCAATGTCTGAAAAGTACCTTAAGATGTAATTGGTCCATTGTGTTTGCCTGTGTTCTTTTTCTTTCCCAAATGTAACAAATCTGTTCTCCCAAATAAATGCTGCTGGGTCTTGTCAGTATCTGAAAAGACTTTTAACATTTCTAATGTTGACTCGTTGTCAGAACAAAACAAGGAGCCTAGACCTGAATCATTAACCTCTTTTTTTTCAGATGCTGATTAGCCTTCTATGTAGTTCCAACATTTTAATATTTCCAGTATTTGCAGTTTTATTTCTTTTTATATAAGGAGGTATATTATTTATATATACTGCTGCAACCCTGATAGTGCCACCAGCAGGAGCCAAGTTGCACTGCAACCCCAATAAGTCGCAATGCCATCTGCAGGCAATAATAGCACTGCAGCATCACCAGCAGGCACCAAGTGGCAACACAGCCTTGATGCACAACTGCACCACTAGTAGGAGGCTGCACATTGAATATGTGAATTGCAGTGAGTTTCAGAATTACTATGTACCTTCTGGATCAAGAATGTAGTACCACACTACACCTACTAGTGGTGCTGCTGTTTATCAGGACTGCCGTACCTCTCGGCAGTACTGCGATGTTTCAACGAAAGTAGCATTATAATATTAGGTGTAATACTCTAGATTTCCAGTAGGCTGCATGTTTATCATGTGATCTATGTATAAATTGTTGCACTGAGCAGAACAAAATGACTGTCACTCAGGTCAGAGCAGTTAGTGCTGACACTCAGTGCTACAGTATGCAGGTTTGAGCCCTGCTCCATTCTGTTCCTAATCTGAGCTACATGGGGGGGGGGGGGAGGGGGGAGGGACATTGAGCCGATACTGTCGCATTTCCCTGTGGGGGAGAGGAAAGTAATGGAGGGTCACCCCGGGCAGTGAGCATTGGCACCTGTTGACCAGCCACAGGGGGCATTGGTTACAGCCTGCCTGGCAGTAACCTGCATGCCCACCCACATGATTGCAGAGGTACCGGAGGTTCTTGGGGATCGGATTCTACAATTCTGTCCATTTTTCTATGAAAATTGTAAATCAGTGGCCTTGCTGCAACTTGTTTTGTTCATTTCTTTTCCTCTCGCTTCTGAGTTAGAAGATTGTGGGTTCACTTCCCACTCCAGAGACTTGAGCAAAAAATTTAGGCTGACACTCCCCAGTGCAGTACTGAGAGGGTGCTGCCTTGTCGGAGGTGCTGCCTTTCGGATGAGACGTTAAACCGAGGCCCCATCTGCCCTCTGATGTGAATGTAAAAGATCCCACAGCAATATTCGAAGAAGAGCAGGGGAGTTCTCCCAGTGTCCTGGCCAATATTTATCCCTGAACCAACATCACTAAAAAAACAGATTATCTGTCTATCACATTGCTTTTTGTGGGACTTTGCTGTGAGGAAATTCACTGCCGCGCATCTCTACAACAGTGACGACATTTCACAAAGTACTTTGTTGGCTGTAAAGCGCTTTGGGATTGAGGTTGTGAAGGGCGCTATATAAATGCAAGTTTTCTCTCTCTTCTGATGATACTAACTCGTTCTGGGCTTTGATTCTGGGAGTTGAGGCAACCTTTGTATGCCTTATCCAAATGGCCATTCATTATGTTTGAGCCTAAACAGCGAATAGCAGGTTATTCACCAGGGGCGGGCATCACAGCTGAGCCCAATCCTGTCCACACACACACAAACTTACAATAGGGTTTATCAGAAATGGAAACATTAGCTGATTTTTCCATCTCTAATAACGGGGACACTGAGGCCTGTTGTAGCTCCCTAATTACTGCCCCAGTTGAGATCAGCTGACTCAACACAGACGGAGAGTGAACATGGGATCTTCTGGTGTGTATCAGCTGCCTGAGCGGCACCTTTACTCAGTGGACCATTAGGGAAAGCGGTCTTATGTTTAATAATGAGAAGGGATTTAGGTTTCTGAGCTGCAGCAGTATTTGGGACATTACGATTAGGCCCAGTGCTCCTGAGTGAGGGAGGGGAAAAATTTCATTACCATCCACTGACTCCTAGAAGTGCATGCATGTGGACATCAAGTGAGTTTTGGGCTCTGCTATGATGCCTTCCATGATTCAGTAGCTGGTGAACACTCACTGTCTAGGCTCACATATGAAAAATAGACACTTGAATGTGTAGCGGAGGGCTGCTGGTGCCGATAGCATTGTACCGCAGCAGCAGTTGGGGACTCCAAGGCAGGAGAGGAGAAGATTTGGAGGGGAGAAATCTGTCACTAAACATGTAGCTGATTTACACCTCAACTCTCGCACCACGAATGATTTCCACACCGTTCACCTGAGGAAGGAGGAAGCCTCCGAAAGCTTGTGGGATTAAAAATAAAATTGTTGGACTATAACTTGGTGTTGTCAAATTGTTTACAACCATGAATGAAGGCAAGTTGACATATTTACAGGAACATTTAGAATAGAAATCACGCACATTTTAACACAAGGCAAATCCCCAGCTCCGCAAACTTTTCTCACCCACTGCATCAAATCCTTTATAATCCATTGTTTGGCGTTTTATCCAATTTCAGCTCAGGTCACTCATCCCACATTAATCCGTTAGTTGTCTCTATATAAAAATACCCTGCACCTGTTTGAAATGTCCTTGATCCAACTCGATGGCCAAAAATAAAATCTTATTGTGTTAACCAAGAAGTCTAGTTGATGCTGTCGCCTTTTAAAGTTGAAACCTCGGAGGGAACTATTTCTATCACAGCTCTGGGTGACCGATGTCATCACGTATTCAATGGGTTGCATTATACAAAGACTGACTCACTAGAACAGGGAAGAGGTAAAGTGAGCTGTCTATAAAAGTAAAGTCTATCCCTATTAATGAGTTTGCATCAAAGATTCATATTTATTCCATCATTCAACCTATATCCATGCAGATATTGATTCTCATATCCATTTCCATTTCACAGTGTCACTGCAATCTGGAATTGTGCAGTGCATTTCCCAATATGGACCTTAGCCCTTCACTTAGGTTTTAAAATTTAAAAGTAAAACTTTCACATTATGGAATGATGTAGCTCAGAAAGAGGCCATTTGGCCCATCATGCCTGTGCCAGCTCTTTGGACAAGCTATTCAATCAGTCCCACCTCCCCTGGCCCCTGCTCTTTCCCCATACCCCTGCAATTTTTCCTTTTCAAGTATATATCCAATTCCCTTTTGAAAGTTACTATTGAATCTGCTTCCATCACCCTTTCAGGCAGTGCATTTCAGAAAAAAAAAATCTTAATCTCCTGTCTTGTTCTTTTGCCAATTATCTTAAATCTGTGTCCTCTGGTTATCGACCTGCTTGCCAGTGGAAACGGTTTTCTCTATCAAAACCCCTCATAATTTTTAATACCTCTATTAAATCCCCCCTTAACCTTCTCTGCCATAAGGAGCACAATCCTAGCTTCTCCAGTCTCTCCACATAACTGAGACATTCATGGGGTAATCCACCTCGGGAGGGAGGAATCCATAACAGGAACACTTAATGCTACATGAATGGCTATCCTTTTGGCTGACTATACTGGACGTTGCATAGAGTGGAACCTGTGCCTCTCATGCACCTGCTTCCTGCCTGAAGGACACTCTCTGGCAGCAAATGGCTTGAGTACAAATATTTCAGTTGAAAGTACATCGAGAAGCTCCCTCAATTGCCAGATGGTTAAAAGCACCAACTGGTGCGGCATTAAGCCACGCTGACTGGATTGTCCCAGGTTTGATTCTTGCTCTGTGCTGAGTTAGCTGAGCTCAGTTGGGGTTCTAATTGGCCTCAGCACTGCTCAGTCTAGTTCACTTCACTCGCACTGCTCAGTCTAGATCATTTCACTCACACTGCTTAGTCTATATCACTTCACTAATAGTGTTCAGTCTCGATCATTTTACTAAAATTGCCCAGAATATCTCAAACACAGTTGCAAATAAATTCTTGTATTTAGAATCGCACAGTGTATCTACATCTTGATTGCTACATAAGTGTCATGTTGCCGCCTTAGCCCATATGTTTTATGCTTAACCTCAAGAATTATTTCCTTGAACCAGGCAAAGTATGCTTGTTTACTCAGGGTCAAGCAAGCACTACATCTTTGTTGGCTGACAAATCCATAAGTGTTGATGGAGTTGGACTAACATTCTGCAGCTGTCCTGTGAACAGAAGAGTGCTAGCAAGATGGCTGGGTTGGTAAAGGCAATATTCAATGCATGTATCTGATTCACACAGTCCAGGGAAGGTCCCAGGTTTGTTACCCGATATGTGCTGAGTTAGGCGATCTCACCCAGAGTGTACTATAATCGGCCGCAGTGTCCCTGGGCTATAGAAAGGGAAAATAAATGAACCAGGGCTTTCACCCCTGACTGCCATCCAATGGTTTCAGCTGCAAGATGCCCTTGTGCGAATATTGAGTGGGGACAGAAACAGGCTTAGCTGTGGTGCCCCTCCCCACAATAGTTGAACAACCCCACATGAAGATTGGCCACTTGGCTGAGGTATTGATCGGTGGACAGCACCTGTGGAACTGTTTCTCGAGTGATTGTCTTCAGGTGAAGGAGGGAGAAAATTTGGGGGAAAAAAATCAAATAATAAAAGAAGAAATTTTAGGAACAGAAACGGCCAATGAACCTAACAACCCTGCTCTTTTATGATAAATCTCAACCTCCTCATACCCAACTTTATATCCCCTTCTCTCTCCAGAAAAACATCTAATTGCCACTTTAATCTATTTAAACCATCTACTTCGATGGTAGCTTATTCCACAATCTATTATCCTTTGAGTGAAAAGAAACACTGCTTTTGAAACCAATGTTCAAAATCATGAAGGGTTTTGATAGAGTAAATAAGGAGAAGTTGTTTCCACTGGCAGGAGGGTTGGTAACCAGAGGTCACAGATTTAAGGTAATCGGTAAAAGAATCAGAGGCGAGATGAGGAGAAATATTTTTAAGCAGCGAGTTGTTATAATCTGGAATGCACTGCCTGAAAGGATGGTGGAAGCGGATTTAATAGTATCTTTCAAAAGGGAATTGGATAAATACTTGAAGGAGAAAAATTTGCAGGGCTGTTGGGAAAGGGCAGGGGAGTGGGACTAATTGGATAGCTCTTTCAAAGAGCCAACACAGGCATGATGGGCCAAATGGCCTCTTTCTGTGCTATATCATTCTATGATTTTATGATTCGATCTTCCTTGTAACTTCCTAATCTTTAATGTGTGTCCCTTGGTTTTTGAACCCGTTAGCAGAAAGAATGATTTTCCTGGACCAGCTACAGCAAGAAAACAGGTTTAAATAAACTGAATGTAACACAGGATTGTTGGCACTTAAACTTTAAATTCCTGTTAGTTATTTATTTATTGTCAGGTTTGTTAGCTGTACTGGAGTCTCAGGGAGAATGAGAAATTACTAATGAAAGGTGTCTGCCTTAGCTCAGTGGGTAGCACAGTCCCCTCCGAGCAGACGATTGTGGGTTCAAGCCCCACTCCAGAGACTTGAGCACATAATCTAGGCTGACACTCCAGTGCAGTACTGAGGGAGTGCTGCACTGTTAGAGGTCGGTCTTTCCATTGAGACATTAAACGTCTGCCCTCTCAAGTGGACATAAAAGATCCCATGACACTATTTCATAGAGTCATAGAGTCATTTCGAAGAAGAGCAGGGGAGTTTTCCCGGTGTCCTGGCCAATATTTATCCCTCAACCAACACCTAAAACAGATTATCTGGTCATTATCACATTGCTGTTTGTGGGACCTTGCTGTGCACAAATTGATTGCTGCATTTCCTACATTGCAACAATGACTGCACTTCAAAAGTACTTCATTGGCTGCAAAGTGCTTTGAGGTCATGAAAGGTGCAATAGAAATGCCAGTTCTTTCTTTACTCGTAAAGAGAAAAGACAGGTTAGCGTTTTGGGTGTAGACCCATTGTCAAAATTGGAGACTGAAAGATAAAATAGGACTGAAGAAAACAAGGGGGGGAGGAGAGAAGATAACAACGGGTAGGAGTAAATTATCAGGAATGCTGACTGCTGTCACAGAGAGGAGTGAGTGGGTTGAGTGGGCTAAGTGGCAAGCGAACAGGTTTTTGAAAGGCTGGAAAGAGGTGAAAATGACAAGATGATAATTAAAAATCATCGCCATGAGGTAATGAAAAGCCAGTAAAAGAACAGAAGGGACTGAAGAGGGCCAAATAAGGTGGTAAAAATAAAAGGCAAAACTCCAAATGCAAGAAACACGAAATAAGAACAGGAAACACTGGATTTGCATAGCAGGCTTACTATTTCTGAAAAATGAAAAGACAGGCCAACATTCTGGGTACAGAACGTCCTCCTGCCTCCTCCCCACCAGAACTGTGTCCTGATGAAGTGTCTACACCTAAAATGCCAAACTCGTTTATGCTTCCCACCCCTCAGAGACTGACAGACCTGCTGTGCACCTCTTGTTTGCAAGAAAATTGTGGGGGGGGTGGGTGGCTGGTGGGGGTGGAAGCTAGCTAAGGTTTCAAGTTGCTACGGTCAATGTTTGGATCAGAGGGCTGCAGAGTGCCCAGTAGAGAAATTAGACACTTTTCCTGATGCTTGTGTCAATCTTGGTTGGAACAGTGCACAGGACAAAGATGGAGAGGTCTGAGTGGGAATGGGAGGGCGAGTTAAATTGATGAGCAACAGGTAGGCCAGGCTCACAGGTATCTGACAAAGCAGTCACTCCATCTGCGTTTGATCTTATAGTGCAGAGGAGACCACATCATGAGTAGTAAATACAGTATACACATGGACTGCAGCGGTTCAAGAAGGTGGCTCACCACTGCCTTCTCAAGGGCAACTAGGGATGGGCAATAAACGCTGGCCTCACCAGCGATGCTCACATCCCATGAATGAATTTAAAAAAATACTAGATTGGAGGAAGTACACGCAAAGCACTGTCTCATACAGAAGGAGTGGTGGGATCCATTGATAGTGGTGTGGGAACAGGTAAATGGGCAAGTGTTGCATCTGCTATGGCTGTAGGGGAAGGGCAGCTGGAAGTTGGGGTGGGAGAAAAGTGAACAATGGTATCCAGGAGGGACTGGTTCCTCCGGATAACGGAGAGGGCAGCAGAAGATGCGCTTGGTGGTGGGACCATGTCTTACGTGCTAGAACTGGCAGAAACTGATCCAGAAAATGCAGAGGCTGTTGGGGAAACCTTGGAAGAGCAAAGAGAAGATTTCAGAAGCTTTAATCGGGAAAGTGGAGTTAGCAAAGCAAGAAAATTGAAGAAATTATTGTTGGTATATAAGCATGAAATCGCTTCATGTGTTTGTATGTCTGCTATTTTAATGGCGGTATTAATCTGCCTAATTTAAGTGGGGTAACGCTTCAATTAAAACAGTCGACAGAGGACTGTTGCACAAATGTGTTAAGCGTCCATCTGCTAATATCAACAATAGTAATTTTGTGACTCCTGATAGAGACGCTCTGTTCTCTTTCTCCTCATATACAAACACCTCCACCTTTCTACAGATGCACCCTCTCCCCTTGTACAGATGCTCCCCTCTCCCCCCTTGTACAGATGCTCCCCTCTCCCCCCTTGTACAGATGCTCCCCTCTTCCCCCTTGTACAGATGCTCCCCTCTTCCCCCTTGTACAGATGCTCCCCTCTTCCCCCTTGTACAGATGCTCCCCTCTTCCCCCTTGTACAGATGCTCCCCTCTTTCTCCCTTATACAAATGCTTCCCATTGTGCAGACGCTCCCCTCTCTCTCTCCCCTTTTCAGAACATACTTTCTCGTTCCCCCGCCACACAGTGCTCCCCCCTCCATGCTCAATACTGAGATCAGACAGATCTATGACCCAGCATCTGAAGAAAGTCATCTGGAAGGGTGATCCGTAGGAAAATAACAAAATCCACAGATTCAATGGTAATGTTCTTTTTGTCTTGTGCTGACTACCCCTGATACCATCTATTTTCAAGACTTCTCCTCGTTATAAGTTTCTGTCTCCACATTAACATAATTTATTCTTCCATAATTTGTAATTCTATTTAAAGAAACACCCTTTATTTACTTTATGCTCTTCTACGCCAAGAGGACGACCAAATAAAGAGAGAGTATCAGATTTCCCAGCCCAGTAAGTCCTGAGCTTTCTATCATCTCCTCACTCTAACAGACACAGGAGGCATTCACAGCTCTCTATCTTTCTGTCTCTCTTCTTTCTCGAACAGTCAGGTAAGGCAGAACAGTTTGTTTAATAGAGCTACGTACTGTGTTATGAATTGTAATGATGGGATCAGAGTGTGCACGATCTGTGTTGTACTGTTTTGAACTGTAATTGTGATATTTACATCGAACTGCGTGTTACCCTTAAATTTTATGAAATAAAGTATATTTTGAAATTTAAAAAAAGTTTAATAGAGCTATCCCAGCCCAGCCACAATAGTTACTGGAGCCATTACCCCATTCCAATTTTCCCTCCTTCCCCGTGGCTTCCACTTGGGAACTGAGTGGAGCAATGGAGTGATTGTGGGTCCCACCAGTAGTGAGGCCACACTTTGCAGCCTCGAACTGCAGATTAGGTACAATAATATTTCCCATTGGTAGCAAGGCTGTCAACATCAGGGAGATATCCCGAGTGAGGTTTATGTTTGATCAAAAAGAGTTAGACAGATTACAATCACATTTGAACATATGGAGCTAAATTTATTTTAAAGTACAATGTATCAAAATAGATCATGTTTTAAAACCAGAGTAACAGAGTTTCACTGTAAAGGATTGACACTTGATGGGTCTCCGTCTTTTGCTGAGTGACGTCTCAGCAGTTGGTGGGGCAGCAACTCTTGATACTTCACTTGTAAAGGACAATGCATAACTGAGCCAAACAGAATACAGACTCCCAAGTTCTGTTGCCCAGTTCATGCTCAGTTGGCTGATCTCAGCCAGGAAACATAAGAACTTAAGAAATAGGAGCAGGAATAGGCCATACGGCCCCTCAAGCCTGCTCTGCCATTCAATAAGATCATGGCTGATCTTTGGCCTCAACTCCACTTTCCCGCCCGATCCCCATATCCCTTGATTCCCCTAGAGTCCAAAAATCTATCTATCTCAGCCTTGAATATAGTCAATGACGCAGCATCCACAGCCCTCTGGGGTGGAGAATTCCTAAGATTCTCAACCCTTTGTGAAGAAATTCCTCCTCATCTCAGCCTTAAATGGCCAACCCCTTATCCTGAGACATTGCCCCCTAGTTCTAGACTCTCCAGCCAGGGAAAACAACCTCTCAGCATCTACCCTGTCAAGCCCCCTCAGAATTGTATATGTTTCAATGAGATCACCTCTCATTCTTCTAAACTCCAGAGAGTATAGGCCCATTCTACTTAATCTCTCCTCATAGGACAACCCTCTCATCCCAGGAATCAATCTAGTGAACCTTCGTTGCACCGCCTCTAAGGCAAGTATATCCTTCCTTAGTTAAGGAGACCAAAACTGAACATAAGAAGAACTGGACAGAAGACAGAGGGTGGTTGTAGAGGGTTGTTTTTCAAACTGGAGGCCTGTGACCAGCGGTGTGCCTCAGGGATCGGTGCTGGGTCCGCTGTTATTTGTTATTTATATTAATGATTTGGATGAGAATTTAGGAGGCATGGTTAGTAAGTTTGCAGATGACACCAAGATTGGTGGCATTGTGGACAGTGAAGAAGGTTATCTAGGATTGCAACGGGATCTTGATAAATTGGGCCAGTGGGCCGATGAATGGCAGATGGAGTTTAATTTAGATAAATGTGAGGTGATGCATTTTGGTAGATCGAATCGGGCCAGGACCTACTCCATTTATGGTAGGGCGTTGGGGAGAGTTATAGAACAAAGAGATCTAGGAGTACAGGTTCATAGCTCCTTGAAAGTGGAGTCACAGGTGGATAGGGTGGTGAAGGAGGCATTCAGCATGCTTGGTTTCATTGGTCAGAACATTGAATACAGGAGTTGGGATGTCTTGTTGAAGTTGTACAAGACATTAGTCAGGCCACACTTGGAATACTGTGTACAGTTCTGGTCACCCTATTATAGAAAGGATATTATTAAACTAGAAAGAGTCCAGAAAAGATTTACTAGGATGCTACCGGGACTTGATGGTTTGACTTATAGGGAGAGGTTGGATAGACTGAGACTTTTTTCCCTGGAGAGTAGGAGGTTTAGGGGTGATCTTATAGAAGTCTATAAAATAATGAGGGACATAGATAAGGTAGATAGTCAAAATCTTTTCCCAAAGGTAGGGGAGTCTATAACGAGGGGACATAGATTTAAGGTGAGAGGGGAGAGATACAAAAGGGTCCAGAGGGGCAAATTTTTCACTCAAAGGGTGGTGAGTGTCTGGAACGAGCTGCCAGAGGCAGTAGTAGAGGCGGGTACAATTTTGTCTTTTAAACAGCATTTGGATAGTTACATGGGTAAGATGGGTATAGAGGGATATGGGCCAAGTGCAGGCAATTGGGACTAGCTTAGTGGTATGAACTGGGCGACATGGACATGTTGGGCCGAAGGGCCTGTTTCCATGTTGTAAACTTCTATGATTCTAAGAAGCAGTGAGGGTGCTGCAATTGGCCTTAGCACCCAAGTAATTAGAGAGGACCAGGGGTGGGGTGGGGTGGGGGGAGGATCAGACAGGGTGCACACTCCTGGTCATATCCAGTTACCCCCGTTGGAAACTGCGGGTGTGTAAATGTCGAGTGAGGACTGGGCTCCACTGTGATGCCCCCGTGGTCAAATAGCTCACTGACACTTGCTGTCTGAGCTCACGCATAAAGAACAGACATTTAGGTGAAGTATCAGAGGTCTCCCAGCTGAGCCAATGGCCGTCAGAAGAGAAAATTAGTGCAGAAGAAAAGATGCTTGTCGCACAGGGAGGGTTAGTACCAGCAATAATTTCCTAAATTTACTTTCATTGAGGAACTAAAGCAATTACCAAGCTCATTTTTTGTATCCTTTAAATCTCTAGCATGCGACCTATTTTAACTGTGCTCTGATTGCCCATTATCTGGGATTGTAACGACTGATTTGAGTGTCCTGTTCAGGCGGTTGGTGTCTTGTTCCCAATTATTCTAATACTGCGAGATCCCCCCACCAACACGATGTCGAAATTACGTGAGACGAGTACCCATGATCTGGGAAACAGAAAACCGTGTCAGGTTTTCCACGATTGTTTGCTACACGTGCGAAAGGAGCACAGCTGAACGTCTGGGTCGGGACCAAAATTGAAAACATCAACAACTTGCATTTATCGAGCGTCTTTAACATAGTAAAACATCCCAAGGTGCTTCACAGCAAATCAATCAGACAAAAATTGACACCGAGCTACATAAGAACAGATGAATGAGGAGGGTTTTAAGGAGTGTCTTATAGGAGGAGAGAAAGGTGGAGAGGCTTAGGGAGGGAATTCCAGAGCTTGGGGCCGAGACGGCTGAAGACACGGTGGCCAATGGTGGAGCGATTAAAATCGGGGATGCGCAAAATGCCAGTGTTGGAGGAGTGCAGAAATCTCGGAGGGTTGCAGGGCTGGGGGAGGTTACAGAGATAAGGAGGGTTGAGGCTATGGAGGGATTTGACAATAAGGATGAGAATTTTAAAATCAAGTCATTGCCGGACCGGGAAACAATATCGGTCAGCGAACATAGGGGTGATGGGCGATTGGGACTTGGTGCAAGTTCGGATATGGGCGGCGGAGTTTTGGATGAGCTGTTGAGGCTGGGGGTCAATTGAAATTTTCAAAACTAAGATTGATAGGTTTTTATTAGGCAAGGATATTAAGGGTTACAGAACCAAGGCACGTAAATGGAGTTAAGATACAGATCAACCATGATCTAATTGAATTTACAGAACAGGCTCAAGGGGCTGAATAGTCTATGTTCCTACGAATTTACTAAATTCCTGTGTGTGCTGTTGTTACACAGGCTACTAAATTGTCAATTTCACCAAGAGAAACCATATCTGTTGTGTGAAATGTAAATGTCTCCCTGGTGCAGTCAAGGGTGCTGTTCTGAACAGAGCAGAGGGATTCTATATTGCAGAATAAAATTATTAATCGGGCTGCATTGCACCTGATCGTGCAGTGCTGACAGTGGATACTCACAGTTCGATTTCCCACCATTGATATCCTTCACCTTCATGCGAATTTAAAAAAACTTGCCAAAAGTATAATTTTAAAAAATACCCTTGACATCTTCCAGTGCTGAGGGATTGGCTGACAATGAATATGAAACAGCAGCTGGTGCCATAGGTGGTCGCAGACTGATGTCTATCTTGTCCTAGCCTAGTCCAAGTGCACCTCATGGACAACTGGAAGGAGAAGACTTTATTACCAGATGGTGCTGAACCTGCTTCCTTGCAAGTTAACTGTACATTCACTTTCTATACTTCTGTCATTCTGGCATGAGCCGGTGTTAAAACCAGCTCATTGTCGCCTCAATGCTTCAAAATTGGTTGGAGCAAGTGCGTTGCAGTCCTTGGGATATTATCTGCCGTTCTCGCTTATAAATTTGGTTCTCAAAGTCATCCCTTAGGCTTAATAAAGAAAGACGTGCATTTACGTAGCGTCTTTCACGAACTCGAGGCGTCCCAAAGCACTTTACAGCCAATTAATTACTTTAGAAGTGTAGTCACTGTTAATAATGTAGGAAACGCGGCAGCCAATTTGCACACAGCAAGGTCCCATAAACAGCAATGAAATAACTGACCAGATAATCTTTTTTAGTGATGTTGGTTGAGGGATAAATATTGGCCAGGACACTGGGGAGAACTCCCTTGCTTTTCTTTGAATAATGCCATGGGATCTTTTCCGTCTACCTAGGTTTAGCATCTCATCCGAAAGACGTACCTTCGACAGTGCAGCACTCCCTCAGTACTGGCACTGAAGGGTCAGCCTAGATTCTGTGCTCAAGTCTCTGGAGGTGATGGTGTTATCCACTGAGCCATGGCTGACACCTTAACGTCAGTCATGCAGTCAATCCCATCAACACCCACCTCCATTACTAATCGTATAATGTTCTGGGCAGCAGCTGAACTTTGACTATCAATTTAACTCTTTCACACTACCTTGAGGAGTCAAAGGACATGTGTGATGTACAGTCCAAGGAGAAAGAGGAAGGTCCTTTTCTCCCCAAAAAGCCCACCCTGAACCCAACAGCCAAGTGATTTATGGTCTGAACACTCTGATGTCACATTGATTGAATGTCAGCTCATGAGAGCCCTGCCCCCAGGTGTTTATTTCAGCAAATCTCACAAATGTTATCCTCCTCAGTCTAGGATTGTTTGACAGCTTAGCCCAGCAGCCACCTGCAATGGCTAGTGTGGGCCACCTGTGTAGCCATTTCAGAACCCTTACATTTTGCACCTGTAGCTGATTCCAGTGTGTTCTATCAAATGCAACAGAAGCATGGTAAAGCACTCTTGTGGAGCAAGAAACCTCTGCGCCTCACCAGGAATCCAAAGGTTGGACTCATAGCAACAAGGCCTTTGCACAGGGTGCACTACAAATGAGGGTAACTTCCCACTATATCCACTGGGGAGGATTCTCATTCCTAAAGGCCCAACACCTGTCAGGAAATTTGGCCTTTGGTGTAGAATCACCTGGAAAACCATATGAATGGATGCCCTAGACTTATTACTGCAGTCACTACACAAGCCATTCTGATGCACTGTTATGTCTAGCAGCTTGTCCCAAAGTTTTTCAGCAGAACTGGTAATGAAACTACTTGAGACACCATTTGAAGGCTTTTCGGTGATTAATTTGAGGTGTTATTGGAGGCTTTATATACATGACCAATAAAACCTAACTGTTATCCTAGTGATTGCTCCAAAGGGTCACCTTCAATCCTTAGATGGCGGTCACACTGTTCACAGGTTCTGGAAAGTCTCTTACCAGCAAACTTCGTGGGACTACGGGTCGCATGTCAAGGCTCCAGGCACTCCAATTCCCATCCTGGACCCTGCCTCGAGGATGCCAATAAAAAGTCCTAGACTTGTGTCACGTGTCTAGCAGTAGAACTTCCCCTCCAGGCTTACAAAGAATGCCGTTGTGCATGCATCATCTTCTTTATTTCATTGCGCAGTGGAGAGTGCAAATGGAGATAACAGAGTAGATTGTCCCTTCTAATTCACATTGAAATTCCACAGATCAATGCAGATCACCTTTGATCACCTGTGCAATAGCCAATGTACTTCACTTGAGTGGAATAGGGGGTTTTAGCAGGTCGAAAGACAATGCATTTATTCCAGATACTTTGTCATCCCAAAACTGTCTAGCGGATTCCAGAAATAAAATGTATGCTATTGCTGTACAACTGCCTGAAACTCAGGCAGGAACACAGATAGACCTTAGAAATTGGTTGGGATTATTGAAAGCTGCCATCTCAGCAAACACAAATGAGACACAGTACCTGCCCTAATACATGCAAAAGATGAAGATTAAACTCCCGAAGCCATGACTTTTTACCAAAGCGGAATAATTTACTTTGATAAAAACATTTCATTCAATTAAAAGTTGCCTTCTTCAGCTGAAAATCAACGGTATATTTTAATAGCGACTCTCACATGGAAGAAGTCTTCAGAGCACTTTCGAGGAGGGTAAAGAGAATGTTGAGCAGGATATGGGAAAGATTAAGAAGGGGAACGGAAAGCACTGTTGAAGAGTGAGGTTTTTAAAAGGTCTTTGAAAGAAGAGAAGAGGTGGCTTAGCAGGGTATTTTGGGAGTATTTCAGGGACGTAGTGACTGAATAATTAGCTACTCCTGCTGGAGCAGATGGAACAGGAGACGAACAGCCATCAGGAGTCAGAGAAGTGGAGGGTGCCATCTGAAACATCCAGCTGGAGGAGATCACTCAGCAAAACTGGAGAGACTTGGAAATAAGGATGAGGACCCAATGTGCTGGTTGAGGGTGGGTAGGGAGCCAGTGGAACTTGTCGAGGACAGGGGTGATGGATGTCAGATGCTACTGATCATGGATGGTCAAAATGTGAAAGGTCCAGTTCATAGCACACAATTCATCAAACTCCTTGAGGCAGAAAGTATGTCCCCAGAGACTGAACAGTCTGGTAAGTGTGATTTATATTTTTTAACCTACCCATAGGGTACTTGTTTGAAATTATTTCTCATACCACCTACTTTATTCAGTCTACTCGTATGAGCTTGAAAACTTATTAGCAGGAATAAAGTCCTATGACCATTTCCGCGGCTCCATAAATAATCCCGTGCCTCACTGTGACTGCTGCAGATTTGTATTTCCAGTGGGCGTGTGGTCCAAAATCATTCATGAAGCAATGTCCTTCATCCCTCCACAAATGAGCCGTCTTCACCCAGCTTTGCTGAATGTATTCCTCAGGCTGCAGTCATCTTGGTGTAGGGCATTGATGAAGATGTTGGACCCTTTAGTACGGAGGAACCAATATCAACCATTGAAGATGATCCATCCAAAGAACATAGTCCACTTTTTATTGCCGAGCATTAGAGAAACAGCAGATTCTCTGGAGCACTTCATTCAACAATGGACTGCTACAACAGACAAGTGGTCCTGTTGACCACATGTAACAAATGCTACCTGTTGAACATGCCCACCACTATCTCAGAGTCTGCTGGAGAAGGGGATATAACTGCTTAATCAGGCTGGTTGTTATGTCCATGCCACCATGCAAGCTGGTAACATTCAGACACGGTCGCATTTCATAATATTGTGCAATTGGGCTGGGAAAAGTTGGCAGAATAGCCTGACTACCAGTAGGCAATCTGCTCACTACTGGTGGTCCTCCATGCTGCTCTAGAATAATGCCACTCAAAGCTCTCTCAAGTCCTTTAAAAGCCTCTCTGTGGGGATTCTGCTGTCAGCATCCACATCACTCATGGTTGAGGTGGCAACAATCAATAGTACCACCTTGCAGAGGTCCTCCCAAAACTCAGGGTTAATACTTTGTAAATCTGCAATCAGAATAAACACAAGATATTATCTACATTGCTTCATTGTTCTTTCTTCAATGATTTAATGTATATATTGTTCACTCATTATAGACGTTACATAGATGTGTGAAGATAGATATTATGTATGCAACATTCTGTGTGGCTGTGATGCATTATCCTTTCTCATTCTGCTTGACCCCTTTGACAAAGTCCACCAACCATTGTCCTCCACTACCTCTCCTAAGTCATTCCTGAGGTCACTGAGAGCTCAGGTTCCAGGAAAAACCTTTGGTTTGTTTAATTGATGGCCCAAATAGCAAATCAGAGATATTGTAGAACAGGTACTCAGTTTAACCCCTGCCTTTTTATAAAGCCCAGGATACACAGAAGATGGAAGAGAAGATGTTCCAGCTTTCAGCTAGGTAGGAATATGGGGCAGTTGGGTCTGAGGTTCTGTAGTTTGCTTGTGTTGGAAGAGTTGTCCTGAGGAGCTGAAGGGGTTAGTGTGGGGTGGGAGAAGGGGAGAAAAGTTGGGGTCTGAGATTATAGGGGAGGGATTCTTGAGACGGGAAGTGGTGTCAAGGTGTGGCAGCAGTAGTTGAGGATTCTGGATTATGGCATTGTTGGAATGGAGCTGAGGTTTGGGAACAGTGAGAGTAGGTTCTGGAATCAGGAGTCGTGGGGGTGACGTCAAGATCTCGAAGTATTGGGGAGGGAGTCTGCAATATTTTAGTACTGTATTTTAGTATTTAACAGGACTTGGGTAGAGCGATTTATCAGGTCTTGAAGCACTGGGGAGTCCGAGAGGAGTTGGGGGTTGTGATATCTGGGAACACTGAGGAGGGTCCTATTGTTTGGGACCAGTATCTGGAACAAATGGGGGAGTCCCTCGGTCCACGAGGTGGGTGCCGGGAACTGCAATCACTGAGGAAGAATCCGATAATCTGAGAGTATTGAAGGAAGGTTTGTAGGCTCTGGGAGCATTGAGGAAGGAGCTCCCTGTTTCTGATCCAGTTATCCTGGAAGTACTTCAGACGGGCCATTGGTAACTCAGGAACTCACTAGTCCACGTTCAGGAGCAGAGACTCGACTCCAATTTGACCTGCTATCTATTTGGTACTTTGGAGTTACCTAGGGAGAGACATGTTTGCTGTGGTAAACAATTATCAGCCTCCACTATACAGCTCATGGAATAGGACGGCTGTTTTGCATCTTTTCCTATACTATATCCTGCTCCCCTATCATGCTTGTCCTCACTGATGTCTACTGGTTCACCGGTCTCCAGCACATTGATTTCAAAAGCTTTGTTGTCCTTGTTTAGAAATCCCTCTGTGGTCGTGCCTCTGCATCCTCCTCCAGCCCTATATCCCAGCTCACAGTCTCTGCACTTCTGACTCTGACTTTTGTGCATCCCCATCTTCTGCTCCACTATCAATGGCAAAGCCATCAGGCATCATAGCCCTGGACTCTGGTGTTCTCTCCCTAAAGCCCTACCACTTGCTACATCTCTCCCTATTTTCAGAAACTTCTTTAAGACCTATCTACCTCTTCATGCACTGTTGGTCCCTTTCTCCTTAATTCCTGCTCAGTGTCCAAAGTTCCCCCTTTGTAAAAGGTCCTTGGAATGTTGCTGGGTCAAAATCCTGGAAATCTGTATCTAACACCATTGTGGGAGCACCATCACCACAAGGACTGAAGTGGTTATAGGAGAAGGCCCACAGGCACCTTCTCAGGGCAACTAGGGATTGGTAATAAATGCGGCCTTGCCAGTGTCACCCACAGAAAAGGCATGGGGGTATCAGTCGAAGTTGTTGCTTCCCATTGGCCTTTGGAAGCCAGTCTTAGGACCCACAAAAAGTTGGATGTGGGATATAGTTGGAGGTGCACTAGAACCTCCTTGATATTGATAATATGCAACAGGCACTAGGCTTATATCGTTGATGTCACGTTATCAATATAAAGATGGCATAAAAATTGTCAGGGACTACAGCTGACGGAGCATTGCTAGAAGGTGTTACTACCCAAGGCATAACTGGATAGAGTTAGTAGCTATAGAGCAGTTAGCAGGAGTATTATTAGAAAGAAAGGGTTGCATTTACATAGCATCTTATCACTCTCTCAGGATATCCGAAAGTACTTCACATCCAGTGAATTACTTTTGAAATGCAACCAGTGCTATTCTGTAGGCAATTATACTGTTAGTGTAATGAGATGGTGTTAATAAATGGGGGTAGATCTTGACATTGTGCGATAGTTTAAAATGGGCGATTGTGAGTCGGAAGTCCATTTTACATCTCTCTCGATTTTTATTTCCAGTGAAGTCCATAGGAATAAAAATCAGGAGAGATGTAAATCAGGCTGCCGACTCATCCGTTTTACACTATCGCACAACGTCAAAATCTACCTCCTACCCTAACCCTAACCCTAATGCAGCGTAACCCTATCCCTAACCTTACCAGATGACATTATTAGACTCTCCTGTCGGTATTAGTGTAACTAGACAGTGTCAATAGATGTTGGGCACGAAATTGGGCCGTGTACTGCCCGTTGTTTCGGCCTCTCTGACATCCAAGAAGACGCCATCTTGGTACAGGAGTTAGCGCAGGCACAGATAAGGAACGCTGGAATCATGTAAAGTAGGAAGAAAATGGCTTCAGCAGTGTGCAACGCTGATTTAAAGTGATAGACACCGTTCTGGGACTTAACGCTCAATTCAAAGCACAGTCTTAACCCCGACCATCTGAACGTGTCTTAGAGTGCCTGAAGGACCCCCACCAGCGCTATTTAAAGGGATCATGCAGGATTTACAGGTTAGCGGCTGGATTATTGCTTCTGGCTGCCGAGACATTTGTAACTGTTTTTGGAGGTCTCCTGGACTTGAATACTAGGACGTGGGGACATAGCCTAACGATAAGAGCCAGGATATGCAGGAACGAAGTTAGGAAATGCTTCTACATGCAAAGGATGGGAGACGTTTGGAATGCTCTTCTGCAGACGGCAGTTGATGCACTTATGAATGTTAAATCTGAGATTGATAGATTTCTGTGAACCAAGGGTATTAAGGGATATGGGGCTAAGGCGGTTATATGGAGTTAGGTCACAGATCCACCATGATCTCATTGAATGGTGGAACAGGCTCGAAGAGCTAAATGCCACATCTGCTTGCTGCCTCTTGATATGCACCACCTTCTCCTGCAAGAAAGCAGGACGTGTGTATGGGTGATGTGCCTGTCATGGTTGAATAGCTAGTGTGTGTGGCCTGTGAGTTGTGGGTAGGCGGCTTGAAACAGCGGTAATGTGTAAGGGTGAGGGGAAGCATCTGATTTGAAGAGTTGAGTACTAATGGAAAGAGTTTGTTGGTATGTGGGTGATGGGGGTGTAGTGTGTGGTGCAGTTGGTATGAGACGTCACTTGACAGTTGACCTCACTCACCTTGACCACTCATGTCAAAGCATTGAACTTCTTCATGCACTGCATCCATGTTCATGATGCTGTGCGCCTGGCATTGACTTCATCCCCTGCTGCCTCCCACTGCCTTTTGGATATATGCCTGGAGGGCCTCCTGCCCCACCCTCCCCCCCCCCCGCGGATATAGGATGTCCCTCCTTCTGTCCCCCTCTTGCACCAAGGTCTCTAGTGCATCAGCAGAGAACCTTGGTGCACGAACTCTCGCAGGCCTGGTACCATCTCAGATCGGCAGATTGGTGAGGTCTGGTGTGCAGATTGAAGGATGTGGGATTTAGTAGTGCGCAACCTTTATTCAATGTTTTAACATAACTCATCAGTGTGTAAACATAGGGAAGGGATCTGCATCTGTGTTTTACGTGTGCGATCTCTGATCTCCATTCAGACTCCGTGCAGACAGTAGACTGTTATTTTCAGCAAATAACAGGTACCAGCTCCCTTTAAGAGATTTCTAAGAAACATCCTCCCTTTAAGAGATTGAGCTCCCCCTGGTGGTGGAAAGCACGAATTGCATTGATTCCACGTGCAAGGCCTGGAATGGAACGCTGATTGCAGGTGAGTCCTTGGGCTGGCCGAAACTTGCGTCCTGCCTGCGCAGGAGTCATTGGGCGCCAGGTAATAGCACATGACCCTACCTACGCCCAAAAACAGCCCTTATGCAATTTTTCCCCCGGTATTTTTGGAGGTGGAATCATTTATGACATTTTTAAAAATGCAAACCGTGCAAGACTGGAGAAATTGTCGTTATTGGAGATGTTCGGTTTTGCACATTAAGCTGTATTGGAAGTGAATCAGAAGGTTGTTCAAAGTTTAATTCTCCTCAGCACTGGTGCATGTAGCGGTAAATTAATGAGGGGAGGAATATATTATTTTTTAAAAAGCTTAAAAGAATTAATAAGTGAGCACCTCCTCCTAAAAACCCAGATTGTGCCCCGTCTTGGCTAAACAGAGCTCCAGCATAGTACACGTTTCGGCGAGGACCTGGTCAGTGACAAGTCGGGCCTCAGTGTCCAGTGGGGTTGCCAACTCTGGTTGGAAGTATTCCTGGAGGTGTCATCACATGACCTCCTGCCTCCTACCGCTCCCCCACAACACACCCCCGCCATTGGTCACCCAACCCATCCATACTTGTGGTGCCCTGCCTTTCCATGGCCAATCGGAAACGGCATGGACTCTTCAATACCTGATTGGATGATTTTTGACTGTGTCAAACAGCCTTCTTTCCCATCTCAGATATTTTTTATAACGAATAACTAAAGTATTCAAAGAAAAAACATTTTTTTTAATGCCCCTTTGATATTTCTCCTGGGTGTTGCTCGCAGCAGTGTCCTGGAGATTAGTTTTTAATTCTTGGAGACTCCAGGGCAAACCTGGAGGGTTGGCAACCCTCGTATCCAACCATCTCCAATATTTTGTTATGTAGTACACATGGATAATGTAAATTATGGTGAAAAGGCTGTAGATGTACACTTTGCTGTCTTCATTAACCGCTGTATAAAAATGGCAAGGTTGCCGATTGACCTTTAAACTCCACGAGTGTTCTCTGTTAAGTCGGAAAGCATTTCAGACACATTCTTGCGGGATTAAGCTGTTCATTCAAAACCACACAGATTTCTCAGAATAGCCCTGATCCAGCAGCGAGGGTTACAAGAGAGGAGCTTTTGTATTCCCTATTGTATTTCCGAAGCCCTTTCAACCAAATGTGGAAAAGAGCAGGAGGATTATGTCAGCCATTCCCAGCCAAAGTAGCATTGTGTTCCCTATGGATGAGGAACCTGATAGGAGCCGAAAAATGCTCAGCTGTCAATAGGGTGTTGAGAAAAGTCTCGCAGTACTCCTTTAATGGTGCTGTTCCCGAATTGTTGGGGTCATGGACAGTTGGCCAAGACTTGGGAGGGATGAAAATAAACCAAATAAGCTCTGAAATGTAATCTGACTTTTATATTAAATCCTTGCTCATTGTTCAGTAATGTAACCTTTCAAAAGCATCCAAAGTTACAGCCACAAAGCCATCTTCAGCAGTGTCATTGATACCCTGTGTATTGGTGTTTGGTTAATGTCACACTGTGCTTTGGGACTCAGAGCGTGACACATCGCAAATTGGTGCCCAGTCAATGGCAGATCATGCGTTGGTATTTAGTCAGTGATGTCCCTAATTGGTACCCAACTCGACAAAGCGCCTTGCATTGGTAGTCAATTGGTGATACATTGTGAATTGGTACCCGGTCACTAACACACTGTGCATTGGCACTTGATGGATGACACTTTGTGAATTGTTAACTGGCCAGTGGCACACACTCAGTTAGTGACCCGTTGCAAATTGGTACCCACTCAGTGACACACAATGCATTGGTGCCCAGAAAGTGACACATACTTACTCAGTGACACACCATGCATTGGTGCCGCACTCAATGGCAGATTGCACACTGTTACCTGACCAGTGACCTGCTGTGTACTAGTACCTAGTTAGTGACAGATTGCACATCGGCAAATGGTATTGGTACCCATTGAATGATGTTGCATTGGGCGATTTGGTGCAGAACTTTTGTCCAATTCCACTTTGGACATTTCTGGCAGACTAATAAGTTTGAAGAGGAATATATGAGTTTTGAAGACTCCAAAAGGCATCAAATTGTTGAACAGTCAATGCACTAATGCTCTTTTCTCTGACTGCAGGTAAATCACAGGCTCCAACATGTCTGACACCGAGGATGTCGCTGACTATGAGTAAGTTTCTCGGATGTTTCTTTTCACTGCCCTGCCCTCCCTGGCCTTCCCCCATTCCCCCCTTTAATCAGTAATGGAGAAGTGGGGATGCTTTGAGCCAAGCTGAGAAATGGCTACAAATTAAATCAACACAGACTGAGGTCCAATTTCACTGATCAGACAGTATTTTCAAGTTTTCAGGAGCACACAAAGCCCGCTGGGGCTGCTCATTGCCAGGGCCTCCCTTTTTTGAAAAGTTTTATTTCTGGAGAGTTTGTACATATATAAGACAGAAGTAACAATCCAAGCCAAGCAATAAACAGAACAGTGAAACAGCAGATTATTACATATAAACAAAAAAAACCTAAACACATATTTCATGGAATGGCATCCATTTTAACAGGATACCACCAAGCCAACATTGCTTCACCCCATGTTGTTTCCTCCCTCCCCCCCCCCCCACCCAGTGTTATAGTTACAGCTTCACCCCATGTAAAGAAAGAAAAGACTTGCACTTATATAGTGCCTTTCGTGACCTCAGGACATCCCAAAGTGCTTGACAGCCAAATGAAGTGTATTTGAAGTGTAGTCACAGTTGTAATGTAGAAAACGCGGCAACCAATTTGCACTCAGATAATCTGTTTTAGTGCTGTTGGTTGAGGGATAAATATTGAGGCGAGCTCCCCTGCACTTCTTCGAAATAGTGCCGTGGGATCTTTTACGTCCACCTGAGTGGGCAGACCTTGGTTTTACGTCTCATCCGAAAGACAGCACCTCCGACAGTGCAGCACTCCCTCACTACTGCCGCTCCGACGGTGCAGCACTCCCTCACTACTGCCACTCCGACAGTGCAGCACTCCCTCACTACTGTCGCTCCGACGGTGCAGCACTCCCTCACTACTGCCACTCCGACAGTGCAGCACTCCCTCACTACTGCCGCTCCGACGGTGCAGCACTCACTCACTACTGCCGCTCCGACAGTGCAGCACTCACTCACTACTGCAGTGGGAGTGTCAGCCTAGATTTTGTGCTCAAATCTTTGGGGTGGGATTTGAACCCACAGCCATCTGACTCAGAGGTGAGAAGGGTACCACTAAGCCATGACCGACACCTTGTAGATGTTTTTTTATTCTCTATGAAGCCAGCCTTCAGTGGGGCTGCCAAGGCTGAGAAGTAATGAAGGAAAGTAGCACAGTCTCTTGCATTTAAACTACAGGTTGTGCTCTGTACAGTGCAAAATATTTCTGTTTAAATTGGGTTAAATCTTCCCTATTGAACTGTCAAAGCTTGCACAATTTTTAAAATATAATTTATTAATCAATTTAATTTCTCCCCGGCAGGGAGCAGCAGGAAGGTAAGTGTCATTTTATCGTCTTTTAATCTTAGATGTTATAAAATGTGTCATTTCAATTTATTTGTGATATTGGATTGTGGCTGAAAGGCAGATTTGTGAATTACATTAATTTCAATGTCGGGGCAATTCCTAATTGTAGGAAATACTCCTTCATCTTATGTACTGTCTCGATCATCTTAAATAATGGTCACTGGGCAGTGAACTCATTCTAATTTTGATTAAAGGGAGTTCTACAATACTATGATCAGCCTTTACCATGTTGAGGTACTCCAGCCAACAAAAAGCTTAAGATTAACCTTAATCGGTACTTTAGAAAGTGATTCTGTGGAATATAATGCACGTATATTCAGTAGCAAGCAGAGGTATAGGAAGCAGAAGCTAAGTGCAAGGGAGCACTTTCAATGTAAAGAGGTCTCCGCTTTGTACAGGATAGTAGTATTTATATTTCCATTTCCTTCTCCATGCAAATGCACCATTCCGGGTGTCCACACACAATTGGGGACCATTCTGCTGACCCTTTAGCAAGCAGCTCCACTGGGAATCCCACTGCTCATCACCCAGGCTGGTCCTGGTTACTGATCAGGAGGTATTTGAGCCAGTATCCAGCAGGGCCTTTGTTAAAATCTGCTGGCACAAACATGGCTTAGGTATGCTGATGCACTGCGTTAGCAAGCAGACTTGCATTTGTGCCAGTATTCTCCAGCTGCTGAGTTTCCAATCATAAGAACATAAGAAATAGGAGCAGGAGTAGGCCATATGGTCCCTTGAACCTGCTCCACCATTCAATCAGATCATGGCTGATCTTCAACCTCAATTCCACTTTCCTGCCCGATCCCCATATCCCTTGATTCCCCTAGAGTCCAAAAGTCTATCGATCTCAGCCTTAAATATACTCAATGACTCAGCATCCGCAGCCATCTGGGGTAGAGAATTGCAAAGATTCATTACCCTCTAAGTGAAGAAATTCCTCCTCATCTCAGTCTTAAATGGCCGACCCCTTATCCTGCGACTATGCCCTCTAGTTCTAGACTCTCCAGCCAGGGGGAGCAACCTCTCAGCCTCTACCCTGTCAAGCCCCCTCAGAATCTTATATGTTTCAATGAGATCACCTCTCAGTCTTCTAAACTCTAGAGAGTATAGGCCCATTCTACTCAACCTCTCCTCAAAGGACAACCCTCTCATGATCGTGGCCTGGCCATTTGATTGGAGCGATTTACTTCTGCGGAATAAAAGGAGGAAAAAGAAACAGTAAGACAAACCAATAATCAGCAATATAAGCCAATATCCAACAATACAAGTCTAGAACCAACAAGCCAATAACCAGCAATATAAGCCAATATCCAACAATACAAGCCTAGAACCAACAAGCTAATAACCAGTAATACAAGTCAATAACCAGCAATATAAGCCAATATCCAACAATACAAGTCTAGAACCAGCAATACAAGCTTTTGGTGAGATAAGCCATGGGTCAACAAGAGAAGCCAGTAACCAGTAAGTCATACCAGTAGCCGGCAAGAGAAGCCAGGGACCAGAGAGACAATCCAAGAACCAGCAGGAAAGCCAATTAACAGTAGGACAAGCCAGGGACCAGAGTCATGCTCCTTTGCACTCGTCTTCCGTCTGGACACACCTTGCCATCTGGTGGAGGTGGGGGGGCCCCAATAGAGGGCTTTCTACCTGGGACTTCTCCCCTGCACCATTGGGGATTTGGGGTGGAGAGTTTTGCACGGAGCAGTCCCGACAAATACTTCACTCCCAGGCCGCCTATAACTTTTGCACGGAGTGTGCAAGGTTGCAGCCCCTGTTTCACTATTTGAAGGGGCTGCTCCTCAACTTCTGGCTTCACTTCAGTCCCACGCTCCTGATCTTTGGCCGCCCGGTGCGGAGGAGGGGGGAGCGGGAAAGTCGGAGGACCTCCTCGTGGGTCTGACCCTGGGCCTGGCCAAGGTGGCCATCTATAGGTCCAGGTTGGACCTGACCCGTGGGGGTGGTCGCTCTGGCCTCCCGCCTCTCTTCCGCTGCCTTGATCATGCCTGTGTGGCCCTGGAGAAGGAGCACGCGGTGTCCGCCAGTATGCTTGAGGCCTTCTGCGAGCGGTGGGCAGCGCAGGGACTGGAGTGTGTACTGGGCACTGGCAACAACATTGTTATTTAATTTGTTAAGTTTCCTTTGTCTTTTGTATGATTTGGGTGTTTATATGTGCCCCTCTAAAAAGGGGACACTTTTGTTAGATTTCTTTTACTTGGGTTGATGACACTGGGACAACCCAGTATCTCCTTAAGGGTTTAATTAAAAGGGACATGCTCCTTTGCACATCTCCTAGTAAACAAACCACAACTGGTATTAGCAAGTTTATGCAAGTAACCCCCCTCCCTCGGACATGGTGTGTAGCATCGGGGAACCGAAAGAGGAAGATATTATTGTAAAATGGGGGAAGAAAAATGCTGGGTTAAGTTATAACCAAGTGCCTCAGTATTTTTCTGCAGAAGATCAACCACTAAAGTTCCAGTTTGCACTAAGTTACAAGCTAAAAGTCTGAAAATTTCGCTCATTTTATGCTGATATAATTTTTTTTTAAGTCTCACTGAGTTTGTTAGCGATTAATGTGTCAAAGCAAGGTGCAGGATTTGCATGCAAACAGTGGCTCTGTTGCAGGCCTCCTAGGCCTCTTGTTGCTGTGTGTTTGTAACGAGGTTCCTGTTTGCTATCACAGATGAAGAACCCGAAGAAGGTACGTTACTCAGTGGTTTGCTTTGTTCTCAACGTGCTCCTGTGCCAATGCCCAGCGCAGGTGATAGAAAACCTTTCTATTTCCGTCCCACTCTAACCCAAAACCACAAACTGCACTCAAATGAGCCATTTATATTGCATCTGCTTTAGAGTATCAAGCTGCACTGCGATGTGTTTCCTTTTGATTCTGTGTCCCAATATTTGTCCAGTGTCACTCTGCATCAAGTATTAGTGTTGGATTAATACTTTATTGATTAATATAGATTTAAGATATTGTCTAACCCAGTCACTGATGCACAGGCATCAGGGGACACAACCAATTCTATTTGTTATTAATGTCCTCTTAGAAATGCTGCAACTATTGGCAAACACATACATAGGCACATCTTGATGGTGTCTTGAACTGTGGGTCTTGGTCCTCTACCTAGGTCTCTCAAAGAAGAGTGATATACATAAACAGACAGCTAATAGCTATATTAGGAGTCATTCTTTGATTGCATACTCCCAGCTGGGAACTACAGTATACCGAAACCCACAGTTCTCCGACCCATGCTCCCTGCTCAGGGGTGGATTAACGTAAAGGCCTATTGAGCCCATGCCCCGGGGCCCCAGCCAAATACGCCCCCCCCCCCAACACCAAGGGTCTCTGACCACATGCTAGGCACACCTGCAAATAACAGGTTATCAGTATTACTCTGGTTTGCAAAATAACCCTCTTGTTCCCCCCTCCCCAGCATCTCTGACCAGACAACTGCAAATAACCCCCCGCGTCTCCAAACGCACGAGGTGTTACTGCAAATAACCCCATATGCTTGATTTGAAGTCCATGGTATTATTGCAATTAACCTGCACCTTGGCTGCTTACCTGCCTGTCTATGAAACTCTCTGTCTTTGTGTGGATTTATTCCTATTCAACATGCTTGGCTATAAATTTGTGGTTCCCAAAGGTAGGGGAGTCTATAACGAGGGGGCACAGATTTAAGGTGAGAGGGGAGAGATACAAAAGGATCCAGAGGGGCAATTTTTTCACTCAAAGGGCGGTGAGTGTCTGGAACGAGCTGCCAGAGGCAGTAGTAGAGGCGGGTACAATTTTGTCTTTTAAAAAGCATTTGGACAGTTACATGGGGAAGATGGGTATCGAGGGATATGGGCCAAGTGCAGGCAATTGGGACTAGCTTAGTGGTATAAACTGGGCGACATGGACATGTTGGGCCGAAGGGCCTGTTTCCATGTTGTAACTTCTATGATTCTATGATTCTATTTGTCTGTGTGTCAGATTATTTACGGTGTACCCCCCATCCATTTCTGTGTCTGTCTGTGTGACCATTAATGTGATGATGCACCATTCCATCTTTGGGAGTAGAGGCTAGAAAGTTGGCATTAGTAGCAGATCAACATTGAACGGATTTTAATGAGCAATTGAGTTAAGCCCTCTTTAAAATAGTAGATTAAGGAAATGTCACACAAATGTATTAGCTATGCATCCATCTATTAGCAACAAGTCATTTCTTGTGTTATATCGATCTATGCAACTTTGTGCCTATCTATCTATATGGCTGTGTCAATCCATTCATGTGTCTTTCTATAACTATATACCTTTCTGCTGTCTATTTGGTTACCTGTATGATTGAGCGATCTCTAACAACAACTTACACTTACGTAGTGCTTACAACATAGCAGCGTCCCAAGAAGCCTTACAGAGAATCACAGGAAGTAGGAGAGGCAGATTATGGAAGGTGACCAAAGGTGCGGTGGAGGTTCAAATGCCTCCTTTGAGGAGGGATTTGAAGATAGGAGAGAGAGGGGAAAGTTTTAGCGAGGGACCTTTGGAGTGCAAGGTGACTGAAGGCTTGGCCTCCAACAGTGGAGCAGAGAGAGAGCAAGAGGGATGCACAGTAAACAAGAGTCAGAAGAGTACAGGGTACGATTGGCATAGATCTAGAGACGATTGCAGAGGTAGGAGGTTGCAAAGCCATGGTGGGATCTGCAAATGAAAACCAGGATTTTAAAGATGATGCACCGAGGAAGGGGAGCCAGTGGAAATTGGTGAGTTCAGGGATGTTGGGACTTTATATGGAATGGGGAAGAAGCAGTAGAGTTCAGGATGAGATGGTGTTTATGTAGGATGGAGCTCAGAAGTTGGTGAAGAGAACATGGATAGGGTAGGTACAGAGAAACTATTTCCTCTGGGGGGGAATCTAGAACAAACGGATATAATTGTAGAATTAGAGCTGGGCCATTTAGGAGCGCAAACAGGAAGCACTTTTTCACACAAAGCGTAGTGAAAATCTGGAACTCTTTCCCTCAAAAGATGCTGGGGGACAATTTAAATTTTCAAGACTGAGATCAATAGATTTTTATTAGATAAGGCTATCAAGGGATATGGATTGAGGCGGGTAGATGGAGTTGAGGTACAGATCAGCCATGATCTAATTGAATAGTGGAACAGGCTCGAGGAGCTGAATGGCCTACTCCTGTTCCTATGGAGTAATCAAGCCTTGCGATGATGAAGAACATGAATCTATGTGATTCTGTGTCTGTCTAACTGTATGTTTACCCACCTATGAGGCTCTGTGCCTATCTATGTGACTCCCTGTATGTCTGTCTACCTGTTGCTCTATATCTTTCTATGTAATTCTGTATTTATCAGTGTGACTCATGTCTATATATCTGAGTCTATATTACTCTGGGTCTGCCTATGTAACTGTATAGTTAGCCATATGAGTGGGGGGTAGATTTTCATCTTGTTGCCCTGGCGTAAAACTGAGATTGTGGATTGGCCACCCTTTATAGAAGTGTGATTTTTGTGTATCGATGTGATTGCATGCGTGTGACTCTATTTATGTGACTGTCAATGTAACTGTGTTTATCTTTATGACTAGGCGCCCATCTATTAGACTCTGTGTAATTGTGTGACCATGTCACATCATGTGTACTTATGTGACTGAGTGATTACCTATGTGACTGTATTTCTGTCTATATGACTGTGCCTGTATAACTCTATGTCCAGGTGACGCTGTCTGGTGATGTGACTGCGTTTATCTGTGACTCAGTGTTTATCTATGTGACAGTATGTTTAAGTGGGTGCCTATCTGTGTGCCTGCGTATATGTCACTGTATGTTTATCTATGTGACTCTGTGCCTGTTGAGAAATCAGTGAAAAGTATATGTTAAAAAACCACCTTCACACTCTTCAGAGTGGAGCTCCAGATTCAGCCCCCAATGTATATTCTTTACACTGAAGTGAATCTGATGCAGAGTATCTTCCCCCTCTAACTGTCTCTCTTTTACTGCACACGCTCGCCTCGCTATGTGAAGAGGAACAGCAGTATGACCAGGAAGGTGAGTTCTCCATCAACCCCTACTTTTGCATCATGAGTAAAACCCTCGACACTAAGAGCAAAGCACCATTTAATCGTAACTCACCTCCAAGTTAATGTGTTTGTTTCCCTTTTACTCCTGGTTGCTATTCAGCAACACCTGCAAAAATGTATGACACGTGTGTGTGTATGCGTATGTGTGTACATATATGTGTGTGTGCACATGTATGTGTGTGTATATGGATATACAGATACATATATATTGGGAGAACTCCAATGAAATTCAGGATCTCCATATACATGTCTTCCACAGTTTTTTAATTAACAAATTGCCTTTTATGAAGATTGTTCTGACTGTCCCTTGCTGTTCTTGCATTTTTCACTCACCAATTCCCGCCTCTCCTACTGCCTGTGGTCACCCTCCCTCTTGGCAGAAGTCGAGCACCCTGAAGGTAGGAGACCGCGATATTTCCTGGTACAAAATCTTATTTGATTTAGGAGTGCCTTGGGGTCAGCCAACAGCAGACCACTTTTTGCATGTTTCTTCCTCATTTTACATTGTGGATAACGTTTTTTTTTAATGACCTTTTCTTCAGTATGTAGTACTCGAAAGAGATGCAGACTTTAAAATGTTCACAAATGTAAATTGTATTTTCAACCTGCTGCGATAACAGCTTCACTGAAACCTGGTACATTCCAATTTTAATGGAGAATTAATGATGTGAAAACATCTGGGGGTAAAAATTCGACTTGGGCCATGGAGCAAAACTGACTTAGGTAGAACTGAATATTAAATGAGTCGTTAAGCAGGAGGCCAATGTAATACCCCACAAGGCAAATTTCTAGCCTCTGAGTTTTGAAGTTTTTAAAGGCTGCAATTGCCAAAAGTTATCTCTCTAAAATATATGTTTAGACCGGCACCCTTAAATAATGTTCAGTTCTAGTCACTTTATTCTTTCTTATCGATAGATTTTTTGGACACTGAGGGAATCAAGGGGTATGGGGATAGGGCGGGAAAGTGGAGTTGAGGTCGAAGATCAGCCATGATCTTATTGAATGGCGGAGCAGGCTCGAGGGGCCGTATGGCCTACTACTGCTCCTGTTTCTTATGTTTTTATTGAGGGCCCCAGGGGAAGGTCCAAGCCCCATAGTGCGGGAGAGAACCAAGGTTGAGAAAAGTAAAAGATAAGATAAGATATCTGGAAGTAGTAGGAAGGCTGTGGGTTCAAGTCCCACTCCAGAGACTTGAGCACGTAATCCAGCATTTAAAAAGCCTGAACTGTAACCGATAGACTGGTGAGCCTTTCAGAGTGGACTCTCTCTCCTTTAAAGATTGTGTAGCAATTAGTATAGAGGTCAAAGGGCATTGTGCCAATCTATAATGCTTTATGGTACCTAATGGATCTGGGATAAATCTGCCCTCACCCAAAACCGGACAAACACTATCGCTATTGGAAAAAGAGGGAGCGGAAGTCAGTGGTAAAGTCATTACTTAAGGGTGCTCTGTGCTATGGTTGATCCGAATGTAAAATGCGCGAAAAGATACTTTTGGAATAAAATGCCTTTAAAGCATAGCTTGAGTGCTTCTGGCTGAGTTTCTTGCTTTTAGAAATGTGGATTGTTTTCTGTCTGATCAAGTCGACTCCCTTTGAGTGATGTTGGTTTCTAATTTTTTTTAAAAATATTTTCAATGCTTCCCGCTCTCACCTGCTGCTGCTTCCCATTGCCAATCATCCTTATATAACTGAGGAACCAGAGGCTTAGGAGGAAGAAGGGTCAAAGGAGAAGGTGCAACTGCCATTAACATCAGTAACGCATCAACGCAACAAGGGCTCAGTCAACTTATTACATCAATGAAGCTGTTACTTATTAAGGCCCGATTTTAACCCAACCCTCCCCGGCAGGAACCAGGCCCGGGAATCGGGTTGGAAGCTCGGCCTGCACCCCACCCAATTTTACCCTCATTTGAATTAATTGGCCCACCCCCCTTCCCCTCCCAGATGTGAAATCCTTCTCTGATCCTGTTGAGAAAGGATAAAAATGTTGATAAATATTGAGTCAAAACTTTGTGCAATGGTAGAAACATAGGAACAGGAGTAGGCCATTCAGCCCCTCGTGCCTGCTCTGCCATTTGCTAAGATCATGGCTGATCTGTGATCTAGCTGCATATACCTGCCTTTGGCCCATATCCCTTAATACCTTAGGTTACCAAAAAGCTATCTATCTCACATTTAAATTTAGCAACTGGTATCAATTGCCGTATTTCAAGACCAAAATGAAAAATACTGTAAAGAATGTGTCATTGCTGAGTTAAACAATTTAAGATTTTTTTTTCTCATTATAGGTTAGTTTTTAATTGTGTTGTTTATTTTCATGTAGTGAATCACTGATTGTTGATAATCTCTCTCGGTGTTTTATTGGATTTCCAACAGCAACACGTTCTCTCTAGAACTTTTTGATTCCATGGGTGCTGACAGCTCTCTAGAACCTTATCAAGTGGTCATTCGTTATCTGTTAGCCTGGTCATTGAGTGTCGACAGATTATTCAAACGAGGGAGGGAGACATCAAAGCCAAGCTCAATCCTGTCCTCACAAAGCTACTGCGTACATGCACTTTCCGGCTGATGTCACTGGACACTGATCAGGAGCGGGAGCCTTAAGAGACAATTGCCACAAGATGGCCAAAGCTATCATTTTTGGCCACCACCAAAAATTCCACTGTCTTGCCAGTGACTCCTCTTTGGCTGCTTGCTCATGCTGAACCAGGCTGTGCAGAACCTCAGGCTGAGCTCAAAGCCCCATCACCAAAACCACTCAATTCCACCTTCACAAAATCGCACACCTCTTCCCATTCTACACTCTGAATGGGAAAAATCAGTCAGAGTTCCTACTGGAAATGTGTGTGTGTGTGTGTGTGCGTGCGTGCGTGCGTGTGTGTGTGCACGTGTGTGTGTGTGTGCACGTGTGTGCGTGTGTGTGTGTGCGTGCGTGTATAGACATTGGATGAGAACAAGATCAGCTGTGATGGCCCTACAAGTTGAACATCCTCATGACACTCATTGTCAAGGCTCACACATGAGGAACGGGCATTTCAGCAAGGTACCAGGGAGCTGCCATCCATCCCCTTTGGAACTGTAACCGAGTACAGGTCAGTGATTTCAGGAGAAAATTGGAAACAATGGTGACAGCAGCATCCTCTCACTACCTTTAGCGAGCACGGTGTCAGTTTTCTACACTATAAGTTGATTTTGAACGGATTTAGATCCACCAAATCTAACCATAGTCCGAACAATACTGGTATTCTCTATCCCAATATTATTTATTTACATTGTCTGTGAGCAATTCTGTTACTGCATTTCTAAATGCCATTATAATTTATAACATGCTTCTGCTTAAATTGTACATTTGTTCTGTGTTAAACTGTGGCCGGGGGAGTCCCACGACCTTCTGTGCCGATACTAATGGCCTTGTGCCACGAGCTTGCATTTGTTTTGTAGTGTGCTTTGCTGCTGAATGCAGTGCTCTAATTCCTGCCTCCTGCTTCCATCCATTCAGAAGAGGACTATCAAGAGCACGAGGAACAAGGTAGAATAATTAATTGCACTGACTTAAAAGATACAACCATCCCATGCCCAGTTATGGGGCAGTAATCAATTTTGCCAATCATAGAATCATAGAAAGGTTACAGCACAGAAGGAGGCCGTTCAGCCCGTCGAGTCTGTGCCGGCTCTCTGCAAGAGCAATCCAGCTCGTCCCACTCACCCACCCTGTCCCCCTAGCTCTGCAGACTTTTTTCTTTCAAGTACTTATCTAATTCCCTTTTGAAGGCCACGATTGAATCTGCCTCCACCACCCCCTCAGGCAGTGCATTCCAGATCATAACCACTCGCTGTGTAAAAAAGTTTCCCCTCCTGTCGCCTTTGATTCTTTTGCCAATCACCTTAAATCTGTGTCCTCTGGTTCTCGACCCTTCCACCAATGGGAACAGTTTCTCTCTACCTACTCTGTCCCGACCCTTCATGATTTTGAACACCTCTATCAAATCTCCTCTGAACCTGCTCTGTTCCAAGGAGAACAACCCCAGCCTCTCCAGTTTATTCACGTAACTGAAGTCCCTCATCCCTGGAACCAGCCTAGTAAAACTTTTCTGCACCATCTCCAAGGCCTTCACATCCTTCCTAAAGTGCGGTGCCCAGAATTGGACACAATAATCCATTCGTGGCCCAACCAGTGTTTTATAAAGGTTCCTCATAACCTCCTTGCTTTTATACTCTATGCCTCTATTTATAAAGCCCTATTCAAGACCTTATTCCCTTTAGGTTATTTATTGTAGTCAACCCATAGTTTTGATGATTTTTCCGCAATAACCTCAAATCCTTTCACTGATCACACGCTACATGACTGTTTTGTTCAATATATTTTGGGTCCTTGTTTCCATAAAACTCACCTTACATGTGTCTGCATTGAACTGCATTTGCCATCTGCTGGCCCAGTCTCCTGAAAGATCCAAATTCTTTTGAACTTGGTTGCGTTCCTCCTCATTACATGCTCTGCCTTCAGTTTTAGTATCATCTGCAAACTCATCCAAGTCATTTATAGTACGCTAAAAATAACAGGACAACTGCTGAGACACTCAAAGGCAATCCCTTTCCGACTTCAACCTTTTCGATTGGATTTGAGGCAATTTCCTACCAAGCACTCTATTTCACTCCTATCTTTGCATCAACTTCTGCCAAGACATCTTGTCAAAATCTGTTTGAAAATCAAAATATATAAAATCCACTGCATTTCTCTCACCTGCTGTGACAGCAAAAGCTTCAGGAAATCTCCAACTCAGTTGACCATGACTCAGTCCTTCTTAAATTTATGCTCGCTGTGCTTTACCAACCTGTGATTTTGCCGCTAGATTTCTGGAAACCGTTTCAAAGATCAGTGTATAGCTTCAGATGTATCTCTTGCTTGTTATTTAAAATACTCTGGCTTCCCCCAAAACTTACAGCATTGGTGCATGCATCTGGCACAATCATGGTCAAACTGTCATGTTTTACACATGTGCCTGCATATGTGCAGTGGTGCTCTGTGATTTGAAGGAGGTGTCTAATGGGCCTGACAGGCTTGCAAGGCAAGTATTGTAACCTCCTACAGCCCTCCGAGATCTCTGCGCTCCTCCAATTCTGGCCTCTTGTGCATCCCCGATTGTGCGTCCCAGAGCTGTGTAGGCCCTAAGCTCTATAATTCCCTGCCCAAACTTCTCAGCCTTTCTACCTCACTCTCTTCCTTTAAGACGCTCCTTAAAACCTTAAAACAGCTCTGTGCAATTACTTTTGCTTCAAATGATGCTATAAAGTGTGTAACTTCGGTGGGAAACTGTAGAATAAGGCTGCAATCAGCGGAGAGTGTCAACTCAAGCCAATGTGAAACAGGCTCCTGGACGAGGTTTCACATCGCAGGGCTTTGGTGTGCATGATACAGTCCTGAGTTATACTGCCATCTTTGGTTGATGCATGCCCAAATCCACTTCTCATCAACGTGGGCAGTATAAACGCACTCTGATAAGAGTATAACTAACAAGAAAAAGAACAGGATCATTTTCTCTACAAAGAGAGAAAATTAAGTAAAGAAAAATGAAAGTTAAACAAAGATGTGATGGTGAAGATATACTGTGGGGCTGTAGAAGATTTAATGTGAGAATGGGAAGTGATGTGTGGTTCAATACTTTAGAACTATCAGTAGCTCTTTGTAATTAAACAAGCTGGTGGAGAATAAGGGGAAGCTAATGAAAAACTTCTGGGAATGACCTTCTGCTTTACAGAGCCAAAGCACTGTACGAATCACATCCACTTTCCTCTCCCAATGGTTCCTTATTTTCCTCTACTTGTCCCAATTTTTTCCCCACTCTCTTCCTTGGCTGTGCTCTGCTGTGGGACTCTATAGCAGCTCAACAGGGTAAGGGCGGGAGCCTTGTACATGCATATCTTCCAAATAACTTTTTTGCGAGATAGGGCTTTCCTTTTGTACCAAACAAGTGACTCCTTGCAATTGTGGATCATTTGGAAATTGAAGATATCCCACGTGACAGTGAGTGACGGTGGTGATTCCACAAAGTGTGTAACGATCGAGTGCTGAGAGTGCGAGTCAGTTACGGTGACCTTTCACAAAGCTGAGCGAACACCTGGAACTCAGTGATACTCGTGAGGCATTCTGTTTATTCTATGGGTGCGGTTTGTGATACAACCTTCAGAACATCTTTGAATTGTTCCTGAGTGGCTCCCTCAGTGACCAAGTGAGTATATGTCCCAACCAGTGTGTGACTAAACCAAACAGACCTGGGTTATGCTGAGCTATCCAATCTGAGCTGGGTCAGCCACTGGGACACAGTGAATGGGCCTGGGCTATGGAGTGGAAAAGTCAGCCAGGTTTCTCACTCCTGATTGCTATCCAGTGACGCCTGCTGGAAAATGTGTGTTTATGGATGTTGGGGGAGGACAAGTGCAGTCAAATCGTCTGCTGACACCTAGATTACATGAAGGGGGGCCGTTTGGTCAAGGTGCTGGAAGGTTTCCAGCTCCTGTGAAATAGATCCTAGCATCTGCAGGAGAGGTATTATTCTACGCATTTGACTTTTGCAACCATGACAACCATCTGGTGGCCAAATGACATGATTGAACCCACGATATGATGACCAATGCATGCTGTTTAATTACCAGACACACCCAAAGAGTAATTCCACTTACATTCTCATGAGTTTTTGGTTTGTGCCTGTAATATGACTTGTGACAGATATTGCTGGAAACTACATGGAGATCCGGAAACTGGGCTAATTTTATCCTCAGTTAAGCCCTCACATCCACACCCTCAAAGTGCCCAGAAGGTTCAAGAGAACAGGAGTCGGTCATTCAGCTCCTCGAGCTTGTTCCTCTTCACGTCCTGTTTTAAAAAGCACCTTAATCTGTTCTAATGCTCTTGTTTCCCTTTCTCCCCCCCTGGCGGCGTTGCAATTTCTAAGCAGTGCTGGACCTGCGTGGAAGAAAGGTTAGGATTCAGTTACCGAGGCAGCGATAGGTGCTCAGTACGAATCACCTGATTATCTGCAAATGCAAATAAATGGTGTGGTTCAGACTTGGAAAACAACCAGTGCAGAATGCTTTGTGTTAGCTGGTTCAGAAATGGCCTGTTAGACAGGGCACAGAGTGCCACATTATGCAGATCATGTAGTCCATCTCTGGCACACAGTGACCCTCTGCTATCATGTGGTGCTGGGCTATTTGCCAAAGGGATTTATGAACACATCCCTTCTGTTTTATAATTACATTTTGGAACTTCAAATAACACCAGCATGCCAATCTCCGTGTGATGTTTGTCCTTTTCATACTTTTCAAAGAACTCATAATGACTTTTTTTTGAATAAGATTTGGAAGTAAGTTCCCTCAGAAATTAACGTTTCTTCTTTTTTTCCCCTTTGCCCACAGAAGAGGAACGGCCCAGACCAAAGTAAGGATTTTGAACATTGCATTTAACACTTCATACACCCTGCTCCATCTCTCAGAGAGACTGTGGATTTGAAATCAACTTTTGAAGATATAAAAATTGTCTCTTAAAAGTACATGCGGCAGAATATTAGAAAGACACTTTGTGATAGAGGAATGAATTCATCAATTTATAGAATGTTTATTGAGTGAGATTTCCATTCAGTAAGGATAACAGTCTCTCAAATATTTTCTGTGGATCTCCTACACCCTCTGCGTAACACCCAGCCTATCTTTCACCCTCCCCTTCTCCCACTCCCACCTGTTTCCTATTTTACTTTTTTGAAGGGACTGATTCTTGTCAAGCTTTTTTTTCTGTATCTCACTGCCTTCCTCCAACATCCATACACAGGCATTTTCCAGGTGGCCCGTTGTGTGTGCCATTCATGTGTGACCCCTGACGGGTGAGTGTCGGGAGGCAGTTTGACGGTAGAGGACGTCTCAACCAAGCCTGATCCCATAAAGAAAAGAAAGACTTGCATTTATACAGTGCCTTTCAACCCAAAGGGCTTTGAGGGCCAATGAAATGCAGTCACTGCTGTAATGTAGGAAACACAGCAGCCAATTTGTGCATCGCAAGCTCCCACAAACAGCAAAGTGATAATGACCAGATCATCTGTTTTAGTGATGTTGATTGAGGGAAAGATATCGGCCGGGACGCCGGGGGAAACTCCCCAGCTCTTCTTCGAAATCGTGCCATGGGATCTTTTGCATCCACCTGAGAGGGCAGATGGGGCATTGGTTTAACATCTCATCCAAAAGGCAGAGCCTCTGATAAGTGTAGCACTCCCTTGGTACTGCACTGGAGTGTCAGCATAGATTTTTGGCTCAAATCTCTGGAGTGGGATTATGAACCCACACTCTTCTGACTCAGAGGCCAGAGTGCTACCCACTGAGCCACAGCTAATAATGTCCAACACCCACACTTTCTGGCAGGAGTCACTAGATAGTGCCTCCAGGGTTTTCTTTTCCCTTCCCCAGCACAGTGCACTCTGGCCAACTGCGTTGGACCAACAATTTAATGAGATATTAAAAATGCACACATTTATATTTTTAACATACTGCAAACAGACATACAAGCAAACACAGACAGAGATAGACAGACACACACATACACAACGTTTAACAATGAATCCTTACAGCTTTAACTGATTGAAAATGGTTTCACGTGGTGACAATTCTGAAAATAATGCTCCATTCTGTCTCTCTCAGGCCTGTTGTTCCCCAGATTTCTGGTCCCAAAATCCCTGATGGAGAAAGGGTTGACTTCGATGTAAGTTCTCACTGTTAATCCGATCTGGTTGGTGTCATCCTTGGCTTGTTGGCCTATGCCTATAATTGGGTTAGGTGGTCTAATTATTCCAAGAAGTATAATTACAAAACTCAAGAGTGAGTTAGTAGCACAGAGTGTTAGAGCATGATTGCTCAAAGGCATGGAGCAATGGGCAAGTTTGACCCAGGTTCCACTCAGTTCCTGATCTGAGCCACGGCAGCAGGAGGTACTGAGCAATCTGTGGTGATTCCTTGCATAAGGAGGCAAAATCAGAGGGAAGAGTCGCACCTTAGTGGTCCCCAGCGCCTCGTGTTGGCTGGCTACAGTGAGACATTGGCAGCAACCTAGGGGCAAACCATCAACCTGCCTGCATTCTCAACAGCAGAGATGTCAAGGCCAAGTGGATTGAATTTATCAGAAGAAAAATTGTATTAAAAGACCTAAGGCAAAAAAAAACCAATTTTGATGACTGCTTAGAATTTGCTGCTCTCCTTGATAAAGGCCAGGTCCTTTAGGGTAGCACTACGGACCTGTAGAGTACCCCATCCTATGATGGCAGAAGTGGCAGAACCAACAATGCCCTGTGTCATTGTGCCAACTGTAAGGCACAGGAAGAAGAATATTGATGCAGAGTTTGCCTCGAGACTTCTCCTTCCCGGCTGAAGAAAAGGGCACATTGGCAGTTAGCAGTGATTGGAGGGTCCGGTACGCTAAGACCCTCCCGCCCTCCTCAGCTGCAGGACAATGTACAGTAAGACAGCAACCCTGAGGACCTTAAAGGGGACAAAAGATATCTAAAAACAACTAGGAAAAGGTTGATTGCATTGAATGCCTTCGTACAGAGATACTTACAACATTGTACTGCAACTCCTTTCAGGCAAGGCTCGATTATGGTTTGCTGAATCTTGATTTATTGTTCTTCCCCCCACCCCAACCTTTATAGGACATCCACAGGAAACGCATGGAGAAAGATCTCCTGGAACTCCAGACTCTGATCGTTGCCCATTTTGAGCAGAGGAAAAAGGAGGAGGAAGAACTGATTAGCCTCAAGGATAGGATTGTGGGTATTCTTCAAGATTTCTCCACAGTTCAGGCAATTTATTTCTAACCCACTGAGCTTGAGGAGCAAAGAAACAATGAAAAATCTCAGACAATGTTTTATATATAAATGTATTATTTTGTTATATAATCAAGGCACCATTAATATTCATAGTAGATCCTCGTCCATGAATGCCAATAAACAAGAACCTTTCCGATAACACATTCAGTGATTCTGGACCATTTCTGACCTAATTCGGTCACTATGGTCTTAATCTGCCTTCCTCTAATTTGAGAAGAAAATATTACAGACAGATTACATATTTTGCGATATCGTGGTATGTATCCATATTTTGTCAGAATGTATGATCCTTGTAGAAGAATATATGTATCTTGGTCACCTCCATTTATGAAGTGGAGATGCCGGTGATGGACTGGGGTTGACAATTGTAAACAATTTTACAACACCAAGTTATAGTCCAGCAATTTTATTTTAAATTCACAAGCTTTCGGAGGCTTCCTCCTTCGTCAGGTGACGAAGGAGGAAGCCTCCGAAAGCTTGTGAATTTAAAATAAAATTGCTGGACTATAACTTGGTGTTGTAAAATTGTTTTCCATTTATGAAGACATTTTATCCTGCACAAATAGTGCAACTGTAAAACAAAATATTCTGGTTAGCATAGGGTTGCCAACCCTCCAGAATTGTCCTGGGGTCTTCAAGAATTGAAGATTAATCTCCAGGACACTGCTTTGTAGAACCTGGGAGAAAAATCGTAGGGGCATTAAAAAAAGAATAGTGTGTTTTTTTTCATTTTCTTCTCACACTTTAGTTTATTCTAAAAAATATTGGAAATAGGGGGAACACGGCTCTTTGACTGAACGGGGCTGTGGGAGGCCATGTGATGAAACCTCCAGGAATATGTCCAACCAGAGTTGGCAACCCTAGGTTAGCAGCAATCTGAGGCGTCTATGAATCCCAGACAAGGATTCCACCAGGCTAGCTCCTCCAGTGACTGAGCAAGTTTATCCGCTGTGTCATTGAGCCATGCGGACCAGGAATATGGCAGGTTCATTCCCCACTCAACTGCCGAGTTAGCTGAGTTTAGCCATAGTGGCACTGTAATTGGCCTCAGCATCCCCCGGTCTAAAGAGGCGAAAAATCAGCCAAAGCTCCTGCTCCCTGACCGCCATCCGGCAACCCCTGCTGGAAGCGTGAATCGTGGGGGAGAATGGGATTGGGTATGGATGTGATGCCCCTCCCAGTCGAATAGCCTACTGACAGTCACTTTCCAGGCTCATGTATGAATAATGGCCACTTGGGCAGTGTACCGGGGGCATCCGGCAGCCATGGAGCTGTAGATAGTCAATGTCTTCAGGAGAGGAGGGGAGCACATTGTGGCAGTCAAGTTGCAGCTGTTTTAATGTGATGAGTAATCCTCCATCTATTGCGCATATACACACAGACATAAATAGAACACCCCATCCCTGATGAGTAATTCTTTCTATGATACACACACACACACACACTAGATTGAACTTGACAAATTAATTTTACTTTGCAGCTGTCAAATAGAAAGATGGTCTTTTGTCTCATTGTTGTTTGTGGGACCTTGTTGTGTGCAAATTGGCTGCTGCGTTTGGCTACATAACAACAGTGACTACAGTAGAAAAATAATTCATTGACGTGCTTTGGGAGGTCCTGAGGATGTGAAAGGCGCTGTGTGTGAAAGTTCTTTCTTTCTTTACGCCCTCTACCTGGACTGGTTTTGAACTCAGGTCCCAGATCCCATAGCAAAACCTTCCCTCCCCTTCTTAGTTTCCTACACATACTGTCCCCCTCACTGTGTTGTGACTCATCGCACTCTCTCCGACTGCCATTCTTTGCCAGGTCCTCAAACTTGTAGAAATCTTTACTTCACAAACTTGGTATCGCCCAATCGCTGCTTCCACAGCGGGGGGGGGCATAAATTTAAAATTAGAGCTGGGCCCGTTCAGGGGTGATGTCAGGAAGCACTTCTTCACACAAAGGGGAGTGGAAATCTGGAACTCTCTCCCCCAAAAAGCTGTTGAGGCTGGGGGTTAAATGAAAATTTCAAAACTGAGATTGAGAGATTTTTTTTAGGCAAGGATATTAAGGGTTACGGAATCAAAGTGGGTAAATGGAGTTAAGATACAGATCAGCCATGATCTGATTGAATGACGGGACAGGCTCGAGGGGCTGAATGGCCTACTCATATTCCTATGTACTCCTTTCTGGCTTAGCGGCCCTGCACTGTGAGCCTTAGCCCTTCACTTAAGGTTTCTAAATTTTGGACTGCACAAGAGATTATGATGCAAGATGTTACTATTCCATTTCCAGGAACACCGGAGAGCAGAGAGAGCAGAACAGCAGAGAGTCCGCGCAGAAAAAGAGCGTGACCGCCATACTAGGCTGCTTGTGAGTCCTTCTCCGTTGCTGAGTGTCCCCCTTTTTCCCTTGCCCGTTTGTCATTGTCAACACAGATTTAACAGAGTGACCATTCCCCTGACACCAATTTGTTGATCAGCTTGTTTTATTTCCCGCCATTATCAATCGAACAGGAGGAAAAAACACGCAAAGAGGACGAAGAGGCCAAGAAACGTGCGGAGGATGATGCCAAGAAGAAGAAAGTCCTGTCTAACATGGGTGCACATTACGGTGGTTACCTTGTTAAGGTGGGGCCCTATCCAATGCCTCTGCAATGACGAGTACTTCGAACGGCACAGTTTGCTGCTGCTATTAAATGAAAACGGTATTACAGCCTTCCTAAAGGTTTCCCAACACTTCCATGAAAACAGTGCCCCTTTAAATTATAAAAGGCCATGTTTACTTCGCGTTCGACCTCAGATAATGAGAGGAGCTGGGCTGCCGTCGAGGAATGAGATTGACTGTGTCACTAGTGTATGAGGATAGCTGGGAACCTGCTGGTTGTCTGTTGGATGATAAGGTCTTGATCAAGTCATGGCGTGGGGCACTCAGGTGATGTTTCGCTGGTGGTCCAATCACTTCAGGACTCGGCCCGATCAGGACCCTGTCTGTGATCATTCGAGCGAGGGAGATGAGTGCACCTCACTATCCTGACCACAGTGAGGGGCGATCTGATCGAGGTATGTCAGCCGTGGCTCAGTGGGTAGCACTCTCGTAAGAAAGTTGTGGGTTCAAGTCCCACTCCAGGGACATTGAGCACATAATCTAGGCTGACCTTCCAGTACAGAACTCAGGAAGTGCTACACTCTTGGAGATGCCGTATTTCGGATGAGACATTAATCCAAGGCCCCGTCAGCCATCTCAGGTGGATGTAAAAGATCCCATGACACTATTTTATAGAAGAACAGGGAAGTTCTCCCCAGTGTCCTGGCCAACATTTATCCCTTAACCAACACCTAAAGCAGATGCTCAGGTCATTTATTTAATTGCTGTTTGTGGGAACCTGCTGTGCACAAATTGGCTGCTGCGTTTCCTACATCTTTTTTTATTTGTTCATGGGATGTGGGCGTCGCTGGCGAGGCCGGCATTTATTGCCCATCCCTAATACAATAGTGACTACACTTCAAAAGTACTTCATTGGCTGTAAGGTGCTTTGGAATGTCCAGAGGTGGTGAAAGGCACTATATAAATGCAACTCTTTCTCTCTTTTTAATGGTTGAATCAGCCTTGAGTGAAGGAGCTTTCACACTGATAGTGTGGTGTCAGAGGTGGCCAGTGACATGCCCATTGCTGGCAACATACTATAAATATAAAGGCGGTGCACTGTGTGCCTCCAATGATGCCCGGCACCCAAATTTTCCCACGTCCCAAAACCAGCTTTCGAACGCAGCAAATAAAACCCAAGGCTGCTTCCTGTTGGTCTCCCAATGGGCCCAATAGGGGTTGCCAGCACTCTTGTAAAGTAAAAACAGATGCCCAGAAGTCGCAGATCTCCGACTCGATGTTACCCTCCCAGCACCAGTGTAAAAAAGCCTTCAGCAACAACTCGCATTTATATAGTGCCCTTAACGTAGTAAAATGTCCCAAGGCGCTTCACAGGAACGTTATCAGTCAAAATTTGACATCGAGCCACATAAGGAGATATTAGGACAGGTGGCCAAAAGCTTGGTCAAAGAGGTAGGTTTTAAGGAGCGTCTTAAAGGAGGAGAGAGAGGTGGAGAGGTTTAGGGAGGGAATTCCAGAACTCAGGTCCCAGGCAGCTGAAGGCACGGCCGCCAGTATTGGGGCGAAGGAAATGAGTGATGGGCAAGAGGCCAGAATTGGAGGAGCGCAGAGATCCCGGAGGGTTGTAGGGTTGGAGGAGGTTACAGAGATAGGGAGGGGGCGAGACCATGGAGGGATTTGAACACGAGGATGAGAATTTTAAATTCGAGGTGGTGCCAAACCTTCAGCGTAAGTAAAGCGTTTGTCGTTATGTTTGTTACACAGGCAGAGCAGAGACGAGGCAGAAAGCAGACAGGGCGTGAAATGAAGAAGAAAATTCTGGCGGAGAGACGCAAGCCTCTCAACATTGACCATCTCAATGACGAGAAAATGAAGTAAGGCCGTTCAGATCCTTTCACCGCCAACTCCTGGTGTCAAAATTAGTTTTGCTATCTCACTTCTCCATTTTAATTCCATCTTATGTCAATAGTATTTTTACAGCTCTCTTCTTGCTTTGCATAAGCTACTGTTCAAACCCTTTTTAAAAAAAAAATTCTCCCAATTTTCCCTCCTATCCTGAAACTACTGGCCCATTCTACGGTAGGGTTGCCAACCCTCCAGGATTGACCTGGAGTCTCCAGGAATTGAAGATTAATCTCCAGGATACTCCTGAGAGCAATCCTGGAGATCAATCATGGGGCCATTAAATAAACTGTTTTTTTCAGTTTCTTTGAACACTTTCGTTTATTAGTTATAAAAATATTGCAGATGGCGGGGGGGAAGGCAGTTTAATTGACAATCAAGAATCATCCAATCAAGTTACTAAGAGTCTGTTCACTTCCCAATTGGCCGTGGGAAAGCGGGGGGTTATGGTGGGAGGGGCGGGGGGGCGGGTGTGGGAGGCGCAAGGATGGATGTATCGGGCGACCAATGGCGGGAGCGTGGGGATGAGACTGTTGGAGGTCATGTGATAAAATCTCCCAGAATACGTCCAACCAGAGTTGGCAATTCTATTCCACAGTGGCCATTTTCCATGTGTGGCCCTGGACAGTGAACGTCAGCCGACTATTCAACCATGGAGGGAATCATTCCAGCAAGGGAGGGGGTCCCTAGGGAGCAATCAGCAGCAGGAATCCTGGCTGATTCTTTCCCCTGCCTCACCCAGGGGCACTGAGACCAATTGCCACATCCCGACTGCGGTCCCAGCTGAGATAGACTAACTCGGCACAGGCCGGGGATCGAAAAACCTGGGAGCTTCTGGCCTTAATACGACACCAATTACTCAGCCAAGCTGCTTTGTTTCAAAAATTATATCTGATTTTTTTATACAGAGAGAAAGCCAAGGAATTGTGGGAATGGATGTACCAGCTGGAGTCTGAGAAGTTTGATCTGATGGACAAACTGAAACGTCAGAAATACGAGGTGCGTGGTCTAGCCAGGCCGAGACACACGCGGGCCAAGTGTTGAAGAAGCCTGAGTAGAATGAGACGCGCAGCATCTCTGTCTTTTGATGTCTGAAATCTGAAGGGCTGGGTGGTGCTATGGGTTAGACACTGGCCTTTCGTCTCTGGAATCGGGGCACAAATCCTGCCCAGAATGACGGAATGAAACGGTTTCTCAGTCCGCTGGCTGTAAGGGTTCAATGTGAAATGAGACTAGGCAGTCTCAATCCCGTTCCTAATGGACACGGTCCCACAGCACAAAATTGGCCCTGAACGGGACATCTTACATTGGGATGTGCTGTTCGTGCATGTGCAGACTGTTGGGCTGGGGGCGAGGGGGTGGTGGGAGGGGATTATAAAATCCTAGGAGTAGGCTTTGTGCTGACTCTGTGCCAGGATTGTGCAGCCTGGTATTTTGTAACCAGGCTGCGCTAGCCTCACTGGAGGCTCTTGCATCTGTTGAGATTGAACATGCTGTGCTATCCTATTTTCTCTTCCCCCCCCCCCCCCGCCCCCCCCCCCCCCCCCCCCCAGGACAGTGTAGAGGGAGCTTTACTCTGTATCTAACCCGTGCTGTACCTGCCCTGGGAATGCTAGGTGCTGTGTCAGGTTACCCATTGCCCACCACTGGCATCCCACCTGGAGATCCCACCCACCAGAGAAGTGCTGGTTGGATTTAAAAACAACAAAGAGAAATCCAGGATTTACTCCCCCCTCCACTCCCCACACAACCGTTGGGATTTCTTATGGGCATTAAATGATGGGCATTAAATGATGGGCATTAAATGATGGGCATTAAATGCTTTCCGCATTCCTCCTACCAATTTTTTTGGTGGAGCTGAGGTGGAAACCAACTTGAGGAGATCCTCCGCTCTCGTTTTCCACAGTTGTCGGGCACACGATGTTTGTACCCGCCCATGTGCCCCAGGCCTGCTGCAGCATCTCTCCTTTCCCAAAGTGGCACAACTGCCCAGGCCAGGGAGCCCGCCGCCTGTATGTTAATGACCCCGGGGCTGGAAATACGGCTGGGTCAGTAGGGCATCACTGAGGTGAGCGGAAGTCCCGCCCCACCTGAGATGTGCCCGAGTCTGGGGCTGAAAGCCAAAGATGAGAAGTGTCCAAGAATAAACTGTGTGGGAAAAGCGTTTTATTGGGCTGTATGGTGATGAGCTGCAGCCGTTTTGAAAATGTAAAAGCAGCGGGGGACTTTATTTTCTAATGAGTAGACATGGTTAACATAATCCATCCACAGGTGTACAAAGGCCTCATTACCTGCTTAGGTGCCCTTTGGAAAATGGATTTATTAGGTGAATGCCAAGTATTATGAATTTTCTCCTACTAACTCATTCTCCTCAGGACCTCATAATGATGGAATTCCTTATTTCCCTATTCTTCCTTTTACAGTCTTCAGGCTTTTAAAACTATTACTCGATTTATCCTATTTTCAAACTTAATGGCGTCCTGAACAATGGTCCTTGGCTCCTTACCTAGACATTTAATAAAAAACAAACATTAACATTCTTGTAGCGTAGATACACTCTTAGAACTTATGGGACAAATGTCTGTTATTCCTCATATCTGGGACAACATTCCTTACGATGCCATAATACAACAGCTCCTCTGAGGTTGTAACTTCCTCATACCATCATAAAAAGTCTTAACTGCTTCCAGAGTGTGTGCACAGAATTAAATTAACTCTTTAGTACATTTAACAGTTTGCGTGTCTAATATATTTTGACCAGTGGTATCAATGTAAAACACAAAGGGCAAAAGTGAAACATAGATTATCCTACTCATGAGCAACCTCGTCATTGGTGCCTCATGAAATAATCTACGGGATAAATGCTCATCATCACCATCTTGCCGTTAATATGACGCAGCGAATCACCTGCCTATTTTCATTCCATTGTGCAGGAGTTCACTGCTCGGTGAAGTGTCGTTGAGCAGGTGCAGGTATTCACCGTGTCTGGAGGTATTCACCAGTGTGTCCATCTTTCAGACTGCTTTGCCTGTGGCCAGGATGTGGGTCGAACCTTTGGTGGTGCCCAGTTCACATATTAGAAATGTATGGGCAACACAATGACAAATGGACAGATGGCCAAAAAAAAAGAAGTCCACCTTTTCGCTTCCCTCTCTTATGCTTATGAAGTACAGGAACTAGTTGATGAACTTTCTTGTCAGCAAAACAAACATCACAACTCAAGCCATGATCCCAACCCTGTCTTGCCCCTGCCTGGTTTTAGATTTGGCAATTGGTGTCAATCTTAACTAAAGACACTACAGTCCCAAAACAGATACTGATAATTGCAGTAATTTGTGCCTGGTTTTTATTTATGAGAAGCACTGGAAATTGTGATGTTAATTCTTTTATGGTGACACCAGTAAATGTTTCTCTCCCCTTTCACAAACACAATGGTAAAGAGGCATTCCACCAGTCAGTGTGCTTTCCAGTCATAGAGGTTTGTACCATTAAAAGATACCACTGAGGGTCAGGAGTGAGATTGCCAAACGAGGCCCAGTAGAATAAATAGATCACACTGTGCCAATTAAACACCTCAGGGTAGAAATTCAGATCGGCAAAGTTTCCATGCAAACGTTTCTTCCTTGGGTGTGAATGATCCAGCGGCATGAGACTGGAAACATTTCCTCATAACCAAAATCCAAGAGGTAGAATTTTCAATTGGCTAAGTTCACTCACAAACGCTAAAGTGTTCATACTTCATTTCTATGTGCTGCATTTGTAGACAACAACAACTTGCATTTATATAGCGCCTTTAATGTAGTAAAGCGTCCCGAGGCGCTTCACGGGAGCAATTATCAAACAGAATTTTGACACTGAGCCACATAAGGAGATATTAAGACAGGTGACCAAAAGCTTGGTCAAAGAGGTAGGTTGTAAGGAGCCCCTTAAAGAAGGAGAGAGAGGTGGAGAGGCAGAGAGGTTTAGGGAGGGAATTCCAGAGCTTAGGGCCCAGGCAGCTGAAGGCACGGCCGCCAATGGTGAAGCAATGAAAATCAGGGATGCACAAGAGGCCAGAATTGCAGGAGCCGAGAGATCCCGGAGGATTGTAGGGGTGGAGGAGGTTACAGAGATAGGGAGGGGCGAGACCATGGAGGGATTTGAAAACAAGAATGTGAATTTTTAAATTGAGGCGTTGCCGGACTGGGAGCCAATGTAGGTCAGCGAGCACTGGGGTGATGGGTGAACGGGACTTGGTGCGAGTTAGAATACGGGGAGCAGAGTCCTGGATAAGCTTAAGTTTACGGAGGGTGTAAGGTGGGAGGCCAGGCAGGAGAGCATTGGAATAGTCGAGTCTAGAGGTAACAAAGGCATGAATGAGGGTTTCAGCAGCAAATAAACTGAGGCGGGGTGGAGGTGGGCAATGTTACGGAGGTGGAAGCAGGTGGTCTTGGTGATGGAGAGGATATGGGGTCAGAAGCTCAGCTCCGGTGTTAACCAGAAATTAATGAATGCGGTGAAATAGTACAAAAAGTAATGCAGAATGAGCATGCTAAACCTTCATAAGTGAGCTTTGTCGATTGAAATTTCTATTCTCTCAGACATCAGTTAGCCCCCGGTATTATCCTGAAACTGGTCTGTATCTAGTTGGTAAGTGGTTTCAATATACCAGGTTGAATGGTGGGCACACTGGTTTTCTGAAACACAGAGTGCCCACTGTGGGTACACGGGTACGGCAAAGTGCCTGCACCTGCACAGTGACACCAAGGGACTGGAACAATGCTACTACAGACAGGTATAAATGACCTTGCTGGCAAAAGTGAGGCATTGTTTAATACCACCTTATTTGCATCAGCAAACCTAAAGAACCTGCAGTATAACAACAGTTCAAGACATGACAAGTCGTTCAGTACAGTCACAGGGAGAGCTCTTGCTTGGATCACTAGTTCCTTCCCCCACATTTAACAAATTTTGTCTGTCATGTTACTAATTTGTTTTAGATCAACAGGTTGGAGTACTAGATATCTGGGTCATGAACCATTCTTGAATGTGTTTTCTCTAGTGTTCTGACAGGTGTCATAACAGACTTACCTGTCTCACTTTTTCCCTTGATTGATCTACTTAAAATGTCTTTTCAACTAACAACTTCTGTTTCACTCCAGATTAAAACGCTTCATAACAGGGTTGCGATATTTGCTAAGCAGTAAGTATATAATATGTGTGTGCAATGTTGTTAGAATGTCATCGTGCATGGTTCGTGCATGGACTCACTCCCAAGCATTACTGTACACAGGAGCAATAAACTATGATATCAGATTTAAAAACCTGGACCCACGAAACAGTTCTGTCTTAAAAAGCACTCTTGTGTGCATGAACACTGGATTGCTACCGATACAGATACTACATGTATCGATAGCAAACAACAGACTTCTCAAATGTCCCTTCCTTATCAGGACGTTCCAACGTTAAACAGGATGCTGAGAAAGACAGCAACAGGCAAACTCCCCAACCAGCAAGATCAATTAATTTTCTTCCGTCCCAAGTGCTGATCTGAATTCCACCTTCTTTATAACACATTGTGAGTTGATAACTTGTGGTAACGAGGCACTGACAACAGGAGTGTTACAGGAACATAGGAACAGGAGGAGGCCATTCAGCCCCTCGACCTGTTCCGCCATTCATTTAGCTCATGGCTGATCTGTATCTGAACTCCATCTACCCGCCTTGTTTCCGAAACCCTTAGAGCCCTTCCCTGACAAAAATCTATCGATCTCAGTTTTGAAATTTTCAATTGACCCCCAGCCTCGACAGCTTTTTGGGGGAGAGAGTTCCAGATTTACACCAACCTTTGTGTGAAGAAGTGCTTCCTGACATCACCCCTGAACGGCCTGGCTCTAATTTTAAGGTTATGCCCTCTTGTTCTGGACTCTCCCACCAGAGGAAATAGTTTCTCTCTATCTACCCTATTGAATCCTTTAATCATCTTAAACATCTCAATTAGATCACCCCTTAATCCTCTATACTGAAGGGAATACAAGCCTAGATGAGCCCTGGGTATCCATCCCTGAAACAATGTGAAACGCCTCCTTGCTCCCTCATCCCCAGCCACTCTCGATGCTGGAAAGACACTCTCGCATCATATAAAATCACAATGGAAAGTCTTGTATGGAAAAAAATATATAAAAAAAGAGAAAGCCAGTCATTTCCAGCTGGGTTTTTTTCTGACCTTGAGATAAACTGGCCTCTCATTAAAGAGAGGACCTAAACAACTGTCAATCTCGAGAAACTTCCAGCAAAAATAATTAGCCTCATGATCTATTTTGAGCACTTCCCCACAGGGCGGTGCTGAGCAGCGACCGGGTTAGTGAGTAAACATCACCAGCATGGTCCAGGCCCCGGACCACCTGGGAGCATTGCCACAGGAGGTCGTTTAGCGTATCATATAAATATCTGTCACTTGTAAAGATTTTAACACGTTCCAACAAAATTTGGATATGAACAGCATTTAATGGTAGAGTGAAACTAAACAGTGATTTTTAAAAAAAAACGACTCTCAGCTCCTCCTTTCTGAATTTGGCGTTAAAATGAGAATGATGTCACACGTTCCTGCTCCTCTGTCAGTGTCAGTCATCCGATCTGTTCCAGACTGTGTCGTCCGTTCAGCATCAAGGTAAGTGGCATCCAGCCAATGACATTCCCCGGGAAACAAGAGCAGCGGAAATATATGATTAAAACAAGAAGTCTTCACTGAGATGAGACAATCGGAGAGAGAAGGAGAGGTCAGCGGTCAAATAAACTGCACGAGAGCCCAGAAGAGAAAAATCAATTGTACACTACAAAAGTTTTTTGAGTGTCTTGATGCGATGCAGCCACACAAGTCTTGCATTTCATTTCATTACCCTGTTCGGATAAAAATCTCTGCATCACCAGCCCAGAATCAAGATTAATCTAAATACTTATTTGAATCCTTCAAGGTTAACACTGAAAGATTGCCAGCCTTGCAATTGATAACTCCTCGGACTATTTAAACTGTCTTCCAGACATCACACCGCCTTCCCACAATGCCACTTTTTCCCCCTTTAATCAATAAAAAAAATTTTCCGACTCACACAATTTACTTTCAAGTCATTTTCCGGCTTTACTTTTTCCATGCTGTTAACCATCTCTTATACCTCGATAAGATCACTTCTTACTTGTCTCCTTCCAAGGGTGAAAAGCCCAAGTTTCTTCCATTTCTCCTCATAACATGGTTGAATTGGCCCAATGGAGGCCTCGGTTGAGATCAGCCAAGATTGAGAGTCGAATCAAATTTCTAAAGTATCACTGAGCCGTCCTGAACACCCTCTGTGAATCTTGCTTATTGCACAACCAGACTAAAGCAGACAGCTATCACCACGGTGTGACTATACAGATGGACGAAGAACGTGGAGGTGCAGTATGCCATTTCTTTTCCCTTCTTTCCTGATGATGATTAAATATGTGTATTGTTTCTAGATCAATGTCCTGCATAATCGTATCAGCGAGCACCAGAAATTGTGAGTATATCTGGAAATGCGGTGTTAACACTATGACTCCCCCTCCCTGCCCACCCCTTCTCCTTCCAAAACATACACTGTGAAGCTAGTAGTTTGGGACCCTTGGTCAACTCAAAGGGCAATTAAACCTGGATCACAATGGGGGATTTCACGATAACCGCACCAAAACCCAAATGTGGTATACCAGGATGCGTGGGGTAGTTTCAAAAAGGCTTCAGAACAGACATGATGAGAGAATTGCATCGGGGAAGTGTTCTGTAGGAATTTTCTCACCTCCTCTCCTGAAGGCATTGACTCCCTCCGGGATACGGTTCTGGAGATGCCAGACACCCTCAGCGCAGTGCCCATTATTCATATGTTAATCTTGACAGTGAGTGTGGCTGAGCTGTTTGACCGTGTAAGGCATCACAGTTGAGCCTGATATTGCCCTCGTCCAATCAGGAATCGGAACCCTGGCTGATTTTCTTTTTCTCTCTCCCCTCCTCAACTCGGAGTCACCGAGGTTTATTGTACAGCTGCTACTACTGTCCTAGCCACGGTCAGATAATCTAAATCAGACATCGGAGCATCTGCTCTGTTCAACAACCGAGCCAGAATTGCTCACACTGTGCTTCAAATCCTCAGCAGCATCGTAATATGTTATCTGTCTGGTTACCAGGGTAACGGCGTCACAAAAGCATGCCAAAAGATGAAAGAGCAGATTGGAGTGTCAAGTACTGATGGGCCTTCATGTGATTAAAGTAATCTTTCTTAGTACATCTGCGTCAAGTTTTGCTGCTCAATGATCTAAAAACAAGGCAAAAGGCTTTGTGACCCTTTCTATAGGGAGAAAGTATGCCCCCATTTTGAAATTATTTTCTCTCCGACCACTCACCACTGCACGAATGATTAAAAAGGGAATTGGCTAAATACTTGAAAAGGAATCATTTGCAGGGCTATGGGGAAAGAACGGGGGAGCTGGACTAATTGGATAGCTCCTTCAAAGAGCCGGCACAGGCACGATGGGCCGAATGGCCTCCTTCTGTGCTGTACGATTCTATGCAAATGGTGGAAAAATTTGAAACATAAACAAAAAAATGTTGTAAACACGGAGCAGCTCAGCCAGGACCTGTGGAGAGATAAAGGTTAATGCGATGGCTGTCGAGCCGACATCAGAGCTCCCGTTCTGACCTACAGATGCTGGATGGACCTGCTATGCATTTCCAGCTGCTTCTGGTGAGATGACTGTTCCAAGCCCTTCACCAGTGTCGATCTTAAAACGGATCCTTGAAATGAATTGCTCTGCAATTTTTCTCAAAACTTGGCAAAAGAGCCAGAGGGGAGATGAGACTTTTTTTTTAACGCAGCAAACTATGATGGTTTGGAAAGCACTGCCTGAAAGGGTGGTGGAAGCAGATTCAATAGCAACTTTCAAAAAGGGAATTGAATATATACTTGAAATGGAAAAATTTGCAGGGCTATGGGGAAAGAACTGGGGGAATAGGACTAATTGGATAGCTCTTTCAAAGAGCCGGCACAGGCATGATGGGCCGAATGGCCGCCTTCTGTGCTGTCTGATTCTATAGCTTTTTGTAGGGAAAGCTGCTGGTATCCTCGGTCGCCTGTCCAGAGCTGCACTGCGATATAGAGGAACCCTGAGCACGATTCCATATCACACTATCCTGTTACACTCTTGCATCATTCTATCGCCCTTCATGTTATTTGAAGATGTTCACAGTGTTGTTGTTGAGACACACGAACCGATTAATGAATTTAATTAAGGAGCCTGTGCACTGACCACGACCTTTAAATAGTCTTTCTCCTAATTCCACCACCCCTGCCGGCTGTCCTCAAGGCTCTGACTCCAACTGGGGTTTGGTCCATAAGCGCTGGCCAACATCGAGACGGTGAGATTTAGGTGGGTTAGTCCATCATGGAAGTCTTCATGGCTGAGCCTGATACTGTTTTCAGCTGACATCCATGTCAGCTGAATAATGATCAGGAGTGGGAATCACGCCTGATTTCTTTCTTTCAAGCAGCTTCAATTGAGCAACTTTACTATATTCATACCACAGTAAGAGAAGTCAAAAATAGAGCAGCACAGGCTGAGGTAGAACATGGCAGTCCTTAGAAGTCATTAGCACAGCTTATACTCACTGTAGAAATGTTTTCCAGGTTCTCCCTTCCCCACCTGAAGAGAGAATAGTCAAAAATTCTGAACCAGACTCAGTACAGATGCAGAAAACCTTGACTGTGTTTCGTCCCATTTCTGTACTACCTCACGTGCCTGGTATTACCAAAGCTCGCACTGGTACCCTAACTCCTGGTGAAAAAGAAACAAGAGTTAATGGCAGACAAATTGGAAAAAACCCAAATAACCAGACAAAGAAATCAAATACCAATCTTCACCCTCCAGAGTGCAGGTCTCAACAATTGGTCCATTTGCTGGATCTCAAATAACTCAGCAGCAACTCTCACCTTCTTGCTGGGAGCGTCAGCCAGTCTGGGCTTTTCCTTATTTGCGTACAGAAAGCATTCATGTAGTAAGATAGACCCTTCGAAGCAGACTGGGGCACAGTGGTTTAGCTCACTTCACCTGGGTTCGAATCCAGTTCAGCCTGATGGGGTGTCCCTGCTGGCTGTAAGAGTTTAATGTAAAATGAGCTGGGCAGACGGAACCCAGTTATCAGTGCCCATGGGCCAAAACTGCCCCGATTTGCAATTTCGCTCAGAGAAGGCACCAAGGATAGCTGGTGTGAGAAATGGAAATGTAACATCAGGGCAGTATGGAGTGCTCTTCTGAAGCTTGGGGCTAAGGCACAATATTGGAGCAAAGTAGAGGGAGCTCTACCCATACTGTGCCTGGCCAGGGAGTGCTTGACGCTGACACTGAGCACCGAAATGGAAAATCATCCCATTTTCCAGTGTTGATTTTCTCTCACCTTGATCAACACAAATTCACAACAAAAAAATTCCCAGCCCTCGCTTCTCGATATGAAGCTTGCTGCTGCATAGTCCTGCAGCTAACGTCCTTGCAGAGAACTGATGAAGCTTACTCCCGACAAAGGCAGGCCAGGGAGGCAACTGTGGAACTTCAACTTAGTGCCTTCTGCTTTGTAGTCTACACAAGTTATTGGGTCCTTTTGTAAATAGAATTTTACTGTGCTGTGTCATCAGGAGTTACAAGGGTTATAGTGTTACTGATGATCAAAGCAACATTTGACCCAATCTGAACCACTCGTTACACATGGTGCGGGCGCTGGCAAGAGAGAAAAATCATGTTTTTATTCACTGCTTAGTCTTTTGAAACTGCGTATGCCATCCTGTAGGCTTGGACTATGCAGCTTCTCCATGTGGGCACTTTGTGGCCATTTGGCTCTTTTTGGTTAAGATGCTGGTTGGATCATCCTAATGCGTGTGTAATAATACAGTCTGTGTAACACTGAGTGAAGTGGAACTAAACTTTCCCTGTATGCGTGCCAGAGTGAATTGGTAAGTACCGCATGTTTTAATCCGCTAGTCTACATTGTCGCTGTTAGAATTGCACAGCCATGGCTCCATTTATTGACTCAAGGCAGTTGCGGTCATATCAAGTGCTAATTAAAAGTGAGTTTGGAACAAAATGGAGCTATATTTGGTTAACATGAACTGCTGTGAGAGGTTGCATGCCGTTCTGCGTAGAGCTTTGAATCCTCCATGACTTAAATATTACTTTTAAGGCACAAATTGATATAAAATGCTAAATATTTCTATTAGCTAAGTGTATAGCTTATTAAAAAAGGCCAACCCTTCTCTTTGAATTTGGGTGTGTTGGAATGACATCCTTTCATCTCCAAGACCTGGGTTTCAAATCCAGTCCTTTAATGAGAATGTGGTTAGAATTCAGCCCGAATTCCAAAGGAAGCTCCTTTAAGGTTTAGCTGTCCTTCAGAAGACCTCAGCACCCTCCCCCGCCCCCTTCCCAGATTACCCTTTCCATTTTCACAATGGGCAAACCACGATCTGAATAGATCCAAACCAAGCTGGTCTAACATAAGTTGGAGTGCAATTGAAATTATTGCAATATTGTGCTTCCAGCCTCTTTTATAAAAAAAAAGTTAGCTCCTCTTTTTAGTCTTTGCACCTGCACATTCTCCAGGACAAGGGGATGGTGAACCGCCAACATCCAAAACCCCTTTGTCACCGCTGCTAAGACTACAAGAACAGTGCAGGTTGACTGCTTTTTTCTCTCCCGCTCCTCTGTGGAAGCCTCGAGTTGGTGCCTCCCTCAGGATGGTCCAGCTGAGAATTGGCAGCTTGCCATCTTTGGTTTTGGATTGGTATAGCAAAGAGCCAGACACAATGGGCCGAATGGCCTCCCGCAGTGCTGTGAACGTCAGTGTTTCTATGAAGGATTGCGGGCATGAACTTGCCATTTACCACCTTGTGGCATTTCGCGTTGGCACACCAACGTGCCACACCACCAATTGCCCACTGTCTTGTTATTGCAATGGCACTTCACATAGTGACCTGATTTGGTTTGGCCATAATTTAGATGGTGGTTTGCTCTTCCCGAGTCTCAGCACATCTTTACGTGTCTTTTCCCAGCAGCAAGAAAGCAGCGGGCAAAGGCAAAGTTGGAGGCCGCTGGAAATAAACAACAATGCATATTGGAGCCATATTCAGAGGTCTGCATCCGACAGAGGACATGAATCCAAAGACAAAGAGACACTTCCTGACATAGCTCCTGTGGTTTTTCCAAGGCTACGCGGCAAAACTGTGTGTTTCTCGCAGTTGATGAAATGGAATTACCTGAACCTTTCTCTTTCCCTTACCTTCAAGGCTTCAATAAATAAATTACTAAATAACTTCTACAGTGTTCGACAGTGTATCTTTCTGGTTATTTTTGTTACGCTAAGTGACCTTCTATGGCATTGCTCATGGACAAGCTGGGGTTTGGAGCATGATTGCGATTACATAGAATTGCACAGACAAGCCATTCAGCCAATGCTGGTGTTTATGCTCCACACAAGCCACCTCCCACATTGTTTACTTCATCTAACCCTATCAACACATCCTTCTATTTCTTTGTCTCTCATGTACTTATCCAGCTTCCCCTTAAATGCATCTATGCTATTTGCCTCAAACACTCCTTGTGGTAGCAAGTTCCACATTCTCACCACCGGTGATGTTCATGCACTAAAGTGTGTTTGTGTTTAGCCTGGCCTGTCTCTTTAAGGCTGCTGCTCCAGAATTCCCTGTGGGGAAGGGGTCTAAATAGGCATGTCCTGAGGTGAATTAGTGGCTAATTGCTGAGGGAAGTCTCTGTAGAATGGCAGCAGCTTGTAAGTCACTGGCTGTTGCCTTTATGAAAGTTAGGGAAAAAACCAGTAGGAAATAACTGCTTTCTTTAAGAAAAAAATTGTTTTGCATCTGCAACAAAGTGTGATGGATGCATGCAATAGATCCTACACTTATGTACTAGCAAGTTCCCATGCTACTGCTCATAGTAAGTAAAAGGATGTGCTGTATTATAAGGACAGGAATATTATACCACAAAATATCCTTTGCAAAAATGTAGTTGTGTATCCCTTTAAGGCTACAAGGTCTAATTGCTGTAAAGTAAATACTGGGTTCATACCGAGGTCAATTAAGAGGATGTAAAGTAAACATTAGATAAGTTTGTACAAATGACAAATAAGAAACTATAAAAATCCTGGCACCGGTGTTTTGAGTTCCTGGAGAGTTCCTTTGGTTTTTTTTTAAACTTTTCTTTAACAGAAAGTTGAGTATTACACTTGAAATATGACAGGAAATGAATGCTAGCCATACAGATAATATAAACTACCCGTGGCATTGATGAATATGTTTTTTTATATACAAGATGGCAAAAGTGGGGGAGACTCGAGAAACTCACTCCACAACACCACCCACTGACCACAGCCTGCAATTACATTGCTACCGGCAACCGTTTACATACAGAATTTACAGCTTCATTGTTAAATGTTGACATATAAACATGCACAAAAATTGTGACAACGGGAGGTTGGACATAATTCAATCCCCATTTTAAAAATATATATTTTGCCCTTTTTAACATTTATTTTGATTTTATATTATTGTTTATAGTTAACAGGCAAAACTTAGAGCAATTTGGGAAGCAGTTAAGTAGATTTGTTTGAAACACCAGAGTTTCTCTGCAGTACAGGCCGAGTAGCTAGAAGATGCAAAGCTGAGGCACTATAGCACCACCAATGGTGGGAGTGGTAATTACAGTGACAAGTTTACATAGGCAGTTTCTATTATAAGTGAATACCTAGAAATTTATAATGTGAAACAGAAACACAAAAGTGTGATTCCAGGAAATACGGTTTTGTATACCAGAAGTGCTTAGAGATATAAGATTTCTAACATGTTAAGATATATACGGATTTCCATTTAAAATCTCAATGAAATGGTACTGAGGTGGGTGGGATGTGATACATAATAAAAACCAATCAATTAGAAGAGCTGTGTTTGTGGTCCTCTATGCATATGGACTCATGTTTAGTACCACATTTACAATGAAAGTAGAAAAATTGTAATATAAAGATTAAATCTTGGAGATGATTTTCTTTTTTACACACAATTTTACTCCCATCCTCTCCTGAAGGGATTGGTGCTTGACGGGCACTGGCAACTCTCTTGTACTTCACTCAAGTTACCATTCTTCTTGTGAGCCTGCCTAGTGGCAGTGTATCATACCAAGGAGACTATCACATCCCAAGAAATAAACTTTATACCATCAGAATTTACTCCTCCCCCATCAAAGATTTCTAAAGGCCTTTTTGCTTTTTAGTTTGTTTTTCCCTCCTATAACACAGCTGATATAATACAACATGAAAAATTCATATTCTACTACACCTCTGTTGTAACTACTTCTTTCATATGTCTTACATGAGGATTTTGGATTTCTGTTTCCCCTGGTAAACAAATATTCATTCAAATCTCAAAAACCAATGTAATGAGATTAATTTAACTTATTCAATTGTCTTGAAGCAATGACTCTGGTCAGTCTTTATTATCATAAAACACAGACGGAAGCCATTTGGCCCATCGTGCCTGTGCCGGCTCTCTGAAAGAGCTATTCAGAGCTATCCCACTCCCCCGCTCTTTCCCAAAAGCCCTGCAAATTTTTCCTTTTTCAGCCGAAATCCAATTAGCTTTTGAAAGTTACCACTGAATCTGCTTCCATCACCAGAGTATTCCAGATCATAACAACTCACAAAGTAAAAAAAAAAAATTCTCCTCATCGCCCCCCTGCCTTTTTTTTTTGCCAATTATCTTAAATCTGTGTCCTCCAGTTTGTTTGGGTTGTTTTGCAGTTGTACATTGTTTTTTGAGTTGTAAGGTTCTTTGAAGTTGTTCATCAGCTTTTCTGAGCTTTTGTGGAAGAAGCAAACTGGAGACAATATTTCCAGACGGAAATGAGGAGGAATTTCTTCTCCCAGAGGGTCGTGAATCTTTGGAATTCTTTACCCCAAAAAGCTGTGGAGGCTGAGTCATTGAATACATTCAAGGCTGAGTTAGACAAATTTTTGATCAGCAAGGGAGTCAAAGGATATGGGGAAAAAGCAGGAAAGTGGAGTTTAGGTAAAAATCAGATCAGCCATGATCTCATTAAATGGTGGAGCAGGCTCGAAGGGCCAAATGGCCCACTCTTGCTCCTATCTCTTATGGTCTTTCCAGGGCAACAAACAGGCCCATGCTGCTAGTTTGTTCTCAGCCTCGCAAAATACATTGGAACATAGTAACATAGAAAATAGGAGCAAGAGTAGGCCATTTGGCCCTTCGGGCCTGCTCCGCCATTCAAAGTGATCATGGCTGATCGTCTAACTCAGTATCCTGTTCCCGCTTTTTCCCCATATCCCTTGATCCCTTCAGCATTAAGAAATATATCTATCTCCTTCTTGAATACATCTAATGACTTGGCCTCCACTGCCTTCTGTGGTAGAGAATTCCACAGGTTCACCATCCTCTGAGTGAAGAAATTTCTCCTCATCTCGGTTCAAAATGGCATACCCCGTATCCCGAGACTGTGACCTCTGGTTCTGGACTCCCCATCCATCGGGAACATCCTCCCTGTGTCTAGTCCCGTTAGAATTTTATATGTTTTGATGAGATCATCTCTCATTCTTCTAAACTCTAGTGAATATATGATGTGGAGATGCCGGTGATGGACTGGGGTTGGCAATTGTAAACAATTTTACAACACCAAGTTATAGTCCAGCAATTTTATTTGAAATTCACAAGCTTTCGGAGGCTTCCTCCTTCCTCATTCACCTCCGAAAGCTTGTGAATTTCAAATAAAATCGCTGGACTATAACTTGGTGTTGTAAAATTGTTTACAACTAGTGAATACAGGCCTAGTCGACCAATCTCTCCTCGTACGTCAGTCCTGCCATCCCAGGAATCAGTCTGGTAAACCTTCGTCGCGCTCCCTCCATGGCAAGGGCATCCTTCCTCAGAGAAGGAGACCAAAACTCCACGCAATACTCCAGATGTGGTCTCACCAAGGCCCTGCACAGCTGCTGTAAGACATCCCTGCCCCGGTACTCAAATCCTCTTGCGGTGAACGCCAACATACCATTCGCCTTCCTAACTGCTCGCTGCACCACATTGTGATGGGACACCCGTCAGGGTCTGAGTTCTGTGGACTGCAACTCCACCCATTCCAAGCAGGCTGGACAACAAGCCCTTGGACTACAACTCCCACAATTCCTGGCGGGCGCCGGCAAACTACATTTCCCACAACCCCGCGGCAGTCACGCCGCCGCCCCCCCCCCACCCACCCACCCACCGGACCTGCGTCATCACGCACCAGCAGCCAGCAGAAAGAGGGCGGCCGCAGCGAAAGATGTCGGAGCGGGCGGGAAGCGGAGCTGCCGCCGCAGCCGCCGTCGCTGCCAAAGAGAAGCGGAAACAGCAGCTGAAGCGCTGGAAGGGCTCGTGTACCGATCTGGAACCGGGCGAGCCCCGGTGGCTGGCGCGGCCCGGGACGGGCGGGGGGGTCGGCAGTACGAGCCTGAGGCGGGTGAGGTTCGAGGCGACGGCGGAGTTCCTGGCGGCCTGCGCCAGCGGAGACGCGCAGGAGGCGGAGGAAATGCTGAGAGGAGGCGCCGACGTCAACTGCGCCAACACGGACGGAATCAGCGCGCTCCACCAGGTGGGGAGTGCGCCTGCGCCGCGATGGCTTAACCGCACTGCGCATGCCTGGTCGCGCTGGCCGGGTGCAAAATGCGCATGGGCGAAATGTGATTGCGTGGTACGGGGAACTCTGGGAAGTGTAGTTTCGCTTCCGTTGGCCCCCCCAGGTTGGGAATGCGCCGCGCAAGGCGGGTTGGACTACATCTCCCAGGATGCACCTCGGTTTCCGCGTCGAGGGGTCGTTTGAAGTATTTATATATCCATGTTTAAACTTTTGAAAAGTAAAAACCTGATGCACTTTCTGTTAAAAGTTCTGGCACTCCCTTTGTCAGAGTATTGAGCAGAGAAGCGAGCTCCCGAGTTTTGAGGGAGGGATCACTAACATTGGTTATAAGATTAAAATCATCAAATTTCTGGGGCTGGGTTGAAAGTTTCATGGGTGAACCTGATAAACGTCAGCCCGGATCTGCCTTAAACGCGCGCCCAAATTGATGGGTCATAACATGACAATCTGTACACACACAGTCTGAGTCCCGGAATGGCGATTAGTGACTTGAAATGTGTCCCTTCTATTTCTCATTTGGTTACTTTTTAAAAGCCTGGATTTAAATGCACTAGGAATTTTCGGTTTAAAGGTTAATTGCAGCTTCATGGTTTATGAAAGGTGCGTCATGTAACTCGCTGTTCAGTCTGGATGATGCCATGCAGTGGCAACAAAAGCAGAAGATGTTGGAAATATACTGCAGATTGGTCAGCATCTATAAAGCGATAAGGAAAGTTTAACGTTTCAGGTGTAACTCTTCATTGGGTGTCAGCTTGGCTCAATTTGTGAGTCAGAAGATTGTGGGTTCAATCTCCACTGCAGTATAGAAGGAGTGATGCAATGTCAGAGATGCCAGTTTGGAATGAGATGTTAATGATCTCATGACACTTTGTGAAGTGCAGATTTTTCTCCTAGTGTGTTGGCTAACACTCAACCATCCAAAACAAATGAACTGGTATTGATCTCATTTGCTGCTTGTGGGATTTTGCTCTCCACAAATTGACTGCTATGTTTGCATAGATAAAAATTGAACGAGCTGAGCTTCCGACCTCATATCCTCTCCACCGCCAAGATCACCTACTTCCAGTATACCAGGTCAAACCAACAAAACACACTGGCATTATTTTTAAATTCATTTCAGGCTGTTGCAGTTTGTCCAGACAAACCACATCTGCTAGAAGGGGAAGCAATGGGCTGTAAGGAAAAAGCTGCAATTACTGGAAATATACAGCATCTGTAACAAACAGAAAGAACTTGCATTCATATAGCATCTCATCTTATCCTCAGTGCTCCGTAGAATCGCTCGTCTCCTCTCCGCCTCAGCCCATCTGCTGATGAAACCCTCGTCTGTGCTTTTGTTTCCTCCAAACTCGACCATTCCAATGCTCTCCCGGCCGGCCTCCCTTCTTTCACCCTCCGTGAATGTATGCTCATCCAAAACTCATATCCTAACTTGCACCCAGTCTTACTTGCCCATCTCCCCTTTGCTTGCTGACCTACATTGCCTCCCGGTTCTTGAACGCCTTCATTTTAAAATTCTCATCCACGTGTTCAAATCCATCCGTGGCCTTGCCCCTGCCTATCTCTGTAACCTCCTCCAGTCCTACAAACCCTCCAAGATCTCTGCGTTCTTCCAACTCTGGCGTCTTTTGCATCCCCCACTCCCTTCACGCCACCATTGGCAGCCGTGCCTTCAGCCATCTAAGCCCTAAACTCTGGAATTCACTCCCTAAACCTCTCCACCTTTAAGATGCTCCTTAAGCTTTTGGTCACCTGTCCTAATGCCTCCTTTGGATTGATGTCGATTTTTGTCAGATTATGCTCCTATGAAGTGCCTTGAGACGTTTTACTATGTTAAAGGCACTCTATATATGGAAGTTATTGTACACAACAGTGACTACATATCAGAAGTAATTTTCATTCGTTGTGGAGCACTGAGGATAAGGTGGGATGCTATATGAATGCAAGTTCTTTCTGTTTGTCACAGATGCTGTATATTTCCAGCAACTGCAGCTTTTTCCTTACAGCCCATTGCTTCCCCTTCTAGCAGATGTGGTTTGTCTGGACAAACTGCAACAGCCAGAAATGAATTTAAAAATAATGCCAGTGTGTTTTTGTTGGTTTGACCTGGTATACTGACATTCCATGTCCTCCCCATTTGGCAATGATCCTTCTTAGCTTTCAGCTCCCCCAACCTGCCCCCACTCCTACATTCAGGCAATGATCCTCTCTGACTGTTCCAAGCTTCCCCTGACTCTGCACCTGGCACTGAGTCTCTAGGCCTCCCAACTAGTGATGAGCAAAACCTTTGGGAAACATTGCACTTAAACTTTTTTTT